>NC_047120.1:39670722-40270722 GCF_902500255.1 Thalassophryne amazonica
ACGGATTTTCACAATTGGACTTTTGCTTATTGTGGCACGCCTGGCCGTGTGCTGTCAAGGAGCATGCGCTCAAAGTGCCAGTCAGCCCTGAGAGGTCTCGCCACAGAAGTCATTAGTTACTGTGTGCTTTAACCCAAACACTCTTGAAAGAACTGAAGACTATTAATAGTAATAATAATAGTATTAAGAACAACACTAGTCTTAATATTAAACTGAACAGTCAGTGATGTGACAGCAGAGATCCATGCTCTAGTAAAGTTTGTGCATGTTGCATGGACTCTGGGGAACAAAAGTGCTCGGGCATGGTACACATATATGAATTTAAGTGCACCCTAAATGTATGCTGGTTTTGTCCCCAGTGATAAGAGCAACCCTAAAACATCTTTAAAATATAGAGCTGAGGTTGAAAAATGGTTAACTTTTCACTTTAATTTATTTCAGAGTGGACTTTGTAAAAATGGCCAACATTAAGCAACCATTTGTCATCAACAAAAAGATTTTTACTCCAGATATTAAAATGGCTACAGATTCAGGGTTCTGAAATTAATGTATAATTTAGTTGCTCTCTCTCGTTTGGTTACTGATGTGGACAACTGCACAAAACAATATCAGTGGGGCAGTAGAGCTTTAAGCAAACAGAGGAGGATTGAGCATCTTGTTAATTTATTATATTGTACTTATTGGGACTATTAAACTCCACATCAAGCGTATTCTTAAAAGCTTTCAGTGGTGCTCACTGCCTACTATTGTTGTATTCAGAAGCATATATCTGCCCAGAGGCATTGATGGTTTAATAAGAAATGCTGCTGCCAATCCTTCCACTGTTTCTTCTCTCCAAATAAAACCGCACTGCTACACCTGGTGGCCATTTAGAAGAGCTGCTGCACCATCTGCCTTCACACACCTAGCAGACATGCCTGAAATCACTTTAAAGAAAATAATGCATCTAAGCCTCATCTAAATAACAGCCTTTCATATGTTGTGGAGACACATGACTCCGACACAACCATCAGCTCATCTGGAGAACACAGAGAAAATGCATTTGTGTCCACCCTCCCAGAGGAGCTCCAGCAACAGACCAGAGCTTTGTGGTTAATTGGTGAAAGGTTTGACAGGCAGCTTCGAGGGAAAAATGGAGTCATGACATGAGGCGAGGTCGTCATTCTGTAGAAGGGTACTAGCAGCAGGTAATCAACTTTGGCAGAAGTGCACATTTGCATTGACATGGCGGCATTTAAAAATCTACCCGTCTCTTTAGCCGGGACAGGACCTGAAATTAATTGGTTTGAATTGAAAACACAGACATCCAGGAGCATTGACCGTTTTCTTCAACTTGTCATTCGCATGTCAATCCTCAGAATGCATTTACGCAAACAATTTGTCATAGTAGACGAGACTCTGCATTTCTGGAACTGAGGGGGGAGGGGAAAAACAAACAAACAAACAAAACAAAACAAAAAACAGGGAGGCAGGTGATATCCAGGGTATGATTTTCACCACCAGCACAACATGAACTCTGATTACATCTAGCAACACATCTGGCTTTGTCACACATTCCAAAGTAACACAATTCACTATTAGACATTCCTGAGTACTGAGAATCAGAGTCATTGAAGATGTGAGACTGTAAACACATCTCATTCTAATTTGAGAAATGTCCATATGTCCAACCGTTGTTGATTGTTGACTTTAAAATTGCTTATCGAGATTTCCTTTTGTCAAAGGTCAAGGAATTTTGAGCCAAATATTTACAGAATTGCACTGGCAAGGTCAGCCGCAGGTTATTCATATGGCTATATTCCAAAGTGGTTGAAATAAAATCGACCTAACACATGGCAGATTCCTGGCAAATATGAAACAATCCTTTTGTGATTTAGTGTTATAAATCTGTAACAATGAAAATTCAGAAAGTGAACGTTTTTGTTGCATTCAGCCTTAAAATAATATGTAATGGCCACATGGCTCAACACCCAACATGTATGTGTTTCTACACAGGACTACAGCTGCACTCCCCGCTGTAGTCCTCAAAAGACACAAACTGTCCACTTAAACAGAAATTATTTCATGTCCGTTTACACCCCATGTGAATTTACTGAGTTAAAATGGTCGACAGTGTGTTTGGCCATAGACCTGTATGGGGACGTTGTGCCTCACAGCAGCAGAGCCAGATAAAGCTTTTGACTTTGTAGCCTGGGGCCATTGTCTTCAGACTGGCTGATAGACATTATATGGATTCTGAGCAGCATAAGACCATGAGGGAGTCTTCGGTCCATTCCTTTTGAAATTAGTTTCAAAGGATACAAGAGCTGACACAGCCCAACTGAAAAGAAAAACGTCATATGAAGGACACGAAAAATTATACAGGAACAGACTGTAGTTTGTTTACAGACATGTTTATCAGACAGGGTACACACCAATATGGCTGAGGTTAGCCAGCCCTTTGTACTGCTGCGTTTTACGGCTTCAGGTTGAATGGACAAAAACCATGAGGAAGATGTTCCACAACAGAAATCTTTGCATTATGAAGTGTTGACTGTAGACCAACAACACTGACATTGTGTATAATTACTATTGGTAAATGGACTGCAGTTATATAGCGCTTTCCTATCTGCAGCAGATGTTCAAAGCACTTTACAATTATTCCTCACAGTCACCCCGGTGAATGTGAGGTTCCTTGACACTTTCACGCATTTTGGCTCCACCCTCTTGCGCACCAGCTGGGTGCTGCGCTTTGTGCGGTGGATGTTGCGTATATAATAATCCTTTCCAGAATCACAGAGTCTCTCTCTCTCTCTCTCTCTCTCTCTCTCGTTTGCGATGAGTTTACTCTCCTGCACGGCAGAGTGTGTGCAAATATGCAGATCAATGTCATACAAGTGTCAAGAATGACATGAAAGCAGACGGGGGGGGGGGATTTACATGAGCAGGACAGGCAGTCTCTGTCTCGCTCCCCTAACAAACAGTTAGGGGGGCTTGAAATGTCCCATCCTGATTGAGCTTTTTCTTTCCGTTTGCTGGGGGGGGGGGGGTCTGTGCTCCACTGAATCAGCATGGGGGTTTGATACTCATTGGGTTTCTAAGCATGCAAATATTCACTCTGACATATCAGGAGTTTAGAACAGAATGTGCTCAGTGTTATCAATCAGATCAGGGAGTGTGCACCGTCTCTTCTCCATGCTGTCCCGCTTGACATACACTGGACTCCAACCAGAAAGGGGAAAAACAAAAAAACAACAGTATCTGAGTTTTGTGTTTTGAGTTTTGTGCTCCACTTGAATCAGCATGGGGGTTGATACTCATTGGGTTCTAAGCATGCAAATATTCACTCTGACATATCAGGAGTTTAGAACAGAATGTGCTCAGTGTTATCAATCAGATCAGGGAGTGTGCACCGTCTCTTCTCCATGCTGTCCCGCTTGACATACACTGGACTCCAAACAGAAAGGGGAAAAAACAAAAAAAACAACAGTATCTGAGTTTTGCTGAGTGTTGTGACAGCTTGGGTGTGCTCTAATGTATCCTGAAATTGCTCCATTAATAAAATTATTTTGGTTTTCACTCAGCACATCAGTAGGACTGTGCATAAAGAGTAAAACTACCGGAGAACAGAATGTTTCTCAAATGAAGTGCAGCTTTAAAATTATATACTTACAACCCCAATTCCAATGAAGTAGGGATGTTGTGTAAAATGTAAATTCCAGATTCTCTGAACCTTCTGATTATATTATGGACTGTAGATGATGGAATCCCTAAATTCCTTGTAACTGAACGTTGAGAAACATTGTTCTTAAACTGTTGGACTATTTTTTCATGCCGTTGTTCACAACGTGGTGATCCACGCCCCATCTTTGCGTGTGAGCGACTGAGGCTTTTGGGGATGCTCCTTTTATACCCAGTCATGACACTCACCTGTTTCAATTAACCTCTTCACCTGTGGAATGTTCCAAGCACGTGTTCTTTGAGCATTCATCAACTTTCCCAGTCTTTTGTTGCCACTGTCCCAGCATTTTTGAAATGTGTTGCAGGCATACATTTCAAAATGAGCAAATATTTGCACAAAAACAATAAAGTTTATCAGTTTGAACATTAAATATTTTAATTTTGTGGTGCATTCAACTGAATATAGGTTGAAAAGGATTTGCAAATTATTGTGTTCTGTTTTATTTACATTTCACACAAGGTCCTAACTTCACTGGAATTGGGGTTGTAATTATCAACAACAATAAATTTGCCAAAATCTAGTTTATGAATGTTCACAGCAATTAGACTGAGAACATTTGATGCCCTCAAACCTTAAGAAGACAAAGTTTGTTAATTGAGTTTAAGTATTTCAGTCATTTTCCACAATTCTTCAGTAACGTTTTAAATGCAAACCAGTGAAAGCACATTCACTCAGTCAGCGTTGATGAAATGAAGTGTGCTGATGTCAGATTTATTTGAGGACTTTGTGTCTATTACGCCAGTTATTGAATCCCTGTACTTGAGTTTAGCGCATAATTAAATGTTTCACATTCAAACTGTCCAGAAATATGTTTAAACGCATTTCAATCATGGACCTCCACAAAATTAAGTCATAATGTGTTATGTGGGTTTCCAGGTGCAGAAATAGTAAAAATTACAGCCCAAGTTTCTACATAATAATGATAATAATAATAATCATCATCATAATCATACATTTTCATTGTAATTCATAGCTTTGTTTTGAAACAAAAACTTGTAAGAAATCCTTTTTGATTTTGGTCCAACTCCACCACAGACAATAACTGGTTGAGATTTCCAGAGACTGACGATGATCGGATTAATTTGGGCAGCACAGTAGCCAAGTGATTAGTGTGCCTACTTCCAAAGCACAAAGTTCCTGGTTTAAAGCCACTCCTGCCCATTCTATCCTGACATTACGTGAAGGGGCACCTGGTGTGAAAACCTGTGCCAAATCAACATCTAGATGAATGGCGGTTCTGCTGTGGTGACCCAGAAGGTAAAAGGAAGAAGCCAAAGGAAAAAACAAAACAAAACAATGTCATTAGGTGACATGTTTTCCCATGGCTGCTATGTAAGATTAACCACAAATAGTTCCAAGGGCCAATGAAGGTGAGTAAAATATATAATAGTGTGTGTCAAATTTCTACACCAACAGGGATTCCAAAAGGACGCTGTAGGTCTTTCTATGGGTGACGTCATGAAAACCACAAAGAAGACCATCTTAACACCCCTCCAGAAAACACAGTCTTTAGAACTTCAGGGGCAGTTCGTCTTTCAACCCACAGGACAAGAACAGCACAAACCAATGATATCTTTAAATAGGAGGAGAGCACAACACAAACACAATGGAGCTTTGACGTTCAAAAGAACAGGTGTGGACCAAATGAGTTCCTGCTCACATCTGGACTTGCTGGAGACAAAAAAAAAAAAAGCAGGTCCAATTGTTATTTATAAGATTGTTGGACTATAGTTTAGATTTCACGGGCATCTGTGGAAATTAAGTTGTGAATTACACTGGTGCTGATGCTATCTGGGTTTGGTTGAAGCAAAAGAAATCTGAGTGAGATGGAGATGAATTAGTTTCTCAATGAATTATTCATTGTTCCAGTCCTGAATAACTACATACAACTCCATCATGTTGACATTCACCCAGTGAAGAACTGCTTTGTCCTCTGTAAATTACCAGCCTCTCTCTGTTGAATCTCTTTTCATCTTATGCAGTAGTTTACACCGGAGATAGAAAAAAATGATTTAATAGAACTTGCCTAATCTCTCAGATACCAAAAAGTATTTTGAAACAAATTCAGCTGTTATTACGTCATTTTCTGCCGTGTAGCTGAAGTGCAGCTATCATACAGACTGCCTTTTCTATTTCCTTTCAGTTTGAGACTAATTCAACAGCCACCTATTCAGTGCCACAGCTCTTTCAAGAAAGAATAGTGTTTCTCACAAGTGCAATAATACCTTCAGGGTTGCCATTTTTTGACTAATCTGGATCTTAGGAAATGGCATAAAGAATGAAATCGAGCGTGGGTGCTGGTAGGAAGAAAAAAACATCCAAAAATGACTTGCCATTTCAGTTCAGCCTACCACCAAATTGCTGTCAGCTCAGATAAGACATCATGAATCAAAGACCCAATTAGCTGGCCACTAACCTCTGATGGTTATTTGAAACAATCAAAGAATATCTGTTCGATTTCAGCCTTCATCACACCCAGTGTCAATCATGTGACTCAGGCAAAGAACGACACGGGGTGCTGTTTAGGCCCACACTCAGTGTCATGAGCCTGACTTCACGGACAAAGACGATATTAAGTCTGACATGTTCCCATTTATTATTCATAAATCTCTAATTCAGGCAAAAGGTGCTTTAACAACAAATGACTAACTAAAGATTGTTTAATCACTTATCTATGAATTAAATGGCAATTTTTATTCTGTAGGATAGTTACTTGTGTGAAAGTCTGGCCTTAGGTTATTAAAAAAGGAAATAAACATTGACAATTTCCCCTTAATTAACAAACCCAAACATAAAGAGGTATAACTCTTGAACAACTGATAAGTCATTAACTTTGTAACAACTAAGAGAAAACTTCTTAAAATTTTCAAGGAAACAGGTTGGGCTACATTTAGGCTTTTCAGTTTCAAGGATGTTAATAAAAATATATATATTTTTTATAGATGTGCAGAGGAATTAAAGTTATTTAAATCTCATTTTCCATTGTAACTGCCAAAAACTTTTCAATTATTGAAGAAATCAACAAAAGATTTAACACATTGTTGTCCATGTTTTGGTGCAAAAATTAAACTTTTTCCCCATTAGCTGTCATTTGCCACATGCTGTACGCACAGGAGAATTTGCATGTTGCACAGATAAACAAAAGCTGTCAGGGCCACTGACTCACCAATAAATGCTCTGGTATACTCTCAAATTACAGTAAAAGTCTTTAAAATTTAAATACCTTCCAGAAGTTATGCCATCAGGAAGTGAGCCAGCTAACTTTTAGCCCAGAAACGTCCTTTGTGCTTTTGTTGGATTTTCTTCAAAATTGCAACATCAGAAATTGTTGTGCCTGTGCTCATTTTGTTGTAGAGAATGTAACCTTTCAAAAATAATATGATATGAACAACAATTTTATATAGCACTTTCAGGGAGAGCAAAGTTCTAAGTGCTCTGCAAGAACACACAAGTTAAAGAACTTTTAACATCCATCAGAACCAATTAAAATACATACTATACAAACCAAAAATATTCAGTTAAAATAACTTAAAACATATGTTAATTTATAAGCACTAGAAAACAAATTTGTTTTAAGCCTGGGAATTAAAGACCTTGCTCAAGGGACATTAATCATTTTTCTGTCTAATTGGGAATCAGAGAATTCTCTGGTCACAACCGCGCATCTTTAATAACAACAACAATACATAAACTGTAAAATGGTTAAGATTTGCCCCCTCTCTACTATGAAAGTCAAACAATAATAATGGGTCAAAAAACAAGTAAAATAAAATAAAAATTCACTGTGATAAATCAACACAGCCACCCATTGTTAAGAAGATGTCCCTCTCCCGTTATACATAGAGGATCCAACAGTACAGATTTTTTTGGGGGGGGGGGGGGCTACTATTCTATAATAGAAAAGTCACCCATTGGTCAGTATTCTGTCACTCACAGTCAGACATGACTAAACATCAAGGATGTGAAAGAAATTCCTTGCATAATTAGACGATATCTTGCATTTCGCTATATCTTTGACTTGTGTGTGTGTAGGGGTGGGGGGGAGGTCTCAACGTGTGTGAGATTTTTGATAATTGATTATTTTCACAGAGCAGAGAAATTATAATTTTAATTTTGAATTTGTTTTGTCTGTTGAAACTGCTGGTACTTTAATTAGACTTCAGGTCAAGTCATCCCACACTGAATGTATCCCCCCACAAATATAGAAGACCACCCACAATTTTGTTTTGGTTAATGAAATCATTTCCTTCCCTATCAAGTCTTTTAAGTGTATTAGATTCTGGGGGAGGGGTTAACAGCTGTTAGCTGGGCCCAGCTGTCAATGACAGCTGCCAGAGATGAGAGGGATGGAGTTGGTTCTGTACAAACCTGCGTACACGTGGTCCCAAATGAATCCCATTTCAAAGAATTCACTCAAAAGCCCACATGATAAGTGGATTGAGCTCTTTACCTCAGACCCTGTGGCATTATGAGGCTCCATAACATTTACTACTTACACTAAAACTGGGGGAGGGAGAAGTTAAGTTGGGTCCTGAATTTATTGTGATCGGGATTTTTGGGAGGACCATCTATTTTGGGAGGACCATCTAATTTGTGTAGAGCAACAAATCAAATTCTCAACAATGGTGCAAGAATTTATTTTACTGCAGCTATTATGATGCAAGAAGAGAAACTGGAGAAAAATTCACGTGATGGGAGATTTTTTTTTTTTTTTTTTTTATAGCTCAGGCTAGACTGTGACAAAGATTTCCTTTTGATCACATCACACCACATCTTAGCTCATTTCTGTGCCCTGGATACTTGACCAGCAGCAAATGCTGTGGACAAACTGAGCAGCAGCTGAAATGCTGCTGTGTAAATACACAAACACGCTGCACATGTGACCCACGCATGTGTTTGAGGTCACGCTCAGTGTCTCTCGGGCGTGAGGGTCATCTGAGCATTCTTTTTTGGAGGTAATTTTACAGGTTAGTTTAGGATTTTGTGTCAGATGTAAAAAGTCAGACATAAACAGTCTGAATCCTATTTGAGCACTCAGGCAAAAACAGACTTCCAAAAATGCGATTTAAATCACATTTGAAGATATATAAGAATGAGGAATGAAACAGATTTGGGGGAAAACATATTTTAAATGGATTCAAATCAGATATACAGATACATTCTTACTGGCAGTCTGAACAAGGCCTGGGAGACACAAGATGGTTCTGCACTCTGTGACATGTCCACAAGGGTGGAAAAGAGAAAAGACAGCAGAGTCTTTCTGAAAGGAGACGGAGCGTGGCAAGTAGCTTCTTTCTTTGCATGCTGCGGCAGAATGGTAAGGTTTTTCTCTTATTTATGCATATTTGGATACAAGCTTGCATGCATACTAATGCAGTGGCTGCAACACTGTGAGATGGACTAACAAACATGACTTCACGTTAGAAAAACTACAACAAGCTACTGTGCCATTGGCTGTGACTCACTGTTCTCACTGGCATTAACTGCTCAAACTGAAAACTACCTAGTTTAAAGGACATGTCTCATGTTTTTAACGTCCCAGTTAGTAAGACAACATAAAAGTACTCATGATTGTAAGTGTCTCTGTACACATGTTCTAATAATTAGTGATCTCTGATGTATTTTATTCCTCACTATGAGCGTTAGCAGGTGCATTTCAGAAAACGTTTCACTCGGCAATTCAGAATTTTTCAGTGTGTGATGTACTTATTAGCAAAACAGAAACATCCCAATACCGACAGACAGAAGGAAACAAACCTGTGCCGTCTGAAAACGAAGCTTCTGAGCTGGCGTTCGAAAAGTGATGGCTCGGATTTACAGAGAGGACACGACACGTTTCACCTTGAAATGCTTAACTCGGATTTTGGAATCTGAAGTCTGGTGAAAGCGCCGTTTGTGTGAACGCTGGTTTACAAAAGCTGTGGACATGAACGGCGGGACATCTGACACTGTTTTTAACAGACTGCCTGGACACAGAGATGGATTTGTTACTTTGGAAAAAGTCAGAATACATTATTTCCAGGAATTAATGGATGTTATTTAACGTGCCACGATTGTGACAGAGGCGAAGCTGGAATCAGCTTCGCGCGCACATGCTTCTCTGTTTGGTTTGTTTAGAGGAGCTGGAGTGTGCGTGCATGCGTGTGTGCTGCTCATTGCTACTCTCAGCTTGCTGCAAAAAGAACTGTCTGCAAGATGGTTTTTCCACCGACAGCAGATGTATTTTTATTTTTTTTTACATTTTATTGAAAACAACACTCCTAATTAATCGTGCACAAAGCTGAACCTGGAGCAGAGATGGTTAGTGACAGGCTGCATTTATATATTAATCTGTGCCTCCATTCTTAATGTTAGCAGCTACATTCGATCGAAGCACACTGGGAGGCTTCTAGTAGACGTCCAACGTCACTTGTTGGAAACACAGAGTACTCGTACTTTGTTTTCGGACGTCTCTGTAGCCGTTTGCTGCAAATGCGGATGACCACTAACAGCCTAAATCTAAATTGTTACGATTTTGGTGCGACATGTCCTTTAAGTGTAGACTCTCAGCCAACTGCTTCATCAAAAGCTTAATGAATTGAAGCTTCATTTAAGAGCTCAGACTACTGGCATCTACTGGTCAAACCATATATAGCACACTATGATGTACCATTATTTCTGTAGACGGGTAAAGCATGTTATAGCCTTTTTATTATATAGCCTTCTACTACTCTGTAACTGTGTGGCCAACCCAGTCATGAACCTTTTGAAGTTCTCCGTCGGGATTGGTGGGCATAACAGTGCAATTCACGGCCAGAACAGTAGGAGACGCAATGGTTACTATCACATGAAATCGTTGATTGTGAAACTGGAAAAGTGAGATTCCAGAAATGATGTAGTTAGCGGCCCAATCACAGCCCATGCAGTCTGTCGTTTTGACATGGAGTTACAATTTTTGGGAGGTGCATGTCACACTATGGAGAGGGACTTGAAGGGGGTTTGCAATGACGCAGAGGGCTCTGCGTGGCTACAGAGTTGCATAAGTTGGTCTTTACTCCATGCTATATTTTCATGCTGTTATGGCATAGGGGAGGGGGAATGTGAGGTTCTGGCCCGTGTGTCATTAGTAGACTGTTTATGGCCCACCCAAGTTATAATAAAAACAAAATGGTGACATTTCCAGGATGTTTTCAATCCTGTATTAGGCATTGCCATACAAATCTCTCTGAGTTTACTTAACATGATCGTTAACCATCCTCAAGGATTTTCTGCACATGCGTGTTCAAGTGCACTGGTTTGATCTTTCACTTTTTTCTTTTTTTAGTGTTTTCTTTTTTTTCTGTGAATTTCTTTTCACTAACCTGGGTAACACTTGAAATCTTCAGATTGCAGTGTGTCACATTTGACAGGGCTCTCTTTTCGGAGCTGTGAACTGCATCCAACCACCCACACAACCCACTGGGAAACAACCATCGTCACATCCGCTTCGCCAGCTTGACAACACTGATCATTATCATCATCAAGCTCTCCATCTCCAGTTTGGTGGATCTGATCAGTCAGTGAGCAGCGTCAGGAGAAAGCCTACAGAGGTAGTTATTTCACTTTCATATGAACGTGATGCATGCAGTAAGAGAAGGGGAGGGGATCAGCTGCACCATACTGAGAAAATACAGTGTGCCATCAAGTTTACAGAAGTTAGCAGCACATCACATTTGGCAACATGTGTAACTGCAAGACAAGAAGTCAGTAAATTGTGCCTGGAGTCATGGTTACGGGGTGAGATGGCTTCTCTGCTCCAGGACATTACACAATTTGTGCTAGATGTCCAAAAAAGGAAAAAACAAAAAAGTGTACTATTCAAAGCATATGAGAGAGAAATCTGGACAATGAAGTCAATTTTTCCCCCAGAAACGTGCAATGTTCTGGAGCTGAAAAAGGTGAAAGGCTTTACGAACACAACCTCAACTAACTGCTCAAACAAAGAAATTCTTTCCTCGCCCCCTGAATGGTGATGAATGCAGATCTCTGTAGCCACTTTATGGTACAACTAGAATGTATGCCGCCTCCTGAAGAGCGCTTACACACTGTGTGTCCTTTGTGCAGCCACAACTTCACAGCCATGGAATCTCGGAGGAAGAAAGAAGCCAGTGTCATGGGATCAGAAGGCATTTTGGTCAGACAAAAATTTGTCTCAGCACTTCTGCAAGTGAGCAAATGGCCAGCGTTCAGAGCCAGTAGCCTACTTCTCAAAGCACAACTCTTCCACTCAATTTCCCAGCATGCATTTTATATGCCACAGCTGCAGACATGTGAGCCGGCCGCTGTCGCCTGCTCGAGTGTAGAGCATTCAAATGTCACTCTCCATTTAACAGCTGACAGAAGCTGTTCATCTTCAAATGCACATGTGAAAAACTAAATGAACTACAGTCTGTGGATGAAAATGTTCCATCATTTCTCAGAAGCTGTTGTAAACTTCACATATTTGTTGGTGAAGGTGGGATTATAGCCAGGGAGACAATAAATAAATCAGTCATCAACTTTTTATTCTTGATGATTTAGTACATGTCATAATGTGTATCTCCAATAGGAGCCAAGTTACAACACGGGAATATACGTGACTCATAATACTGTACTTTACCATTATTACTGAAAGTATAACTCCATATAAATGTTTTGTTTTTTTAAAAACAGCAAACTTCTTGTACTTCATTGAATATTTTGTTGCAGTTTTCAAAGGTTGGCCAAACTGCATCACAGCAATATTCATCATCATAATCTAAAATATCTATGATATAGTGTGTATCAATATAAATGTATGTTGTTGGCTTGCATCATAGTCATTACGAATGTCCACTGTGGTCATGTGCCTTGCAAATATGGACATTACAACTTCTGTATCAATGGAAACGGTTTAATTATTAAATCTGTTAACTACCCCAACATTCACCTCTGACTGTAGCCTTGAATGTGATAATGACAACACTATTCACCTTATTCAGCCCCACCCACTTTTACAACAGAGGCATTTCCGTTTTATTTTAGGACTTCCGGTGAGCGGGGTTTTTTAATATAGAACAACGGAAGATATTACATGGGTAGAAACAAAAACCTCTGGACTCTGGCTCGCCCACGGGTCATAACAGAGGGGGACGATGACATGAAAAAGTGGCCCTCGATTATTTTTAACTACTTTGTGTTGTCACTCGGCGTAGACGGTTTGGCTATGAGGAACTACGAGCTTCACACGGCACAGCAGTGCAGAGCTCGTATAACAGCACAATCAAGTTAAAATACTACCTGACAAGTAGTACCACCGTAATGCCAAGATTACGTAACGTTAATATACGTATGGTGATATTTCATGCAGTGCTTGGTTGTACTAAATGGCAGAAAATGCGTACGTTAGATAGCAGCTAACGCTACAAACACAGCTTACCCGTTTATCTCACTAGCATCCACCGTGGCTTCTTCAATGGAGCGTTATAGTCCAACCATTTCTCTGGGTAAAGATCCAGTGGTGTGGGTTTTTTCTCCATAAAATAAAAAGAACAGACATCGGAACATCTGGGTGGATTTTTCAAATTCAGCGGCTTTAGCACCGGAGATCCTCGCGCTGTCATTTAATACAGTTTCCTACAAAATCGAGGTCTCCAAACATACACTGATACAGTTTAGTTGAGCTCAACAGTCGTACAGCACAATGTGTTGTATTGTGTGTATATATATATATATATATATATATATATATATACACACACACACACACACACACACACACACACACACACACACACACACACAGTGGTCCGTCACTATAACGCGGTTCACCTTTCGCGGCCTCGCTGTTTTGCGGATTTTTTTTGTCCAATTTTGCATGCTTTTTTTACAGTGCATTGTGTTCCGCGGCCTCATCAAGCAGCCGGTCGCGACACCGCGAAGGGAGAGCACGCGCATTGTGTTCTGCGTGTCTGTTTATAAGAATCTTCTCGCCCAGAAGACAAAAGAGCGCCAACAACTACCCATAACTGTGTTCTACACTCGGAAAAAGACACCTGCAGCGAGGTGTGAGTCAGTGGAAAAAGACGTGACAGCACAGTGGCGCAAGGACGAAGAGGCGCAATCAGAGGAACTGTGAAATACTGGTCAGTCACTGTTAATAATTTCTTATGTGTCCAACCTCGTACGTTGATCATTAAAATTAAATTCATTAGTTCTAAAAGCCATCATAATTATTTATAGGAAAACGTTCTATTTTTATTTCTCAAACAAATGTTTGGGCCTGAAAACAGGTTGGTCTTATTTTTCTACTCAGGTTTGAACTTTGAGAGTGTTTACACACGAGAGAAAAGTGAGAAAATGTTCATGCCTGATTGAGAAAAGTGTATAAAGTGTGTAGTGAGGGGTTTTACAGCTTTAAAACGTCTATAATAATTGTAAAAAATAACGCTGGCCACTTTGCGGATTTCGCATATCGCGGGCTATTTTTAGAACGTAACTCCTGCGATAAACAAGGGACCACTGTATATATATATATTATACTATGATCTAGAAACCATTCACACCATTTATTATCCTCTGTAGTTTGAAATCAATTGAAAGGCTGGGCTTTGACAGTACAAATAGACTAAAAAAATGTTAAGTGCTTTCCTGGGTAGCAACCAAAATAGTGCAGGAAGGCAAAGGCCAGCCATCCAAAACAAGGGCTCACCAAACGAGCCAGCTTGGCTACTTAACTTGTGATCTGCTCTAAACTAACAAGTTAGTTTGAGAATAAGGAATGAAATGTGCTCCTTTGTATCTACCAGTTATTATTAGTCTTCTAGTCACTGATTTTATTTGATCTTACATTTATGACAATGACAATTACTCACCTTGTTTATGAAATATGTAAATTTATTTTCAACACAAGAGTACTTTAACAGTCTTTCGGTTTAAACGTGTAATTTTTGGGGGCATTGTTCACAAAAATTTGTTTATCACAGTGTTAAAATAATGCTTTAAGATTTGAAAAATGAAATGTTTGACTCAGATTTTAACAATCCAGTTTTGCTGTAGAGACAACACAATAACCACAGCAAAAAGCTTTGTCCTGCCCAGTGACTGTGGGCAAAAATCACTTTCCCATTCCTGAGGGTCACTGCAGCTTGAAGGCCTTACTGTGAAAAAGTTCTTATAAGATGAAGTTAGATCCATCTCAGGACTAAACAATTTCACGGCTGACCAGTCACAGAGTAATTACATATGGCACCAAGGCAACACACTGATCAGTACCCGAGGCACCAAACAGCTTTTTGGTTGATACCACCTCCACCACACTGATTGTAAAAACAAAAATAAATAAATTCAGCAATAAAATATGTGAAACAACTTTCCATTTCAATATTATAAGAGAAATTACCCACATAAAAAAGTATTTCTAATCCCAACTAAGTTTGATGAGATGGCTGTCATAGTATTTGTTGAATAATCTGTTTCCAGTTTGCAGTAGCATTGCTGCTGGATTTGCAGAATGTAAATCTGAACTTATACAAGGAGGTCCAGAGGAAACCAAAGTTCCCACTGTTAATTTGGGTAGAGAAAATATCCTGTATGCATCTGTCGATGTATTAAAGATGCAAAAAGTCGAAAATGTTGGTTTGGAATTAATAACTGAAGAGTTTTTGTTGTTGGGTTTTTTTGTTTTGTTTTGTGGGGTTTTTTTTGTATGGGGGGATAGATATATAACATTTCAATGTGCTGAATCAAACTCATGTGATGTCAAGGTCGAAACAAAAAGGTCCCTTGCAAATCTGGAGGCGTCATATGAACAAGATACCACCTCAAACTTAAAGTAAATCTGAAGGCCAAGATCAAACCGGAATGTGACGTCCAAAACTACAGACCACATCTTATTCATACATAACCAAATCATTTTGTACCTGTAGCCACCTGGGAGGAGTCGTGTTAACAAGACTTCGTGACAGAATGTCAGACAGACGGCTGAACCCCAATCCTACAGCTCCCGCTATGCATCATGGCACAGATCTGTTTGATAAATTGCAGTCATTTCTTCAGCTTTTTCTGTTTGATAATGTGCCACATATTTGACAAAACATTCAATTTAAAAGGGTATAATGGCAATTTTAGCCATGCAAAACCGCTTTTAAATCATGTTTCCAGACATTCAAGACGAAGAAATGTTTTTCAAGATCAAAATGAAATTTCCGGATTGTAAAGGCTGACACTTACATGGGAAACCTCAGTCTAGTTTTTAAAAATTATTTGAAAAAGAAGAACAGCACTTCAAATATTACTGTTGTTGTTGTTCTTTGGGCTGCTCCCGTTTGTCACCGCCGCGGCTACAACGCATTGATATTTTTGGCACAAGGTTTACACCAGATGCCCTTCCTGGCGCAACTTCATTTTTACCTGGAAAAACACACACAGGCCCTGGAGTTCTGAAGAGGTCTCCCATCCAAGTACTAACCAGGCCTCGCACTGCTTAGCATCGGGAATCTGACAGGATCAGGCTTACACAGAACAGACTGGCTGCCAAACTTTAATTCAATGTCAGGGGCAACAAAAACCACACAAATATCAATTGGTCTTATGGACAAGAAGAGCCAAAACATCTCATCTTACAATGTTCAGAACAAATCTATGATATCAACACAATTACTACCCCAAAAGAAAGTATGTAAAGTATGTAAGAAACAAAGGGCAAACAAACAACCATACCAAAGTTCACTAATATGATGTTGATGTTAGGGGTCTTGGTAAACTGTGTAAAAACTGACGCAAAATATTCTAGCAAGTAGTGATGTACCAATCCACAATTTTTCACTGACGATCCGATCCCAATACCTGAATTTGGATATCTGCCAATACCGATACTTTTCCGGTCCGATACCAGAGCTCTGTTTGCTATTATTGCCGATTTCATATGAGGATTTCTTAAAAAGTAGACCTGAAAGTTCAGCTACAATTTGCCAGAAGGTGCATCTAAGATGAAAGCCTAGATGTGATGTTTTGGTGAAAGAATTAAGTACTTTTATATTTTATAGACTTACATAGTCTTATTTTTTAGACTTAAAGATAAAAGACAGCACTCTGTCTGTCTCAATTTTCAATTTCAGTGGAGCTTTATTGATATGGGAGACATATGTTTACATTGTCAAAGCAAGTGTTAGAGTAAATTTAAGTCCTCTGTCTCCATCTCTGTCTGTCTCTATCTCTGCCTGTCTCGCTCCCTCTCTCTGCCTGTCTCTCTCCCTCTGTCTCTCGCTGTTTTTCTCCCTTTTCTCCCTTTCAGCGGACAGAATCTCTATTTAGCTTCTCCTCCTTGGCTGCATGCTGAGCTGACGTTTCACAGCCTCGAGACAGTGGAGCGGCTAACTTTTTAACACACATTTTCAGCAACAATTCAGTTAATTTTCGGAAAATCCTGCACGACGAACAGACAATTTGAACCCAACAGCCAGGCAGAAATTTGCTGCTAAATGCAGCTAGAACACTGCAGAAGAGAGCTCTCTCAAAGCCCGGCTTCAAAAACCTCCCTCTCCCCAACTCCTGCTTGGCAGTAAACAAAGAGAGCGAACGGCAGTTGAGAGGATTCACAGTGGCTCTTCTCCGGTATCGAAAAATGCCGTGGGTTGGATCGGTATCGGATTGGTCACATCCCTACAAGCAAGACAACCAACCCGCAGGATGAGCTGACTCCAGGCCACAGTCTGCACAGAGGCTCCATCTGATTCCATTTGTAACACAAAATAACTAACTCAGCCACTGTTTTCACCAACAAGGTTACTTTCTCCCTCAGCGTGAACGAGAACAACCACTTCACAGGTGTGTTAATTCCAACACACAACAATGGAGTCTTACGACTGTAATGAGCCACTACATAAAAACCATGAATGGACCCCAATTCATATTTCAGCAGAAGGCCATGTTTACCAGCCACACAGGCAATAAATGTCTACACGTTATTGCAGTCTGGGGTATTAAATCAGAAAAGGCTTTGGCTGTAAGCAGAAGCAAACATATGTTGTGGGTTATTTGGAAGTATGGTTTCACACTACTTTGTAGTAAAGATGATTTAAGCATATTTAAGCAATCTTTCAAAGAAAATTGATTACTGCTTTTGCTTCTACTTAAAAAAACATTACAATCAAATCTGAGAGCACTTTATGAGGAACAAACCACTGAGCCTATAGTCACTTGATGTTTCGGGTCGTTTACTTAATGTATGTGCGTGGTTACTCATTAAAAGTTGTGGCGTTTTCCTCTAAAGTTTATTTTTGTTGCAATTTTATAGCACTGTAAATGGGCTTCTAATTTACATTTTACTGCTTTACACTTGGAGCAATTTTCTCTTCAAAGGAAAGGTTTGCTTAATTACTGAATAAAAAGTTTGCTTTAACTTTTCAAAAATATTTCGTATTTATTCAATAATGGTGTTTAGTTATGAGTTTATCTTCGACAGCCTGAACTGATTTGGGATTGAATCAGAAGATTTTGGGTCAAATCTGTCTCTAATTTATATGATAATGCTCCAGCGATGCTGTAAAATGCTTTAAATTTATACCAGCTCTACACTGACTCAAGAGTGATTAAACTCAACTCACCATGAGCGGGACAGCAGGCAGGTCTCCAAATCCAGCTTTGAGAGCTCTGAGGTGCTACATCTCGCGGTGCAGAACCACAGTTTAGATTCCTCTGCAGAGGGGACACCCAACACTTCTCTATGAACAAAACCAAAGTGAAATGAAAACTGTAACTGAAAGCCAGTGAAAGGACCTCGTACATACACAAAATAGACCCCAACGGCAAAAAGCAATGTAGCTTCTGACTGAAGGGTGTGTTGAGTCTTTGAGCTATGCCGCCTAGACGTTACTGTTCAGTACGTTCGCCGTTTATGAACTACAAAGAGTAGCTGGCAATGAAACAAAGGCGTCTGGGAGTTTTGTTGTCAAAGGATGGACTGGCACAGTACACAGTTGTCATCCTCATCCGGGGGTGGATCTGAATTACAGTGCTGCATTCAGAATTGCAATGTTGAGTCACTGAGTCATTATGAGGCATCCTAACAACGGGGAAGTAGTGAATCAAAATCTCTCTACAAGATATTTGTGGCAGTAACAATGCAACACTTTGAAATTAAACTTGTATCACATATACTTCAATTTCAAAGATGAAACTAAGAACAAACAAAACACTACAGGTTTGCTGCATTTACTGCTGCACTTACAGATAAAGACATTTGTGTCATTAGTCTGCAGTCAATTCATGCTTTGGTATGTGTCACATATTTAAGGATTCCTAAGAATTTCCTCAGAAATCAAAGTGTGGGAGCAACAAAGTGCATCACTTATACACACATTTCAACACACACACACACGTTTCAACTGAATGGAAAGTGTGTCCAAACTGCTAAGTGGTACTCTGTGTCTGTGTATAGCAGAGAAGTAATTTTTTGCAAGCCTAAGTCGAGTGTCAAGTCTTTCGTCACGAGTCTCTGGCCATCTGGTCTGCCCGCAGTAATTCAGTTATCGGTGGCACTGTTAACTGCTTGCACATTTTGATTACATCTAAATTTCACATTCTCAACAGTAAGGTTCTTGCCCTGCTGTGACTGGGAACAGCGTTGCTCCCAGCCCCGCAGGGCTTCGACCCCCTAGATATTGTCTGTGTCACCGGGCCAGACAGCACTGGAATGTAGAGTGTTTTCATGAAAATGATTCAGAATTTGTAGCGACATCAAAAGGAGCAGACAATTCAAAACGAAGCATTGACCACCTTCATGGCTTCAACACTTAAACGAAGCTGATCTGATGCCACAATGTGACTTGTCTCTGTGGTGTAAGTAAAGAGAAATGAAGCAATGCTTCAGAAGAGTCTGCTGCAGCAAACGAAGTTACCGGAGAGCAATTATAAATGGATAGAAATCAGTCTGTACATGGATATCTTGCACATAAGGCTTATAATGTGCAGCTGTTTTTGAATCTAAGGAGTCCGTGCACCATTAATGTTCATGAGTGTCAAACCTCGAGGCAGAGTCAAGTCTCATGGGCCTTTCACACTGAACACGTTGGAAGCGTCAAATGCATAAAAATCGGTCTAAAAAGCAGTATTTTCAATGAGACGTGTTGCTTTTTAGATGCGTCAGAAGTGTCGCGTCAAAAGCGGAGCTAAACCGACGCTTCTGACAGGAGTGCACATTGCCGCTTGTCGGCAGGCTGACGCGGTCAAAGTTCAAACCAATCCAACTTTGGACGCTCTGAGCTGTGACATACCTTCGCGCTGTCCAATAGGACGACGCTTCGGGCCAAAACACGGAAGACCTAGTGGCAGAAACCACTGATCTGTACAAAACAGATCGGTGCAGAAACCACTGATCTGTACAAAACAAACGTGTCACACGACTGCTCATTTATAGAGCAGTTTTCTGAAGAAAAATCCTTGGAAATGTTTTCGTTGTTGTTGTTTGTTACCTCAAAATTTCTGATTACTGTTAAAAAAAAAAGTTTAGAACATTTGTAATTAAAATAGCTAAATAAATCAATAAATGGAAACCTTTCATCTGTAAATTAAAACCACCTGTTATTTCAGATTTGATAATTTCTTGTTTAACATAAGGAACCTCGGACATTTATTTTAGACATAAATAACGTGAAAATTTGTACATTTTTTAAGTCTGGTAGATTATTTAGATCTCATTTCAACCAGAAAAACAGACACTGTAAATAAATACAAATGTTTATTATAAATGCAACAGGAAATAATTTAACGACTGCAGTGCGATTGTAAAGTAGGATTTCTGTGACGTAACCTCATGATGAATTTTTTTTATATAGTAATTTCAACTTGTAATTTCATCAAAATATGTAATTGCCTTTAATGGTGTTATCAGGACAGAGTCATTTCTAAAATATGAATTTGAGCACAATAAGTGGAGAGCTTCTACTTGTGCAAATGTCTTTGGACTTTGATTCGTGGACATTTTTAATGATCCATTCATTAATTGTTAAAATATAAAATGAAACAGCTTTTTAAAAAATAATAAAATAGTTGCTGTTGAAAGAGCCTTTTATTTAGAAGTAGGTGATGTTATGCTGAATTCTCGGGACCAGATGAAGGTCTCTTCTGCAGCTTTGAACTCTGGTGGTGTTGCTGAAGACACTTTTGTCCTATTTTGAAGAGCAGAGATGTTTTCTTTCGACTGGACTACATGGTGTTCAGCTCATCAATGAAGTGTGGTTGTTGATGGGAGAATCGTTCTACTGCTGTTTTTTAAAGCTTTGTTGTGGTTCAGGCGACGCAAATTCAAGATGGCGATCACTGAACTTTTTTCAGGTTGTGGAAACAGCCAGAGTGTGACGTAGAAAACTCCGCCCCCTTGCCGCTTCCGAAGCGAAGCATCTGACGTCACGCGTCAACGCATCCGACGGATTGGGAAGCGTTGACGGATTGGCCTGACGTATTCAATGTGAAAGGCCCTTCAGGCCTTTGAGGTCAATTCACTAGTCAAGTCTGAAGTCACTGTTTGTGCAACTTGAGTGTGACTCAAGTCCAAGTCTCAGACTCGCGTCCCAATTCCTGATGTATAGTGCTGGATTCCCAGTAAAGCAGACTTCTTATTGGCAAAAGACAGATTTTGCAAAGACGCTGAACATCAGAAAAATAAAACATTTTCTCAAGAGTGTAAAATAGACTTTGAATACTTTTTAAAGTTTCCTTATTATAACATGCAAATTTCTCTTTGCTGGGATCGCTTCACAACACTTTAATCTGAATGTTACACAGCTGCCAATAACTGTGTCATTGCACTGAGTAAACTAATGGGATTTGTGAATCTTAATAATAATAAATAATAATGAATAATTTTTGCATTAAGAATGTGAAACGGGCAGCATTGCCCGTTTAACTTTTCCATTATGTTATGAGTATCACGAGACTGGACAAAGAATTTAAGCAGATTTTACAATTGCATGTTTGGGTAGTATTTGTAGTTGTTAATTTAAAAGGAATTTTACTAAAACGTGAGGATTTTCACAGGGGACTTAATAAAACCCAAATCCTTTGATCTATTTTGGGTTGAATTCACAATTTCTCTTGGATTTGTTCAAAGAAAACAGCTTTAAAAAGAACCAGCTGTTGCTGTGTGTTAGAGTGAGCAAAAAGTGATTAATGGGTATGACGACTGATTGGTTTTGGGATAAAAATAAATAAATAAAATAAACAAAACCCTTATAAAGTCATTAAATAATTCCCAAAGTAGAGCTCCTTGTGACTTGAAACTACAAAGCTTGTAGAGGCCAAGCAGCCGTTCCCTCAACAGATGATTAGAGCACAAACAAGCAAAACCACATCCCTGAGCTACAAGTCTGTTCTACAATGATACGGACTGTTGGGGTCAAATCTGGCACAACATATGAAACAGTCACAGAAAATCCAACATGCTGCAGAGCGCATAAATCTCTTTTCTCCATTGGCTTTTTCTATTATTATCTGAAAAGGCCAGAAATAAGATCAAAACAAAGCAACAACCAACACAAACTCCTATGTTCAGTGTTAAATTTGACAATTAGGCATTCAGTCTCATCACTTTTGGTGGAAGTCAGGATACAAGTTTTGTTATCCAAATATCCCTTTGTAAAATCCAGATGTTTGTTTTCCTTTTAACGTGGGCGAAAGCGCAGCCTTTCACATCATGAAGAATCCACTGCTCGAAGAATCTGTGTGCTCAGAAAATAAACACAAAGGCGAATTGCCTTGCTAGAATACACACGCACACACACACACACACACCCCAACAATAAGACACACCACCACTAGTTAAGTAGATCAGTTGTTCTCAATTATGGTCCTGAAAACTTGCTCCACCCACACCTGATTTAGCTGATGTCATTCACGTGTACTACACGATGATACAATACAATACTGGGCCAAAAGCATCAACCTGAGGAAGAAGAGTTTGCAGAACCACAGAATCTCAGTTTGCACTGATATCTCATCGACAACAGAGGAAGAGGGTGCAGAGAGCGCGCACTACACAGCAGTAAGTCCCGCCTGTGCTCTATGCAGATGTTCAAAGTGAGAAGAAAATGTATATCATGGCTACAAATCACAGTGATCAACACTATTTTATGTAAGTAAAATAGAATTTTGGGGGGCAATGTGATTAGTTTCTACTTTGATTAGTTTTGTGAGCTGCGCCAACCTGAGCGTGCCCACTGAGGGCTAAATTAAGAGTGATAGAGTGAGAGATGATGTTGTGTTTGTGTGAATCTGGATAAAACCAACAAAAAACATATTGACTGAGCACAGAATATATTTTCTTTGCTCAATGAGATGCGTGAAAATTAATTAACAAGTGTGCAAGAATTAAACTGTGGGAATAGATATGTTGTGCAATACTGCTGTGCCAAACGCATCAAGGCCACATCACCCAAACCCAGTTCTAACAAATATTACAGCAAAAAATAAATAAATAATATAGACTTTGGAATTCTTTACAAATGTGCTCATGCACTTTTTTTTTTAAGAAACACAAGCATGGTTACTGGATTATTACTGCTCTCCAATTTGACCTCACCACTAACCCAGTAAAGGCATACTGTTTTCCTTCATCTCTTTTTGAGATAACTTTGTTTTTAAGAACCCACCTTATAACATCACAAAGACCTGCAGCTATCCTGCTGACAAAGACTATGCTCCGTTTTGCTCATCCGTTTGTATTTTCCTATGAATATGCACTAGCAAATTCCACAACACAATTCCATTCAATATTTGGGATGACTTCACACACTATTCACATCTATTTCTATTCAGAAAGAATAGAAGCAACAGCTGCCAGTCATGTGTGATTTGGACATTATTACAAGTTTTAGCGCAAATCTACACAATGGCAGAAATTAGGCTTTCCCCCCTCAAAATATGCCCGAATGCCGTTGAGCCGCTTTCCCATTAGGCTCAAATGAGCCAAGTCTAATTCAATTTCAAATATGACAATGTAACGCAGAAGCCAAAAAAGCGCTCTGCCATCCAAACACTAAAGCTGCAGGCTGCCTTACCAGAAGGCAAAATTAGTGTAATGACATAAACAACAGCACAGTAACATGGCCACCAGCGACCCTTAGTCTGGGTTATAATTTATGAGACCAAATGCACAGAGCAGTTTTGTGAGAAACAAAATTAGAACATCAGAGCAGAAGCCGGACAGGTGTATGTGTTCGATGTGGCAGCTCGAGGTTGGAATGAAAACGTATTATGATATTACCCAGCACAAAGACTTTAAACAATACAAAGCTGAAGTACGCCTGCACAGAACATGAAAGTCTGCAATCCATTGACAAGTCGCTGCTATTTTGAGCACCGTCTTGATCTTACGATAAATGCAACATGGAGTGGAGTGCAGTCAGAAAGCCTCCCTGGCAGCGAACTGCACCATCCACAGTGTGGAGAACGAGGACTATGAATAGGCAGCTGGTTAATCATTTCCTATTATTAACCATAACTTAACAGTCCACCTCATTACAGCCTACAGACATGAGTTCATACTGAAGCAAACTTAGGAGTGTAGTCAAAAGGAAAAAGAGTTTCTACTGTGGGAAAATAAGTATTTGACCCCCTGTCAGTTTTGCAGGTTTTCCCACTACAAAGAATGGAGAGGTATGTAATTTTTAATAGTCAGCGAGACAGAATCTAAAAAAAAAAAAAAAAAAAAAAAAAAAAAAAAAAAAAATCCAGTAAATCACATTGTATGATTTTTAAAATAATAATTTGCATTTTATTGCATAAAAAAAAGTATTTGACCCCCTAGAAAAACAGAGCTTAACAATTGGTACAGAAACATTTGTCTTCCATTACAGAGGTCAGACGTTTCCTGTAGTTCTTGACCAAGTTTTCACACACTGCAGCAGGGATTTTGGTCCACTCCTCCATACAGATCTTCTCCAAATCTTTCAGGTTTGGAGTTTCATCTCCCTCCAAAGATTTTCTATCGAGTTCAGGTCTTGAGACTGGCCAGGCCACTCCAGGACCTTGAAATCCTTCTTACGGAGCCCCTCCTTAGTTGCCCTGGCTGTGTGTTTGGAGTCATTGTCATTCCGGAAGATCCAGCCATGACCAATCTTCAATGCTCTTACTGAGGGAAGGAGGTTGTTTGCCAAAATCTCACAATACATGACCCCATCCATCCTCCCTTCAATACGGTGCAGTCGTCCTGTCCCCTGTGCAGCAGAGCACCCCCAGAGTATGATTTGTTCCACCCCATGCTTCCACGGTTTGAGATGGCTTTCTTGGGTTGTTCTCATCCTCTAAACATGGTAACTGGAGTTGATTCCAAAAAGCTCTATTTTGGTCTTGTCTGACCACATGACCTTCTCCCATGCCTCCTCTGGATCATGCAGATGGTCACTGGTGAACTTCAAATGGGCCTGGGCATGTGCTGGCTTGAGCAGGGGGACCTTGCTGCCCTGCAGGATTTTAAACCATGACAGCATCATGTGTTACTAATGTAATCTTTGTGACCGTGGTCCCAGCTGTCTTCAGGTCATTGACCAGTCCTCCTGTGTAGTTCTGAGCTTTCTCATAATCATCCTTACCACACAAAGTGAGACCTTGCATGGAATCCCAGACCGAGGGAGATTGACAGTCATCTTGTGTTTCATCCACTTTCTAATAAATAATCATAACAGTTGTTGTCCTGTAGTCCATCCCAGCCTTGTGCAGGTCTACAGTTTTGTCCCTGGTGTCCTTAGACAGCTCTTTGGTCCTGGCGATGGTGGACAGGTTGGAGTGTGATTGATTGAGTGTGTGAACAGGTGTCTTTTATACAGGTAACAAGTTCAAACAGGTGCAATTACTACAGGTAAAGAGTGCAGAATAAGAGGGCTTCTTAAAGAAAAATTAACAGGTCTGTGTGAGCAGGAATTCTTGCTGGTTGATAGGTATTCAAATACTTATTTTCTGCAATAAAATACAAATTAATTATTTAAAATAATACAATGTGATTTTCTGGATTTTTTTAGATTCTGTCTCTCACAGTTGAAGCATACCTATGATAAAAATTACAGACCTCCATTCTTTGTAGGTGGAAAAACCTGCAAAACTGACAGGGGGTCAAATACTTATTTTCACCACTGTATCTCTGAACATCTAAAATACAAACGTTGACAGTCAGCATGTCAACATAAATAAAGCTAGAATAATCTTGTTAACTATAACAAGCAATAATGTAGGGGGGGAAGAAACGAGTACTGTATTTTCTGTAGTATAAGTCGCAGTGTTTATAACAATTTGAGAGGTCCTGTTACTTGTAGTCCAAGGGGACTTAAAAAAAAAAAAAAAAAAATCACTATTCACGACAAATTTTTTTTTTTTACATTTGAAGTGAGAAACACACCATTAAACTGCCTTTTTGTTTAAAAAAAAAAAAACACGAGAGGTGGAAACTTCCTAACAGGCCTTGACTATTTTCAGCACAAGTTTAAAATTGAGTCGGGTCACACTTATCGTCAAGGCGTCAGTCACTATTTTGAGCTTTTCTTTATGTTGGCTCCAGTTAAAATACAATTAGCAGTCATGCTCACTTCAAGCAAATATACAGTGAGGAATTTAAGTATTTGATCCACTGTCAATTTTGCAAGTTTTCTGAACTACAAAGAACAGAGAGGTCTGTAATTGTTATCGTAGCTACACTTCAACTGTGAGAGACAGAATCAAAAAAAAAAAAAAAAAAAAAAAAAAAATCACACTGTATGATTTTTAAATAATTAATTTGCATTTTATTGCATTAACTAATTAGCACCCCCCCCCCCCCCAACTCTTCAGGTAGAATTCCACACAGAACGCCCTGGGGACGCGAATACGGTATATTCTTTTCTGCAGGCAACTGGTCACCTCTGATACTGATGTTGACAGGTGCATGTTTATTTCACTAAATGTAAAGAAAACTTTTTTAAACAACCAGTTACACACTAAGCCACTTACCCTTAACAAGAACGATAGCGGGCTACTTTTCGCCTCTTCTATGGCAACAGAAGCCATTTTTGTCCGTTTCTGTGATTTTTGGCACAAGTGAGTAAAACATCTGAAATAAGCAGTTTGAAAAAAATACCAGAGTTGCCCTTTAATTTTTTTCAAGTGCATTTGAGGAAAAGGTGAGTTTTGCCATCATGTAGCAGATATAACAATGTGAGTGTATCCTTGTTCAACCTCCTCTCTGCCTCCAAGGTAAGTTGCTGCAGGGCCTCCTGCGTCTTGCTGGCTAAATAAAGAGGGGATATAATATAGTTTCCCTGGAAGTGGCATTAACACTGTGGGGGTTTTCCCCTGGATATCAATTAGAAACTCATCATCATTAAGAGGCTGCAGCTTCCTGTTGCCCGCTGTGAGACTGGCTGACCCACACCTTGGAGGAAAACTGGCATTCAGTGCCTTTTCATCCCTGTGAGAACAGCCATCAAGCCATTCCCCCATATTACTCTCAATTTTTAGATTCTGCTTTTAAATTTTGTTTAAAAATGAAATGGGGCCCAACGGTGGTAAAGAGCATCAATAAATAAGTACAATGACCTTTACAAGAATATTAGTGTGATCTAAAAGAACAGTGAGGTCCAGACACCAGGTGAAGGAAACTCAAGCCACAAACTGTAATATAGAAATTGTGACTGTCTAGGAAAATGCTAGGAAAAACTGTCATTGAAATCACAAACTGGTCAGCAAATGTTACAAGATGAAGATTTGTTACAGACAAGCTTAATTTCAAATTGCTTACATACTAACCACCATCACGACTAAGCAAAATTAATGAAGTTGCAATCCTGGTAGTATATTAACAGCTACCTGAAGCAAATATACAAACAAATAAAATTACAGTGTCTACTGTCATCTTACTGCAAACTAAATCAATTTTTGGAAGAATGTACGAGGGCTGTCAATAAAGTAACGGTCCTTTTTATTTTTTTCAAAAACTATATGGATTTCATTCATATGTTTTTACGTCAGACATGCTTGAACCCTCGTGCGCATGCGTGAGTTTTTCCACGCCTGTCGGTGACGTCATTCCGCCTGTGAGCACTCCTTGTGGGAGGAGTCGTCCAGCCCCTCGTCGGAATTCCCTTTGTCTGAGAAGTTGCTGAGAGACTGGCGCGTTGTTTGATCAAAATTTTTTCTAAACCTGTGAGACACATCGAAGTGGACACGGTTCGAAAAATTACGCTGGTTTTCAGTGAAAATTTTAACGGCTGATGAGAGATTTTGAGGTGATTCTGTCGCTTTAAGGACTTCCCACGGTGCGAGACGTCGCTCAGCGCTCTCAGCCGCCGTCGTCAGCCTGTTCAAGCTGAAAACCCTCCACATTTCAGGTTCTATTGATCCAGGACGTCGTGACAGAACAGAGAAGTTTCAGAAGAAGTCGGTTTCAGCATTTTATCCGGATATTCCACTGTTAAAGGAGATTTTTTTAATGAAAGACGTGCGGACGGATCCGCGCGTTGGGATGCAGCCGACGCGGTGCGGCGGCACAGGAAAAACACCTCCGTGTTGATAACCATTTGTAAAATCCAGGCGGCTTTTGATGGCTTTCAGTGGAGTGAGTATATGAGAAATTGTTTAACAGGCAGGACATGTTGCAACTTGTCCTTAAGGCTTTCAACAGAGGTGTTTTTCCTGTGGCGGAGCGTCGCGGTGGCTGCGTCCCGACGCGTGGACCTGTCCGCACGTCTTTCATTAAAAAATCTCCTTTAACAGTGGAATATCCGGATAAAATGCTGAAACCGACTTCTTCTGAAACTTCTCTGTTCTCTCACAACGTCCTGGATCAATAGAACCTGAAATGTGGAGGTTTTCAGCTTTAACAGGCTGACGACGGCGGCTGAGAGCGCTGAGCGACGTCTCGCACCGTGGGAAGTCCTTAAAGCGACAGAATCACCTCAAAATCTCTCATAAGCCGTTACAATTTTCACTGAAAACCAGCTTAATTTTTCGAACCGTGTCCACTTCGATGTGTCTCACAGGTTTAGAAAAAATTTTGATCAAACAAAGCGCCAGTCTCTCAGCAACTTCTCAGACAAAGGAATTCCGACGAGGGGCTGGACGACTCCTCCCACAAGGAGTGCTCACAGGCGAATGACGTCACCGACAGGCGTGGAAAAACTCACGCATGCGCACGAGGGTTCAAGCATGTCTGACGTAAAAACATATGAATGAAATCCATATAGTTTTTGAAAAAAATAAAAATGACCGTTACTTTATTGACAGCCCTCGTATATATACTCCAGTAGGGCTGGGTTGTCAAACTGTATTATGCAACACAGCTAGCTACTATGCTAGCTGAACAATATTTAGGAAAAAAAATAAATTGTAATAATAATTTCAACCCCACACCCAACATCATACAGCAAACATGTCTTGTGATGATGCACATTGGCTTAGTGGTTAGCACTGTTGCCTCACAGCAAGAAGGTCATTAGTTTGATTCCTACCTGTGGCCTTTCTGTGTGGAGTTTGTATGTTCTCTCCATGTTTGCATGGGTTTCCTCCGGGTGCTCCGGTTTCCTCCCACATTTAAAGACATGCAGGTTAGGTGGATTGAAAACTTTATAATGGTCCAGGTCTCCCTTGCAAAAGAGATCTCGATCTCAATGGGACAAACCCACTGATCTCTATATAATACTGGATAGCTCATTGGCCAATATCTTTGAAGCAAACCGGCCGCCATATTACCACTCACATGTTCCACTCCTGAACGCTCTTTTCTATTGATCTTTAACCAGGTGCACGCAACTTTATTCTTTGTGATTTGCGCAGCTATAAACTGCGCAAAGCGCCAATTCAAAGGCTGTGGACGAACATTTCACCAGTGAGCATGACTGAAATGAAAAGTAATGAACAACAAATTGAAGAGTTCTCTCAATTATTCCAGCATATAGGCAGGCATAGATAATAATAATCATCATCATCATCATCATAGCTAGCGTGGCTTGTGTGTAGCCACATATTGAGTTTTGCGTTGGACGAACCATTTTAAAACATTTGTTATGCTGCGTTTACACATAACCAAGACGCGTTACGAATGTCATTTTTCTGTCATTCGTGACACATTCCTGACATTCTTAATGTGACTTAACGCATCTGAATAGGTTTCTTAATAGTGCGTGTTGGTGCGTGATATTCGTGGAGTATGTTTTTAACCTGTCAAAAAAAATCTTCCACGAATGTCACACACCACCCTCATTTCGTCTCACGTCGTGGAAGTCGCAACTGAGCGTATTGATCCGGCTTGATGAGTAGTGATCCTTAATAGAACGCGACAACATTCGTAGTGGTTCCTGTGATGGTTCTTGGAGCCCAAACTGTCACGCGTTATTACGAAGTGACACGGAAACTGTCAAGTTCTGACACGACTTGTAACGCGGCGTCACATTTCACTGCGCGCCACGACAAATCAGTTTTCTGTCAAGTGCGCACAATTAAACTCGGCTCCAAGTGTCGTTCCAGAACTTAACGATGCGCTGTTACGCGCAATAGCGCACAACAACGCGGAACACTATTCTTGACCATGCCTAATGGTTCCTGATAATTCTCCAGCAACACGTGCCATTAATCGTAACGTGTGGTAACAGGCTGCAGCAGTTCCTGAGGACACCTGACGCCTCTGCCCCGAATAATCACATTCGTGATCAGCGGCAAGATGTGTACTTCGTGGCATTCGTGACTTGTCGTCGTTATGTGTAAACGCAGCATTAGGTCTACTTGTGCATAGATTTGGGCTTTAGACTGTTGGTACAAGCGTAATTACCAGGGTTGGGAGGGTTATTTTAAAAATGTATTCTGATACAGTTACTAGTTACCTGTTGAAAAATGTAGTCATTAACGTAATCCAAGTACCATAATATAAAAGTAATGTAATTTGATTACTTTCAATTACTTCTGGATTACTCCAATATCAAATATGCTAATACAGACAAAAGAAACTAAATATAGTCTTGACCACATAGTACAGTTTATTAAGCAAAAATAAAACTGTTTCTTTTACATGGCATGCTCTGTTTTACTTCACATTATGAATTAAGAGCACCCACAATATTGTTTTAAACACACCCAGTGTTCACCTGCTCAATTTTCAACAAAAAATGCCAAACAAATGAAGGATAATGAAAACTCAGGTGGTGTGCGGATGAATTTGTAATTAAAAGTGACTTGCAGAACAATATACAAAACAAAAAGTCTACTACTTGTTCAGTAAACATAAAATTATCTTACTTTAGTCTTTCACGTAGCATTCGCACCATGTTCAACATATCAGTCCAGTTATTGAACTTTCAAAATAAGAACAAAAGCATAATGAAAACCATTAAGTAAATCCTGTCAGTAAGGAGGCGTGGTCGCCATTTTAATTCCGGGCAAGTTAGTGATTTGCGTGCATAGAAGTTCAAGAAACAGGTTGAATATGCCGGAAAGCTGTGCATGTTGGCAAAGCCACAAACGGAGGAACAAGGGAGACAATATTTCCTTCCATAAGTAAGTGGTTTTGGTTATTCTTGTCACTTTGTCCATGATATTTGGATGATAAACAGCTGTATGTCTCCTGCCGTACCTGTGTCGCCCGATGACACGGACCATTAACTCTTCACTTATGTCGAGTTGATATTTTCCACTGCTAGACCAATGCCTAGTTAAAATACTATCGTTAGTGATTAAAATTGTTCGACAAGATGGGATTTTTTTTTAATCTGCACCTTAAAATAATGAGATAGTAATGACCCACACATAGAGATGTGTACCCACACCACTGACTTCATGAATGAAACTCGCTCAATAAAGGATAATTGTGTAAAAACACACACACACACACACACATACATACATACATACATACATATGTATCTCCATTGAAAATGCATTAACATCTGGGAACTTCATCGATATTTTGCCCGGTTAGGAGACGTCATGTCGCTGTCCATGAAGGGACGTTTTCGTTTCAAAGAAAAAAAAATTATATACAGATAATATCATAAAATGCATTAAAATTGTAATCTTGCGAACTAATCCCCATTTTTACTAAATATACCTGTAATCTGAATGTCTTTTTTTTTCTGTAACTGTAGCGGAATACAGTTACCTTTTTTTGTATTCTAATTATGTAACGCCGTTACATGTATTTCCGTTACTCCCCCAAGCCTGGTAATGACTAATATTAGGCTGAAGCTCACAGAGCTGTGCATAATAAACTATTAACATTGCAAGGAAAAAACAACTCTCCTATAGCTAGATAAGTGGGTTCTATTCTTCAGTACAACTATAAAAAAAAATCCACTATTGCTATATTATCCATCATGACATAACACACACACACACACCACACACTTTATATATATATAAAAGCTTGTTGATGATAACACAAAATTTGTACAAACTTTGATTAAGAATCATAATTTTAGAATGGAGTATTTGTCCCAGTGAGATCTGAGTAATTGAGAATATAATAGTGGACAACAGCACCACCTGCACTGAGCTTTACAAAGACATTTTTATGCTTTTTTCTCTCCTTTATTTAGAATTCTGAGCCGCTCTGTATCTGCTGCTAACAGCTGATCCACCGCGACGTGTCAACAATTAACACTTTTTTCCCCACTCAAATGCACCTAAACTCTCTGAGGACCACATGATGTGAAAACGCAATAAAACGTTCTTACCTGTAAATCTGGTCATGTTTTCTGCATAAATAAATGTTATCCATTCTTTGTGCTCAAACACCAAAGCAGGGGCAAATCCAGATGGAATGGGGGCGTGGGGCAGGGAGGTGCCCCCGCACAACACCCCTAGATTAAAGGTCCAGTTTTGAAGCCTTTTTTGTTTACTACATCTACTAATACTACTTATAATAATAATAATTTCAACAAGTAAAATGTTTAGAGAGAATTTAAATGTTAGAAAAATGTTAGAAAGAATAAACAATGCAGGTTAGAAATTGCAAGTTTTACTGTTACAGTGCTGTCAATAGTTAAATATGAGGTCAAGAAAGAGGTCTTTATTTTACTTTTTATAAAACAAGTATTTATTTTCACTGAAGTCAAGAAAGGGTGACTATAAAGTGAGTTTTGGCAAAACAGGTATCATTGTCATGTTGAGGTGGCAGAGGGTTGTTGTCGGCAGCTGGGGAAAGCAATTAAAAAAGTAACTAGTAATCTAACTTAGTTACTTTTACAACTGAGTAATCAGTAAAGTAAGTTACTTTTTCAAGGAGTAATCAGTAATTGGATTACTTTTTCAAAGTAACTGTGGCAACACTGCATACGCGTGGTAAGATGGCTGCCAGTTTGATTCAACGATTTGTACGGAGTGTGTGGGCCAATGAGCTATCCAGTATTATATTCAGATCAGTGGACTAACCTGGTTAAATAAAGGTTAAATAAAATTTAAATTAACCACAGAAAATAAACCAGAAAGAAATATATAATATAAGATCAAGCACGGGTTCTTAACGTTGCTAATTTTCTCTTGGTCACTGGAACTCACTGTGGTACTACTAAATTTTCTGACAATTACATTCAAACATGGCTTTTTAATAATTTACAAGTTACATTCTAACAAACTTTTGTCTCTATGTTGTTTTTCAATGCTGAAAAAGCTTGAGATTTGTTTCACATTTGGTAATTGGCTACACTTCAAACTAGCTACATGCCTTTCACAAGTGCATTGTGAAAATTTTTTGTATCCAAATAAATTCTTACTTATAAACTTCCATTACAAGAGAAACAGTAATACTATTTTCAGCTCGCTACATAACTAGATACCTTGTCAGATAAAACGACAGCTACAGACAGACAGTCTACATTTTCTATATCAGCCAGCCCAACCACTTGGCAATACCTTTAACTTGAATGCGTGCGTGCATTGTGCTGCATGTGTACTCATCCAACCTTGCCCCTTGGAGTGTAGTTTGGGGCAGAGGTGACATGTTGTATTTTTAGAAAGGCTCAGGCGGAACTTTGTGTTCTGACTGCTGACACAAAGAACTCTCATGCCTGAACAAGGACACATTTTTACAGCTAGAGGCTAAAGCAACACACCAGTCATGTAGCTTAAAATGTAACACTCCAAAAGAAAGCCACTGACTAAAATTAGCCGTGGTGCTGTATCAATGTCATTTTTCCTTGGATGAAATGGACTTTCCTAATTCTTTCATCATTAACTTTCCATCAGAGGTTTACATGCATTTTTGCCATTCATTTCATATACTGCACAGACAACAGTATCAGTAAACACAGGAAAGGACAGTCCTCAGGTGTCACCGCTAGTTCACCAACAGAACATAACTAAAACACAGAGCCCCAAAATAGTAGATGTATTCTACATAAATATCAGGGGTGTAAAAGTGAACAGATAAATAGAAAATCAATTTTAAAGTAGTGGTGGCCAAGCAGTAAAGTCCTTTTTTTTTTTTTTTTTACCCAGTGCAGAAGATTACCAGTTCAAGGCCACCCCAGCCCATTCTAAATGTAATATGGAGTTGCATCAGGAAGGGCATTCAGCATAAAATTGTGCCAAATCCTTGGTTGACCAAGACATGTTGGGGAAGACAATTGTTCCAACGGTCTCATCGCTCCAAATGAGTTTGTTCTCTGTGCTGTTTGGTGTATTATAAGCGGGATACTTTGTGACATTTGCACATCAATGACTGTCTTCTGGCTTTCTTTCTATGTCAGGCTGCTGCCATGCAAGGCCCCACTACATACCAGGAGAACTAGGGATTAAGGACCTTGCCCACAGGGCCCTTAGTGATTTTCCGATCAGGTTGGGAGTTAAACCGAGGATCCTATGGTCTCAAGCCAACGCTTAACCACTAGACCATCACCTCCTCTGACTTGTGGAGGTTTGGCTGCAGGGTGTTTGTCTGGCATGTCCACTTCCATGTTCCTGTGAAGGAGGTAGGTGCGGCCACGGCTGTGTGTGTGTTGAAGTGCTGGCACTGTCTAAGTGCTTATGAGAACAGTTTCATTAATAAAGACCTTTGTGGAAGCTGTTGCTCGTCATGCGTTGCTCAGCACGGGTGGAGCCGGGTGGCTCCTGGCTGTTGGATGCTCCGGCAGTGTTGATTCCTCGGTTTGTGCTGTATTGGCTGGGACCGACAAAGTGGTAGCTTGGCTTCCTCTTCCAGACATTTTTGCACCACTTATGTTTATGCTGTTAAAGTTACAGGTTCATAATGGAAAGGAGTGAGCTCTGCAGATGTCACTGCTGTTTTGCCCGGAGTTGAGTCTGTTGCTCCGCCCTGATGTCTGCTGCTACCTGCCTGGATGTGTCACCAGCCTGGACATTATGCTGACACCTGCTAGCAAAGTTCGTGGTGTGATGGTGCCTTCTGGTGTTCCGAGACGGGAATGTTGATTTATGTTGAATGCATGGACGCCTTTGGTTTTATAAATTGCTGTTTGTGTTTTTATAATAAACCAGTTTCAATAAGTTTGTTTTGTAAGTGAACCTACCTAGTCTGCCTCGTTTGCAACAAACCTGTGTGCACCGAGTTGAAGTTAGTATTCAAATTTGAATATTCCCTGGGTGATATTCCTAAGGTGGTGTCAGAAGCCCGGACCGATCATGTTTATTCATGATTTCCAATTGCCTCATGATTAAAAGCAACACGTCTGCATCACCCACACTAGTGCATGGTAAGTTCTGGATGTTTGTACTCCTAACACCTTCAATCATACATGAGCATCTTTAAACAGGGTATTCCTAGTTAGTACGGTTTGAATCTTGTATGTTCGTGCTCCATCAGGGTAAAAGCTGAAGCGAAAGCACCGTTTGTTGTGGTTCTGGCCGAGGCGCACCTCCTTACTTTCGTTTTCAGCAGGTTGCCAAGTCTGCACTTTATGAGCCAGCCAGTTAGGAGGCAAGACGGATTAAGCCATTCCATCCAGTTTTTGCATTTTGTTGGCTCATGGACAATCGTAGTAAAAACGGCGCTCTCCTGGAATAGGCTGCGAGAGTTGCTCCTCGAATGTGTTTTGGACGAATATGCACTTAATACTTTGCCCCCCATGCAGACAACAGACCTGGCAATTAATGCTTAGACACGCAAGATATGCACCACTGAGCATGCGCATTCAGAATGTAACAAAGGTCTAATGTTGAGAGATTCTACAACCCCAATTCCAATGAAGTTGGAACCTTGTGTGAAATGTAAATAAAAACAGAATACAATGATTTGCAGATCTTCTTCAAATATATTAAATTGAATACACCACAAGACAAGATATTTAATGTTCAAACGATAGACTTTGTTTGATTTTTGTGCAAAAATTTGCTCATTTTGAAATGGATGCCTGCAACACATTTCAAAAAAGCTGGGACAAGGGGCAACAAAAGACTGGGAAACTTGATGAATGCTCAAAAACACCTGTTTGGAAAATTCCACAGGTGAACAGGTTAATTGGAAACAGGTGAGAGTCATGATTGGGTATAAAAGGAGCATCCCCAAAAGTCTCAGCCGTTCACAAGCAAAGATGGGTTCAACTGCAAGAAATTTAGGGAATCCATCATCTACAGTCCATAATATAATCAGAAGATTCAGAGAACCTGGAGAACTTTCTACACATAAGCAGCAAGGCCAAAAACCAATATTAATTGCTCATGACCTTCGATACCTCAGGTGGCACTGCATTAAAAACTGACTTGTGTAAAGGATCTTACCAGGTGGGCTCAGGAACACTTCAGAAAAGCAGTGCTGGTTAACACAGTTCGTCACTACATCTACAAGTGCAAGTTAAAACTCTACCATGCAAAGCCACAACCATACATCAACAACATCCAGAATACTGCCGCCTTCTCTGGGCCAAGCTGATTTGAAAAAGACAGACGCAAGTAGAAATGTCTGCTGTGGTCTGATGAGTCCACATTTCAAATTATTTTTGGAAATCATGGATGTTGTGTCCTCCGGACAAAAAGGAAAAAGACCATCCAGCGCAAAGTTCAAAGGCCATCATCTGTGATGGTATGGGGTGTGTTAGTGCCCATGCCATGGGCACTAACACACCCCCCATACCATCAATGCTGAAAGGTACATCCAGGTTTTGGAGCAACACATGCTGCCATCCAAGCAACATCTTTTTCAGGGACGTCCCTGCTTATTTCAGCAAGACAATGACAAGCCAGATTCTCACGTGTTACAACAGCGTGGCTTCGTAGTAAAAGAGTGCGGGTACTAGACTGGCCTGCCTGCAGTCCCGACCTGTCGTCCACTGAAAATGTGTGGAGCATTATGAAGAGCAAAACTATGACAATGGAGACCCCGGACTGTGAACAACTGAAGTCGTACATCAAGCAAGAATGGGAAAGAATTCCACCTACAAAGCGTCAACAATTAGTGTCCTCAATTCCCAATCACTTATTGAGTGTTATTAGAAGGAAAGGTGATGTAACACAGTGGTAAACATACCACTGTCCCAGCTTTTTTGAAACGTGTTGCAGGCATCCATTTCAAAATGAGCAAATATTTGCACAAAAACAATAAATAAAGATTATCAGTTTGAACATTAAAGAGGATTTGCAAATCATTGTATTGTGTTTTTATTTACATTTTACACAATGTCCCAACTTCACTGGAATTTGGGTTGTATCTGTGGTTGAATCCAGAAGTGCATCAAGCCTCCTGTCCGCAACGGAACACGAAGCTATAACAGGCTGCTTGAGCATGCAGGCGCACGGATTAACTATGATCTGTTAAACCGCTGTTTATGTTAAGCTAACAATAACCAGCTTCTTCTATGCTGCACTTTCTGGCTACTGTATGAGCAACCAGATAAATGAACAATATTTAGGAAAAAAAAAAAAAAATTGTATTAAGAATTTCAACCCCATCCCCAACATCTCAGTTGTGCTGCAATGTGTTGCAGCACAGTTAAATAACAATAATAAATAAGAATAACAATAATAATGAAAATAATAACTAGAAGCACTCAGAGTGCAAACCTCCGCCATGGCCATGGGGTCACTGACGCCATAACATCTACACGCCATGGAATCATTGAACCTAAAAAAGTCTAACAATGATGTTTGCTCAGTAGTAAAAAAAGTTTCATCTGCTGTGACTGGATAGCATGTATCCTTAGCGATTGGCATCACAGTTTACTGCAACTTGCACCTTTCCCAAAAGCTACTGTCATCTGGGCACTGATATTGATATTGCATGTGGTTATAGACAAAAACAAATGAGACAAATTCCATTTATTATTCAACCTAAACTGCAAATATATGAATTTAACATTTATGAAACACTTATCTAAAGAAGGCCATAGGGTCACTGACCCTAAAGAGATTCCCTCCTTGGCACAGTGATCTATTCAACAATTCAGTGTCAACCAAAACTATGATACATACACTTTTCTTTCCTTTACATTTGACATCCTTGACCATGAAAACATACCACTAGAACTTGGAATCACTTTTTATGTCTTTATTAGTTATTGTATAAAAACGATTTTTCGTAATGGCAGTTTTCTTCTGGATCTAGCTCCATAACATTTGAAGCTACATCAAATCTGATGACACCTTACTGAACCAGTACAGATTCAGCTACAATTTGGTGTTAGTTGTGCATCTCTAGCTTCATTTGTCACCTCACACTGACACATTTTCTATTTTCACACTCACACACATGCCCATGGACAATTTAAAGCATCCAATCCACCTAACCTGCATGTCTGTGGATATGGAAGGAAGCCGGAGCACCCGGAGAGAACCCATGCAAACGCCACACAGAAAGGCCACAGGCAGGAATCAAACCCATGACCTTCTCGCTGTGAGGGAACAGTGCCAACCACTAAGCCACCTTGCTGCCCTAATCGAAATTTAAACAATCATTAATGAACTAAAGAAAGTCAGTTTATCGTGATACAACATTGAAGAAAATCTGCAAACCCTGTAACTGCAAAAAGCTGAAATGGACAAATATATTCGAAAGTCATTTGATAAATTGCCTTAAATGAGCATGAATAAAGCTGCTGATTAATTGTCTGTCAATGATAATCATTAATTCTCCCACTTCATGACAGAGGATTTCTGGCCCACTCGGCTTGCAGTACACTTGTTCTGGTGGAGAAACCAAAAAAGAAAAAGAAAACCTTGCAGTTTTCAATGGCACTAAACCAAAAATTAAATAGATTTTTGGTTAGAACATTTCCCCCCCTTAAAAATGTACAGTATATATATATATATATATATATATATATATATATATGATCATACTGGCCCAGACAAGGAGAAAACATTAGGAAAGTCAACCTACAGAGAGTCTTTCGCTATTATGTGACTATGTGATGAGTTATACACGCGATATCACACAGATAATGACTGCAAGTACTGATAAGACATGTCATCACAAGTCTGGAACATGACAGAGGACAGTCAGGAAAGACGAACCCGTCTGTTGCACATCATCGCAAGAGGCAGGTTTCGTATTCAAAACTGGAAAATATACAAAAACAAATGTGAACTTAATTATTAGGCCTATGAAAGAGTTCAACTAAATGTAACATTACTCAACCAAACAAACAAATCCAACACAGAACAAATGGTGTGTCATCGGTTTTGTGTGGGGCCAGACAAATGTTTTACAGGAAACAAAGACTCTGTAATACAACCCCTGGCAAAAATTATGGAATCACCGACCTTGAAGGATGTTCAAAAAAAAGCAGATCACAGACATGACACAAAACTAAAGTCATTTCAAATGGCAACTTTCTGGCTTTAAGAAACACTATAAGAAATTAAGAAAAAAAATTGTGGCAGTCAGTAACAGTTACTTTTTTAGACCAAGCAGAGGGAAAAAAATATGGACTCACTCAATTCTGAGGAATAAATTATGGAATCACCCTGTAAATTTTCATCCCCAAAACTAACACCTGCATCAAATCAGATCTGCTCGTTAGTCTGCATCTAAAAAGGAGTGATCACACCTTGGAGAGCTGTTGCACCAAGTGGACTGGCATGAATCATGGCTCCAACATGAGAGATGTCAATTGAAACAAAGGAGAGGATTATCAAACTCTTAAAAGAGGGAAAATCATCACGCAATGTTGCAAAAGATGTTGGTTGTTCACAGTCAGCTGTGTCTAAACTCTGGACCAAATACAAACAACATGGGAAGGTTGTTAAAGGCAAACATACTGGTAGACCAAGGAAGACATCAAAGCGTCAAGACAGAAAACGTAAAGCAATATGTCTCAAAAATCGAAAATGCACAACAAAACAAATGAGGAACGAATGGGAGGAAACTGGAGTCAACGTCTGTGACCGAACTGTAAGAAACCGCCTAAAGGAAATGTGATTTACATACAGAAAAGCTAAACGAAAGCCATCATTAACACCTAAACAGAAAAAAACAAGGTTACAATGGGCTAAGGAATAGCAATCGTGGACTGTGGATGACTGGATGAAAGTCATATTGAGTGATGAATCTCGAATCTGCACTGGGCAAGGTGATGATGCTGCAACTTTTGTTTGGTACCGTTCCAATGAGATTTATAAAGATGACTGCCTGAAGAGAACATGTAAATTTCCACAGTCATTGATGATATGGGGCTGTATGTCAGGTAAAGGCAGTGGGGAGATGGCTGTCATTGCATCATCAATAAATGCACAAGTTTACGTTGATATTTTGGACACTTTTCTTATCCCATCAACTGAAAAGATGCTTGGGGATGATTAAATAATTTTACAAGATGATAATGCATCTTGCCATAGAGCAAAAACTGTGAAAACATTCCTTGCAAAAAGACACATAGGGTCAATGTCATGGCCTGCAAATAGTCCGGATCTTAATCCAATTGAAAATGTTTGGTGAAAGTTGAATAAAATGGTCCATGACAAGGCTCCAACCTGCAAAGCTGATCTGGCAACAGCAATCAGAGAAAGTTGGAGCCAGATTGATGAAGAGTACTGTTTGTCACTCATTAAGTCCATGCCTCAGAGTCTGCAAGCTGTTATAAAAGCCAGAAGTGGTGCAACAAAATACTAGTGATGTGTTGGAGCGTTCTTTTGTTTTTCATGATTCCATAATTTTTTCCTCAGAATTGAGTGATTCCATATTTTTTCCCCTCTGCTTGGTCTAAAAAAGTAACCGTTACTGACGGCCACAATTTTTTTTCCTGATTTCTTATAGTGTTTCTTAAAGCCAGAAAGTTGCCACTTGAAATGACTTTAGTTTTGTGTCATGTCTGTGGTCTGCTTTTTTTCTACAAAATTAAACAACTGAATGAACATCCTCCGAGGCCGGTGATTCCATAATTTTTGCCAGGGGTTGTAGTAACAAAACTCCAGGCAAAAAGAAAGCAGAGTCAGAACCAACCTGAATGTTGAAATTATCGAGAGTAACCAATCTGAACAACTTCACAGTAGAGGAGAAAAAGTCACTGAATTCTTTTAGAAATAAACTGTTGAGGCCAGACGGTCATTAAATTTAAGTACAATAAAAGGGATCACTGCTCCCAACCTTAATCATTTGGAGCTTCAAAGATAAAAAAATGACCAGCACGCTGCAGTTAAGTGGTTCCCAAAACCTCCAGCTTGTCCTCTGCACTGAGTTGAGGACATCAGGGTGAAGCTCGATGAGGGCGTACTATCTGAAACCCACTGCCAGGTTTCAATAAGGAGCAAAAGGTTATGGAAAAGAATAAATATCAAAAGGAATGTTTTTTTTTTTAAGTCATAGAATCAGCCTGAAAAACCTTTATGTTGACTGCAGTTGGAGCCTGATTTTCGGTGAAAATAAGCCGGCAAAAAGACAGCAAATACTGAGACCCTCAGTATCAGTGTAACAGATACAACCCTCACAGCCGTTCTACCCCGTGCAAAGGATCGCACAGCGGAACGCAAGCAGCATTCCTTGCTTCCACTGGATGGAGTTCTGGTTTAAATTCAATACCACACAAATCTGTACTTGTTTGCGTGCCATGGGTGTGTCCAAAAATGAGGCGCGGTCAGGTGCACTGAATGCAATCAGGAGGCCGCACAACCCATTTGCACTTGGAGTAAAGTCCACCACAGTCCATTTCTTGCACTGAAATGGCAAAATAGTCAGAAAGCCACACATGGTAGGTCCACAGTGTACAGAGTGCACAAAGGGATGCACAATAACGCATCATATGACCATGAAACTCATCTGAACACAAAAAGTAACAACAAAATAAAAGTAACGTATTTTCTGGAGTGTAAGTCGCACCGAAGTAAGTGTCACGTTTTTTTTCTTTGTCTCTTTCGCTCTCTATGTGCAACTCACTTTTTAACAGCGTTTCCATGGGGGGGTGAGTTTAACAACGGATAGGAACTCCATGTAGCACATGTGCACATCACAGCATGTGCTGTTACTTAACTTAAGGACTTTAAATTCCAAAAATAAGAAATATAGGCAAATAAACATGCATTAGTCAACACACTTATTTGACTCAGTTTAGACAAAACAAAATGTCAGACTGTGATCTTGTGGTGTGTAATAAAGGCTTCCAATTCCAAAAATAAGCAAGATGGACGAATAAAAAATGACACGGACTGCTGACCCACAAAGTTGGAAACATGACAATAAAAATACAAGTCCGTTTGATATCTTTAATTTGTGATTTTTCTGCATTGCTGTAGTTTACTTATTGCTGGTTTCTTTTGTCTGATGTGTTGGTTACTGAGCAAGACCTCCCAAACCAGTATTAAAAAAAATAAAAAAAAAAACCTCCTGCAACTAATACTCTAGAAAATAAGGTAAGAACTGCACTTGGTTTCAGTGCGGAAGGTTCCAGTTCAAGCCCCACCCCTCCCACATTTCTCCATGTAATGTGGAGTTGCGTCAGGAAGGGCATCCGGCGTAAAACTTTTGCCAATTCAACATGCAGATCCAACTTGGATTTGCTGTGGTGACCTCAAGTGCAAACAACGGAGCAGCCGAAGGGACTTACTAACTAAAATCTTAATAACTGTACAATACTTCTACTCTGCTTTTCTTCCACCCCACAGCTAGGGAGTGTGGAGACAGTTTTCACAGGAAACACATTATAAACAAATTACTCACTCAAACCTTAGAAAAACAAAGCCACTCAACAGGTGGAGCACCCCATGGCACACACTAGGGCTGCAGCTATTGATTATTTTAGTAATTATTTTAGGGGAGGTGATGGTCTAGTGGAGGGGAGGTGACAGTCTAGTGGTTAAGCGTTGGGCTTGAGACCAGAGGATCCTTGGTTCAAATCCCAGCCTGACCGGGAAAAAAAAAAAACAAACAAAAAAACAACAACACTAAAGCCCTTTCACACCGGCGCAAACGGAGAGTTGCACACTGTGGCATACCTACTATGTTGAGTTATGCAGCTCTATGCAGCTCAGCACAGAGTTTTTGCTCCCCAACACAGCAGTAAGTGGAAGAATTTAAACATGTTTAATTTTTTTTCTGCCTAGAGCACTGGACGATTAAAGCACGCCGTTTTAAGCCGCTATCATACCAGGCCCACTTCGAGTTGCGTCGTGCAGTGTCATGACGACGCTACGTGGAAGCAACCCAGTGCCAAGATGATGTAGCTCAACGCCACAACAGCACAAAGGACGAGGGGAATTGGAGGGCAAAAATTAAACATTTAATTTTTTGGCGTCCTCTGCTCGACGCAGAAATTAAGGGTTTCAGCACAAGCCAGAACAACACGATGGTACTCAACGTGACTGGAAGCCACACCCTCACAATACAACGTTACCCGATGCTAATTTATGCTTACTGCTGTGTTCCATTCTTCCCGAAGTATAAATCACACAGGATTGTTTTATACCGTGTATAAAACAATCCACAATATCGTGTATAAAACAATACCACAATGCAGTGAAACTACACGCTCAAAAACAGCTCAGAAAAAAAACGCCGATTGCAGCCTGACTGCTGCTCGCTCTTAAATTCTCTCACAAATGTGCTTAAATAAAGACCATAAAAGTCTTACAAACTGATTGCCAGAGACAGGACATGTCCACATTCAGTAAAAAGCCTGGATATCTCCAGTCCACTCACGGACAATTCGTTTGCACATGCACATCTGAACAATTAAAGAAAAAAACTGTCTGGCTGCTGCAGTTCCTCCCTCTCTGCTCAAACCCTCTCATCACTGTGTTAAATAAAGGACAAAAAAGGACATACGTCCTGCTCACAGACTGATTGCCAGAGACAGGACATGTCCACATCAAGTAGAACTCCAGACATCTCCACATTTACTCACGGACAGTTCATTCACGCACTCGCGGTCAAAGGAAGAAAGATAAAACTATAACAGAAAGCAGAGCACAGACCTGCACAAGAACAAATATAAACTAGAAGAGAAATCAGAGTGCACAGTCTGGCTGTAGCCAAACTGTGAACTCTGATTTCTCTGTGCAGAGGACCTGCAGCCAGACTCTGCGTCCTCACCTCCTCTCTGCCCCCTGCTGCGCACACCTGACGCAGCCATTCCTGTGATGCCACATGAAGCAACTCGAAGCAGGCCCGGTGTGAAAGGGGCTTTAAGCAAGTCTGCGCTTCTGTATGTACGTCTGCGCTACTGCATGCAAATGTACACAGCTGTACACTTTACAAACTGAGTCGGTGGCTCCGAAAGTTGCATGGTAGAAACAGAAGCTGATTTGTGAGCGCTGCTGTGGTGGGAGAGGCTTTGCAGGAGCGCGATCAGCCTCGTTGGAGTCCATCTCCACTTCTCATGCAACGTGCGCATGGTTGCCGGCGGCCACCCACATGCATGCATGCACAAACGGACTGCCTCGTGCATAATAAAAATGCAATAACACTGGTTTTCTTGCTTTTACTCATGGTTAGGGATGGGCACTGATAAGATTTTATCGATATCAAAGGCCAATATCAATTCCGCTTATCGATCCGATTCCTTATCGATTCCCTTACTGATACCTCTTCTGAATTTTCTGTGTCCTAAAAGTAGGCTTTACAGGTTTTCTATGTCAACAACATTTTAAATTGGTCACTGGATCCTTGATCTCTGGACATAAATATAAAACAAAATCTGTAGTTTTTGTCAAAAGCATTTTCTTTCAGACATTTTGGCCATACCTCTGAGCTGAGCTCAGCCGGCTAGTGCACGTCAGCGTAGGACGTCTCGTTTTGGGAAGAAGAAAAAACGTTTTGATCGACTGCAGTTTGTTTGTATTACAACATTTGGAAAGAGGTGTCACTTGATTTAAACGGTGTTTCACTTTGAAGTTATTAATTCCGACTGGACTCTTAGTTGACTCGGCAGAGAGCAGTGCAGCATTTGGAGCTGTGTGAACAGAACGGAGGACGATTCTCGTTTCTTTCTCGCAACAAGACAGGAGTCCCAGTTAGTTACTTTAATCCGCACAAAAGTGACTCACAATTGACATATTCAGGGATGAAAGTGGTGAAAAACAAAAAAATAATGAAACCTAAAATTACCCCCCAACATCACCCGCATGAAAATTTTTGAATTCTAGAAGCTCTGAAATGCAATCTGGAGCTATTCCAGAAAATAAATTACAGTGAGTGCAGCATCCATTTTGGTAAGAAAAAAACCCCAACTTTCCTTATTCAAATTCATTCCAGTAGTATTCTGCTCTTACTAGGATGCAGCAGTTTTCTAGTTTTGCAGATAGTTCTGGAGGAGATCACTGAAGAAATTAACACATTGAAAATATGGTTTGACTAAAACAAACTGTCCTTAAACTTAAATAAAACAGGGATGAAGTGGAGGTGTAAGAGTCACTAGGTGTTCACAGGAAACATTTATTTCTATATGTATTTATTTATTTATTTATTTGTGTTTGTTGTTAGTTGGTTTCATTTTTTTCTGTTGTGTTTTGTTTTATCAGGTTCTTTTGTCTCTTTCTCTAAAATTGTATTGTAGCATTATTAGTTATTATTACTGTTGTTGTTGTTAATATATAAATAAAAATAAGTTTTAAAATTTTACAATTTCTAATACATTTGACTCTTACGACAACGCTGAGCCATTTATTATACAGAAAAGAAATACACACAAACGTGCTGAGATGTGAACAGCTTAATGCTTTAACACTGAAAACGCCATAGACATGCTAACACGTTAGCATCGGTCCCGTTTTTAAGTTAGAAAATACATCTATCAACTGTTTCAGAAGACCATAACAGGTCGGTTTAACATAAAAAAAAAGGTAAATATTACTCACAGACATATACTCTTTGGGGTTTTAGCTGGGAAAAATTAAGATAAAGCGAAATAAAACAAAGAAAAACGAAGCAGCAGATCAAAGCATTGCTTCATTGATTCAAGGTTCAAAGCAAAGCTGCGCTGCAGAAATGGTTGATTACTGACCCCTGCAGGGTCAGTAATCAATGTAGAGAAATTATCATTTTCCTGACAAACACCCCCAAAAAGAATGGCCGCTCTGAAGGATTGATAAGGGAATCGTTAAGCAAAAAGTCTCTCTTTCGCTATATATTGTGTTATAACAATGTCAGAGGGGTCACTTTCAGAGGATGAACTATTGTCAACTGTCAACATATTGTCTCTAAGCAGCGTGATGTTTAAGTATGGGAGTTTAAATGGCAATATTTTCCTTTTTGGGGGGGGACACACACACACACACAACACACTCTGTACTCTGATCTAATGTTACGAGCCATGAGGAGATAGCAGTGTGTCCTGCTGCAAATGGGAAAACATGAGTGCGGTTGCTTTTCATGAACCGCTTTGAGAACGGAGCGCACGTCCACAGAGGCAGACAACAGCAGCGTTGGCTACATATGTGGCAGTAATGCAACTGTAAAAACCTCATGATACAGTCCACTGTTTTCCAAGCGCAGTGATGTGTTCTGCACAGCCTACATGAGTGAACTGAAAAAGAGTTGAATTGCGGCAAGGGCTACACACGACAGTACGCATACACTAAAAGCAAACATATGCAGCTGCAAGCAAATCTACGAACGCAACGACACGCGATTACGCAGGATAAACGCCAGGTACACGCACATTGGGCGTACTCTATATGCAACACAACTACATTTGCGCCAGTGTGAAAGGGGCTTTAGGGCCCTTGAGTAAGGTCCTTAATCCCCTGGTTGCTCCCGGTGTGTAGTGAGCGCCTTGCATGGCAGCAGCCTGACATCGGGGTGAATGAGAGCCATTTTTTCATAAAACACTTTGAGTGTCTGATGCAGATGGAAAAGCGCTATATAAATGCAGTCCATTTACCATATTTACCATTTAATCGAGTATTCTATGGATCGGATAAAAAAGTGCTTTTGCGTTTTTAAACATCAACAGTCCAGGGCTCGTGCGCCACGCAGACTGTCAAATTTAGCGCATCCCTTCCTGTTTTTCTGGCTAATTATTTATTTTTTCACATCTTTACAAGTTTTGGATCCTTCCTGGTATCAGGAACTCAGCTCAGCACTCCCCTGACACCGGACCATAAGCGCAGGTGTTCGGTGCAATCCTCAGTCAGTCAGGCTGCACGTGAACATGAGAACAGACTGTGAAAAACTGGGATAAATCCACTCTGCACCCTGTCAATGAAAACTTGACTTAAAGTGCAATGACCAATTAAAAGTGACCAATGAGGGTGCCTATCCTACATATGCGCCAATTTTGTTGGACATTGCAGAGTGCGAAAAAAAATTTATATATGTATTTTAGGAATTTTGACCTTTGATGCCAAAGACCTTGACGTTTACTAAATCAAACCCCTCAAGGTCAACTCTGGTCTCCACCTAAACACACACAGCACGTTTGGTGGAAAATGGCCATGAAGCACCTCAGAGGACAAATGCAACAAGTAAATAAACGCCTAAACGTTTCTAAAATTATAATGTGATGCTGTATAGTTTTGTCCAAGACACTGGACTTCACCTGCAGTTGCTGGATTAAATTTTCTCAATCAAATCTTGATGAAATAATTTTATGTTTCTTTATTAATTGTATTCAGTTAACACAAAGAAACAAATGTTAACCAGTACCTGGCTCACACTCAAACGATGCTACTATTCATAACATTCTTTTCTCCCACACCCATTATGACACACAAACGCAACAGAAGCATGTGCTGCAGTCACAGAGACGCCCAGTAAATTATAGTGACATTAAGACATTAACAGCACTTTACATCACAGAGCTGAGGCCGACTAACTCAACACCACAAGAACACTGAAGCTATTTAGATGCAACAGAGTGCTGCTGTTTCACTGACAACATCACGCAGCCGACATATTGCATTACAAATACTTGGCAGCAGCAGCATCGGTGTCAATATGAAAGTAATAAGGAGGTGACGTGGTAGTAAACCTTCTTGTTTTGTCATTTAAAGCCATTTACAGCACATAATAAAGCTGTACCAGTTTTATGGCAGATGATAGTGGAAAAGTGATAAGAGCAGTGAGGGGAACATGGATGATGGAAGAATACTTAAATGAGCTGTGGCTATCTCCACCATGCACAGAAGATGCAAAGAAAATGACCCAAAGTGATATACTTTTACTATAAAAGGAGAAACAATGCTGCACCATTGGAGACCGGAAGGGGTCACCAACTATTGCCCCAAGTGACTGTGTCTTTAGCCAGCGGCAACCTCCAGTGTTGAAAAATAAAGCAAGCACAGAAGTGCTGAAACTTGCAGTTCCTTAAATGGCCACTTTAGGCTGCCTGAAAGAGAGTCACTCCCCATTAGGGGTGGGAGTCTCTAGTAGGGCTGCCACGATTAGTCGACTAGTCACGATTACATCGACTATCAAAGTCATTGTCGACTAATTTCATAATCGATGTCATCGTGTATTTTTTTTTTTTTCCTCAAAACATTTCTGAGTCACTGAACATGTCTTGAACTTTATTTACATCAGTTATGAAGAAATACAAACAGTATGACACTCTATGGTAAATCTGTATGGAGTAAACAGTTCTCAAAAACTGAGTGACTGTGCAAGAACAAGAAGAGTGAAGAAAGCCACCAAGATACACAGACAACCCAGAAGAAGTTAGAGGTTTCTGTGGCTGTGATTGGAGAAATTGTGCATCGTGCATGTTTTGCATTTTGTATCCACAGTTATACATCTTCATGATGAAGTGGTACAGAGGAGGATATTCTTTCACCAAATTATTAAATCTAGGCTTGTGTGTCAGATGTACCTTCTGGCAAATTGTAGCTGAACCTTGAGGTCTTCTTTTTTAATAAAACCCTCCTCTGTGCCACTTCATCATGAAGATGTATAACTGGGGATACAAAATGCAAAACATGCACTATGCACAATTTCTCCAATCACAGCCACAGAAGCCTGTAACTTCTTATGGGTTGTCTGTGTGTCTTGGTGGCTTTCCTCACTGTTCTCCTTCTTGCACAGTCAGTTTTTGAGAACCATGTACTCCATGCAGATTTAACAGAGTATTATACTGTTTGTATTTCTTCATAACTGATGTAAATAAAGTTGAAGGAAGACATATTCAGTGACTTGGAAATGTTCATGTATCCATCCCCAGACTTGTCTGAAGAAAACTGGCAATTAAACTGATTATTTACAGGTATTATACCAAAGGGACTAATTACTTATGCAACCCATCATCTTGGCTTTTATATTTTTAATTAATTGATATCAAGTTGTAGAGATTTACTTTCAATTTGAGTCTAAGGAAGGTAATTTAAAAATTTTAAATTGAGAAGCCTGATTTACTTTTTGTATATGAAATGCCATAAACAACTTAAAATGCTTGAAATACCAAGGGGTATGAATACTTTTGCAAGACACTGTATATTGATAGCTGGAAACTTTAACATTTACAATGATAATTTCATTAGCCTTAGGACACGTTATGTGTTTGCGGTAACATTATAAACAATGATATTACATTTGAGTAGGAAATATGATAAAACTAATGTTTTATAACGCTACATTACAGTGCTTAAAAAAAAAAAAAAAAAAGTTCCTCTTCAATGAACCACTTTGTTGCCAAGCCAACAACATGCACACGTCGGCAAGCAGAGACCAATCTCACTTCACCACAATGATGGAAAAGAAATATGATACAACCTTTGAGAAGGTCAGTCTATCTCGCTCTCAATTTCTTTATTGGCATGAATGTATTAAAACAATATTGCCATCAATAACACACAGTAAAATAAATAATTAATTAAATTATATAATAAACAACAGGAGCATTCAAAGGTAAATAACAGCCACATGCTGGTGCGATAAACCACAATTTATGTATGATCCGTTTAGTCGACTAATCACAAAAATAAGCGGTGACGAGTCGATTATCAAGATAATCGTTTGTGGCAGTCCTAGTCTCTAGGTACCATTTATCCATTTTATGCAGCTTATCCGGGGTCACGGTCACAACAGACCAAGCAGCTCACCCCTTACGTCCCTATGCTCATGTCACCGGCTAGCCGCTAGCAATGGCAGCTATCTGATCCCAGATTAGCCTGTTATCCTAAGCTTGTTTGGTAACTATGAGATTGGCTCTAGCTTTTTACCTATTTGGGTCATTCCATGTCAATTCAACGAGGACCTCGCAACACTTTGTCTCAGATTTTCTTCAAATTTTAATCAAATATTCCCAGACTATTCAGAATAACAAATCTGAAGTTTGAGGCCTGTAGGCTTATATCCACCTGCATGATGAGTGTGATGTTGTGTGATGTGCCTGTTCTGCAAAGCAGAAGTTCTCTTGTTGTATCATCTAAGTCCGTGATGGGCTTGACCCCTTGTTTCCTACAAGAAACCATGAAATTGAAAAGTGTTATTCCAAAGCATTACATGACTGACAAGACTGATCAATACCAATAGAAAAACTGCATTCAGTGTTTATTGGTCTGTTTAAAGAAATTTAAAATGTAGATCAAAATATTCACCTGCAGAAACAAGTGTGATGACATTCACTTCCATCAGACCAAAAAGAACAGGGAGGAAGATGTGCAGCCATTCTTACTCCAACCAGACTGACAGCTAGAGGTGGGTGGATCGATCCTAATATCGATAATATCAATACCAACGCTTGTTTTGATATTGAACGATCCTCGTGTAAAAAGATCGATACTCAAGCTTTTTTCTCTCCCGCACGCACTGAGTGCTGCGCACACAGATTCATCAAAGTCTACTCTCTGTAAGAGCAGTGCTGCGCAGTGTCACATAACACTGAGAAGCGCACCTTCCCCCCCTCTGGTCTTTTGTTGTTGCGCCGTCACATGGCTCAGTGGTGCCAGCCAATTTTGTTGTGATGTGTTAATTTTGTTGTACTGTGGTTTGTCAGCCCTCTACCTCAGGAGATTTTGTTGTAAGTTGTGTTGAGTGATATTTTTTTAAACAAAAATGTTGATTGTGATAATAAAGTATTTTGCTGTCACGTACAATGTTTGGCGAAATTCTATCCTACGTCTTTTGGATCCTTTGGATCAATGAAGCTTAAATATGAAAAAGTATCGGCGATACTGGGCCTGTATTTACTTGGTATCGGATCAATACCAAAATTCCCGGTATCGCCCACCTCTACTGACAGCAGCAGCTTTGAACATGTCCAGACATGCAGTACCCCATTCACTGCATTGCTCATCATGCAGGTGGATATAAGCCTAGTAACCGTGGAAACCTTGGGGAATCCCCCTGGCAGATCTATGTGCAACCATTTTGGGGTGTGCTATGAATCATATGAATGCAGTGTGTGCACACAATTAAAATGAAATTGTCATTTCAGCACTAGAAATACATAAAATGGAATCACTTTGAAGAGTTTTATTTACTGCCCACGAGCTTTTCTTCTAATAAAAATTAACCACAAGATGTTTTTTCAGATTTCAGGAGGTTTCTCCCATAATAACTGTTTACTACATATATGCCAAATTTACATATTTCATAGCCAGTATAGCTGGCATTAAGGAGCCAAGAAATGGAAAGGCTTCTTTGAGCGTAATGGTATGCTTCAGTGTCTCAAACATGGATGCTCGCAACAGTCAATTTAATATTTTCCATAGTTTGAGCATACATAATCTTCACAGTTTAGTGTCATTGTCTGTTTGACTATAGTCAAAGTCTGGGTGTCCATGACAACTGCCACAGAAAATGTCAGGCCTCTAAGTCCATTATTTGCTGAGATATTCTACCTTGAACATGGCTCCAGAAATGGCGGCCATAATTTTTGCCTAAAAAACGGCAGACCCCATTCACACTAAATTGGCCATATCTCAGAAACTACTTGGCCTACAGGCCTCAAACTTCAGATTTGTTGTTCTGAATAGTCTGGGAATATTTGATTAAAATTTAAAGAAAATCTGAGACAAAGTGCATGAGGCCCCTCAAATATATTTTGAATTGACATGGAATGACCCATTTATGGGTTGGTCGTAAATTTGCACTTCAAATTTGCTCTTCAGAAAAACAATTGGTGACATCATGGAGAGTTTGTCCAGTGCATATACAGTCTACGGTCTTTACCAAAACCATTGCTCCAGCTCTGAGAAACTGCTTTCTGTCATGACAAATGCACTGCCATTCACCTGTCATCTGCAGATGGGGCCAGAGAAAGCAGCTGCTTAACAGGCTAACGGGGATTGTTCATTCCCAGGAGGAAGGTCTGAGTGACAGCTTGACTGGATCCAGCAGCATAGCTAATCCCTGTGATCTAAAAGCCCGTCCACCACAACAGCATCAGACACTCTCATATAAAACAACAGGCAAAAGACATAAATGTGTAGCATCTGCTTGTCCAGAAAGAAGTGAGATTAACCTGATTTAATTAAAACTGCAAATGCAAGAACAATAAACCAAAAAAATAATTAATTTTGGACTGTGTGTGTGTGTGTGTGTGTGTGTTCCCAACATGGCTAAAATTCAACTAAACATGAAACAATGACAAAGCACTTTCTGGCCAGGGTTCACTGTCACATTTCACAAAGCTTCACTTGACTCAGGATGCACTGTAAAAGACATAGCTGACAGAAGTACTTTGTTCCATTTATCCACAGTTAAAAGGAAAACTAACATTTATTTATATTTGTTCAAGCACAGAACACTGGCACCCAAAACTAGTTTTCAGCCCCACAGCAATGTTGTTATTAAAACGGCACATCCATTATGAGTTCCAAAGGTAAAAAAAAAAAAAAAAAAAAATGGCAGAAGGCAGGAAACTACAACTATGAGGCCCTGTTTTGTGTATTTTTAAAACTGCCTCTCTTGTGTATAAGTGAAAACATTTATGTATTAGATATACAAAATGTAATACAGAGGAAAAAGCAGACAGACTTGAAACACAAAGTTTAATGTCTGGCACAGTTATGGGTACCCTACATTTTGCAAAAACACAACACTCACAAACTTAATAACACCATAATTATCATACATAATATGAGGGTTGGGAGATATGATCTAAAATTAATATCACAGTATTTTTCACTTTTTGGATAAGAGCAGTATTATATCACTGTATTAACACTCAGGGTTCCCCCCAGTAGAGCTGCCACGACGAGTCAACTAGTCACACCTACGTCAACTACTGAAACCGTCGACAACTAATTTAGTAGTCGATGAGTCATTTGTTTTGAAGCTTGAACCAATGAAGCAGTGCTTCGATCTGCTGCTTTGTTGGATTTTTGCTTCATTCCTCTTCAGAAGTGGCAACTCTGCTTCTTAAACCCTCTCAAAACCATTAAAATATATCAATCGTGAGTCACTTTTGTGCGGATTAAAGTAACTAACTGGGACTCCTGTTTGTTGTGAGAAAGAAAACAAGGATCGTCCTCCTTTCCATTGCTCCAAACGCTGTGCCACTGAGTCAAGTTAGAAAGACAGAGTCCGCTCGGAATTATTAACTTCAAAGCGAATCGCTGTTTAAGTCAAATGACACCTCTTTCCAAACGCTGTAATACAAACAATAAATTGCAAAATGATCAAAGACTGCCCAAGACTGTATGGCTGCAAACCTGCAGACTCCAGCAGCCAGCTCAGCTCAGACGTATGGAGTGACATCCATGCCGTTAATGTCTGAAAGGAAATGCTTTTGACAAAAACTACTGATTTTTTTCTATCTATGTCCAGAGATAAAAGGATCCATCATGTAGCGTAAGGATCCTGTGACTAATTTCATATTTATTTACTTTAAGACTCAATAAAATATTGTTGCCATACAAAACCTGTAAAGTCTACTTGTAGCACACAGAAAATTTACTCAAGGTATCGATAAGGAATCGGATTGATAAACAGAATCGATAATGGTATCAATATCGCTAAAATGCAATTAGCTGCAATTTACGTATGATCCGACTAATCAACTAATTGCAAAAATAATTGTTGACTAGTCGACTATCAAAATAGTCGTTTGAGCAGCTCTACTCCCCAGAAATCTTTAGTATAACGGGGCAATTGTCACCCGAGGTGCCGCACAACACACCGGGGGAGTAGGTTCTCCAGAGAAGGAAGCTCTAGCATGTTGACTGTTTCAGGTACAAATAGAGGCCATTTCCTGCAATTTCAGCCTACAGTCTTCTCTAAATATACAACTTAAGATGCATAAGAAAATGTTCAACACCAAGTTCTTTTTATGATAAAATGTTATTTATTGCACAATATGTAACAATCTACGGTCTAAATATACCAAATAGCTGTGGAATTAACTTAATTAGGCCATGATATGTTTACCTTTTACATGTAGAGTTGGAAAGATATTCAAAGATTCAACCTTCCAGAATCAATAACTTCAAAGCGAATTGCCATTTTAAATCAAATGACACCTTTTACCATTTTGATTTGATTTAAAAAGGCGATTCGCTTTGAAGTTATTGATTCCGGAATGAGCCATCTTTCAACTTCAAAAGAGAGCCGCAGCTAATCCCAAAACACACACGGAGTGGAGGATATTAATTATTATTTTCCTTTACATGAGGAACAGTAACTTCAGTTTACGAACTGGCGGACCAGGAGATATTAATGGTCCAGTCCACACTAGAGAACCACATTATTGGCTACCTCACAAAAAAGGCACATTAATGACAAATGAATTAAAGCAGCCGGTCTGCTCTGTGTCAGCCTGAGCCCGTCAGATCTCAGAAGCTAAGCAGTGCAGTGGTTAGTACTTGGATGGGAGACCTCTCTGGAACACCAGCGGCTGTGTGTGTTTCTCCAGGTGAAACTGGAGTTGCGTCAGGAAGGGCATCCGGCGTAAAACTTGTGCCAAATACCTATGCAGATCTGACTGTATCCGCTGTGGTGAGCACGAACAATAACGGGAGCAGCTGCACTGACAACAACAACGACGAATGAATTAAAACTGTTCGGTATGAAACAGTAGACGATTCTCGCTTCTGCCCACAAGAACAGAAAGACTCCTGTTCAGCGAATTTAATCAGCAGAGAGGTGACGATTGACATCTTTAAATGGCTTTGATGAATGTTTAAGAATAAATTTATGGATTCGCTGGAGTCCACAATCAATGTAAAGAAAATATTATTTTCCAGCTACACACCCTCAATGCCCAATTGCAGCTTAATTTTTTTCAGGCAGCAGCGTAATGTGCCATTACGCTGTTATAATGCTAGTGAGAACCCTGGGCTTTGGTGAAGGTGTCAAATCAAAAAAACACTGCGAGATGACGCCACAGTATAACAGCGCTATGATGGGAGCATAATGGCGCGGCGCCGTTAGAACCCTGCCACTTTTGCATGATATGAACCTATTAACAATCATCTTATTTGTGCAACAATCGGACCTGTACTACGAGGTCTGTCCATAAAGTATCTTACCTTTTTATTTTTTAAACTATATGGATTTGATTCATATGTTTTCACGTCAGACAAGCTTGAACCCTTGCGCGCATGCGTGAGTTTTTCCACGCCTGTCGGTGACGTCATTCGCCTGTGAGCACGCCTTGTGGAAGGAGTGGTCCCGCCCCCTCGTCGGATTTTCATTGTCTGGAAATGGCGGAATGATTTGGGGTTTTTTTCCCCATCAGAATTTTTTCAGAAGCTGTTAGAGGCTGGCACCTGGAAACCATTCGAAAAATTTATCTGGCTTTCGGTGAAAATTTTACGGGCTTCACAGAGAATAAGGTCTGTTAGTACAGCTTTAAGGGGTCCTTAAAGCTGTTCTAAGCTCCGAGCTGCGACGACGCGGCATAAGCCACCGGACCATTTCTAAGCCGATGGCTCTGTGGATACGAGACCGTCGTGTGCTCTTTCTCTGGTTATCTGGTTATCCAGCTCTCCACAATTTCACTGATACTTACTGGACTGGTAAGCATTGAAAGCCGAGATAGACATGTCCAAACTTGTCCTCTGACACGCCGAAACGGAGGTGTTCCTTTGTCTCGCTTCCAAAGCGAATCGGTCGTGACATGTGAAGCCTCCGCGCGGCTTTCCACGACAAAATCTCTTGTTAAAAGTGAAATCTGACAGAAAATGGCTGATGTCCAGCTCTTGTGATAACCAGAGAAAGAGCACACGACGGTCTCATATCCACAGAGCCATCAGCTTAGAAATGGTCCGGTGGCTTGTGCCGCGTCGTCGCAGCTCGGAGCGCTGTGCGTCCTTAAAGCTGTACTAACAGACCTTATTCTCTGTGAAGCCCGTAAAATTTTCACCGAAAGCCAGATTAATTTTTTGAATGGTTTCCAGGTGTCAGAACATCTTCTGAAAAAATTCTGATGGAATAAAACCCCAAATCATTCCGTCATTTCCAGACAATGAAAATCCGACAACGGGGCGGGACCACTCCTTGCCAAGGCGTGCTCACAGGCGAATGACGTCACCGTCAGGCGTGGAAAAACTCACGCATGCGCACAAGGGTTCAAGCATGACGTGAAAACATATGAATCAAATCCATATAGTTACGGTACGAAGGTACGATACTTTATGGACAGACCTCGTATTTCCATCTTCAGATCTGCGCCTTTAAAGTTAAAATCAAGATGAAAAATTTCACAAACCAAAGATTTGTTTAAGTAACTATCATTAAGGCTCAAACAAGTTTGCAACGCAAAAATCCACTGGTTCACACAACAGAATCACAGTTTAACAATATTTCGATGACTGTTAACGTATGTCTTCACATGAAAATGACTTGATAGGCAGCTACATGTGGACAAAAAGCATTTAACAGGCATTTTGGCTGACGTACAGAGCTCAACAGAACAGGAAAAAAATAAAATGTGAACTTTGATTGGAGCTACAGATGCATTGAAATGATGACCGATTTCCAAATTAATGGATATTTGACATTATTTCTCATTATCTCATCAGTGATATTTTTCATTGGTGTCATTAGACAAACAGTTCTGACCTGGCGGGGGTTCTCATTTGGCTGATTTTATTTTTTTGCAGTGCTAATTTTACTGCACATCTGTGTGCTAGCAGTGCACTATCACACCAGTGATGACTATGACACTGGTGTACAACACACGGTTAATGTGACTGCACAAAATTGTAAAATGTTAAGAGCTCATATACTGATCCCACGGTGTAAGTATGTACTGTGTGTATCAAGTATTAATAAGCAAGACATCGGTCATGGCAATCTCTCAGTGACTAGGAAGATCATCTTACGACTGATTCCCAGATGGGATATCTACATCCAGGGTCAATCTAGAGACACGGGTGTGCGGGTTTACTGTTGAGGACTTGTGTCACGACAGCCCCGTTAGCTGTCTTGTGTTCAGGGTTCCTGCTGGGTCTTTATGGTTACTGTAGCAGCCATGGGGCACACAAGGTCCTCACCATATTTCACCTCAACAGGCAATCCCCCACTTGATCCATTACCCAGGTGTCATGGCGCGGATGAGGGGTTGCATTTTGACACTCACAAGACATAAAAACCTTTGGTTAGATGTGAATTTCCTGAGCTGCTGGATCATTTTAAGTACAAATTCAACTTTTTTGCAGAGAGACTACTCGTAGATACAACATGCAACTAAAAAAAAGCAATCTAATCAGCTTTGAAACCATTTTATTTTGAGTTTCTTGAAGTCAGACCTTTCCCATGGTACCAGCAAATATCCAAAATGGTAGCATAACATTGCAAAGACTATACAGAAAGCACATCATGAAAAAGCCACAAAATGCTATATGAGGTTCTACTTTAGACAAATAACATCACAGGACAATCTTCCTAGTCTTGGATATGAATTACTGCAGAAGAGAAAGCTGATTCCGTGTACAAACTTTAAAATCTGGTCAATATCTTCATGTGAACTTATGTAAATGAGAAACAAGGTCAAAGTGTGTCCGTTAGAAATCAATGAATGTCACCGACTCCCAACAGTACTGAAGACAAAAGGCTAACAGCAGCTAACCGCAGTGTTATTCCGCTGACAGAAGAGTAGAAATGCCCAAATAAAAAAGGCCAGGCTCATCTCCAGGCCCAGGCACTAACAAGAAAAACAGGGAGCTCAGAAGACACTTTTCCCGCATCATTATTACATAATCAAAGAGGCACATGGAAACCAGGGATGTGCCAGCTGAGAATCCTCCCCTCATTAATGAGGTTCAGCGTAGGGTCTTCAAAATTAGGCTATTTTACTCTGTTTTAGACTCCGCTACATCTTTAAAAGAGCCAGACCTCCTCTGAGCCAGCTGAGTGTCTGCTCGCATATGATGATATGATACTGCTGTGGTCCATTTGGAACAGGACTGTCTTGCTCACTATTGTTCCTTAACTGAATTAAAGACCAAGATTGAGCCCAATTGTGAGCAATATCGATTCACTCTACAGAGCATTTCTTCTTCAAAAAAAATGATGATTCACACTGCAGTCTACAAATAAAAACAAAAAAATAAATACATGCATGCATATATAAAACTGAAAAGCCGAGCATTTTTTTCCTTTCCTGGGTTCCTCGCCTGCTTTTTTCCTGATTAAACCAGTCCCACTTGCCTCAGCACTTTGGAAAATTAATCACAATGTCCCCGAGGATGACACCATTATTCCGTCTGCAGGAAACAATCTTGTGTTTTAAAAGCTGATAAGATTCAGCGAGTGACACTCACTAAGTAATGCACACCAGAAAGCTCTTTAAAAGTAAACAACGGATCTTTTCCATATTCCAAGGAACAAACACTCATTCAAACAAAGACGTCTAAATTAACTCCACTGACCGAATGCGAGCTGCAGCAATATTCATCACTCAGTCTAAAATGTATAAAACTGTTTTTAAACAGCTGCTCGTACTGTTAATGAAATGTCGATGTGCGACACGTGTTGTTCAGTAAAGAGGCACTGTAATTTACCTTTGTCTCTCAGGCAATTCCGATTTAATGGAGTGGTTTCCAACATTTCCCAGAATGTCTACTGGCAACTCGCAGAAGAAAGGCAAGTACAAACATAAGCATCTCAGCTAAATGAGATAAATCTGAGATACAACTAGGTGTTAACAGAGCTCTCAAGAACATTTGTGGATCCCAAGAAGCTACTGGACATCATAAGCAGTGGAGTGGTTTTTCCTCAGTGAAAACTGGCATTCGTCAGGGGTGTGTTCTGGATCCTACACTGTTCAATGCTTGTACAGGCAGGGTCGTGGAAACCAGTGACTTGGGTGTTTTTGTTGGCAAGGAAAGATTTAGCTTTACTGACTCTGACTTCGCAGGTGATGCGGTGATCTTTGTGGAATCAATGGACACTGATTGCAACACTTGAGAAGCTGAGTGAGGAATCAAGACTAAAGCCCTGTTTACACATAGGCGGTAAGAGCTCCTGGAAGCGTCCCGGAAGAGTTTTTGGCCGTCTTAAGGATCACACACCCTTGTTAACGCCGGCACTGGGGGGCGTGGCTTAGTTACGGCTTTACCGGGAATCGTCGAAAAAATTATTCAACATGTCGAATAATTCCGGGAGCGCTCCCGGAGAATTCGCTTGACGACGGAGACAACGCGAACAACGGCGTTTGATACTTTTTAATCGCCGTTTCATCCTGCCCCTTCCTGTAGTGCCGCAGTTTACACCGCCGTAACTGGCGGCCGGCGTTGTATCCCTAATCAAGGGCATGTAAAACGGCAATAGAGCCCACATCGGCGTCCTCAAGGGCGTTTTAACCAGCGACAGAGGCAGACAAAATGGCGGCGCTAGTGGACAGTACGCCGTTCTAAATGCCACCTCCCGGTTAACGGCATTCCAAACGGCAGACAGGCGGCGGTCAATATAAAAACGCTAGCGCGCTGCATGCAGGCTTCTCACTCGTGGCCAGCTCCAGATATTTTTGCAGAGAAGCTCCAGTATGCCTCCTAAAAGAAAACTGGCAGCGGCAAGGACTTACCAAGAGGTCTGGTTCAGAAGCAGAGGGTAGCCCTGTGGTGGAGACGGAGCAACACGTTGAGGAGGGTAAAAGGAAGGAGAATAAAAGGCTGAGGATGAGCTCCCTCCCCCTGCAGTGACAGAGGCATGTATTCCTGCTGCTTCAGCCTATTATACTCTGGGGGCGGTGCCTATATGCAAAAGTTCCTGCAGTAACGCAGGATTTGCCTGGATAAATCCAGCAATACACAGGGCATTATCGGCGGCAGCAGAACACCGCTGTTCTCACGCACGTCTTAACCTGCGATTGTAAAGGATAGAACTGGGTATTAACCCCCGTTGCCTGACGTGTGCCGGATGCTACGGCATCAAAACGCCGCTTTATTCTGCGGATTTAGCGGCGTTTTATCCGCGTATTTGCGGATAGTACGGCGGCCAAAACACCGGCGAAATGCTCCGCACCTTTCCACCGCGAAAACAGCCGGAACTACCGCGAACTTCGGTCTACGTTCTGCCCACCGACAAAACCGTCTATGTGTAAACTAGGCTTAAAGGTGCCTTGACACCTGCACAATTTAACTCCCGCACTGCCGCACAATTCCCTGTGACAATGCCACCCGCTGTGTTCCTCACTGGATGCTGTGCTTTGTGCTGCTGGATGGTGAATAATTTTTGTAGCGAATTTCCTCTCAAAGTTCGACTGCTGAAAACACCTCCAATCACTTCTGGAATCACAGAGGAATTTTCTACAGCTGCACCTTTCTTTCCCCCTCTCCCTCTTGTGTGCTTCATGAAAATGGAGAACACGTTTGCAATAGTCTAAAAGGTAATTATTTGTTATATTTATATTGTAATAGCTTGGTAAAACAGTTGAATTTTCATTCCTTCTTATGATAGATTTAGCATCTCATAATTGTTCAGATGAGCTGCGCTGACACAATGGCGCGCATTGACACTCTGTGTTTCTGAATTGTTCACGTAATTAATGCGTGGCAAAGATTTTGAACATTTCAAACTTTTCTTTGCACACTTGCACAAAGCTGCGCACAGTTTACAACTGTTTAAAATGATTTTACTCTCTGGCGCGGCAGATTGCATACCAGTGCACAGAAGAAATTCATTAAAGTTTCAAGGCAGCTTAAGATTCAGGCTTTTAATGACTTTCTGGACTTAGCCATTAGACGTGTATCTGTATGAGGTGAAAGAGCTGAACTTGTGGAGACATTCACTTATCTTGGCATTAACATACATGTCTCCAGGTCCTCGGCCTTTAAGGCTGATAGGCGCTTGGGAAGAGCTTGTGGAATCATGAGGTCACTGGACAAAGATGTTTCGTCAGTGACTACGTTTACATGCCGTTAATATTTGCTTTAAGGTCAATATTCCGGTATTTGGTTTAAGGTCAATATTCCGGTTTCTGAATCATTAGGAATAACCCATTTACATGCTTAAGCAGACAGAGTTACTCCTGTATACATGGTCATTGGTATCATTTGGAATATCCCCATCTAAACAGCGACGCACGTCTTCCACCGGTGCTTGATTTGGTCTAGCGTTCGAGCAAATCCTGCTTCGTGTAAAACCCCTCAATACACACTTTATACACTTTTCTCAAACAGGCATTAATATTTTCTCACTTTTCTCTCCTGTGTAAACACTCTCTTTTTTCTTCTGGGCGAGAAGATTATAAACAGACACACACAGAACACAATGCACGTACTGTCCCTTCGCTCACTGCCTCCGGGGGTATGGCTGTGGGACCCGCAAAGAATCCAAGTCATGGCCACAGAGCTCTGCGGCTGCTGTATACCGAGACCCTGCGGCGCTGTGGATTTTTGCGCTCTGCATCAAAACAGTGAGCGCAGTCTCTGGACCTGTTGCCAGAGTTGGCGCAGCTCCACACAGCAGAGAGGGGGGCGGTGTGAGTAGCCCGCTGTGGCGTTTACCAAGCCCACAGACAGTAAGCGCATCAGAGGCAGAGCAATCGCGGTGACCGGTGCCGCAACCGGCCCGCCTGATAAGGACGCAGAACACAATGCGCTGTTTATCTCTGCTTCTGTGGTGTCCGGTGGGCTGCGCGTGCCGCATACAAGTAGTTGCCATACTCAAAAGACCAAGATTCCTTGCGGATAGGACATGCGCAGAACACAAAATAATGGTCCTTTCTATGGGGATATCCCGATGCGCGTTTATATGACCTGATATTCGGGTTAGAAAAGGAGTAACCCAGGGGTCTTATTCGGGTTTTTAAAAACAAGAATATGAGCACATTCGGGTTTTTGCGGGTGTTTACATGGCCATGCGCAACCGGGTTATTGCTAATGTTCCGGTTATGAAAGGATTATTGGCTGCATGTAAACGTAGTCAATGTTGATATCTCTGCAGGCAAATAAAGGTCCAAGTCTTTAGGGTCCTGGCCCTACCTGTCTTGCTGTATGGGTGTGAAACCTGGATCCTAACCAGTGACCTAAAGGAATGACGGAATGCCTTTGGTACAAGGTGTCTTTGGAGGATAGTTTGCTCCTGCTGAAATGCCTTTGTATAAAATAAGTGGTTACTAAGATGAGGTGTATCACTTGCATTTTGAGGAAGCATCGGCTATGACATTTTGGCCATGCAGTCCATTTCTCTGTGCATGATCATGAATGTTGACGATCCCAGTAGCTGGAGAAGACCAAGGGGTCACCCATATTTCACCTGGCTGTGACAAATGTGGGAATGGACTGGTTGTCTGCTTGGGTGGTTGCCATCCAGGACACAAGGTGGTTTCAATGGTGTCGTGGATATGGGATGCTCTTTTTCTTCACTTGCAGAGATTGGTTTCTACATTGAGTTATTTAACACATTTTACTAACAAAACTTGCATTAAATAAGTGGATTTTTTTTTCCATATTTTAAATATTAAATGTGTACTTTGCCCAAGGGCACCAACAATTTTGCACACAACTGTAGCTCCCATTCTATATTTGTGTTTTATATTTCTGAGAAAACCCTTCACTCCCACAGTAGAATGTTTTTGTTTTAACCTTTGACCTGTCAGGAGGGACTGTTTTTGGCTTGGACTCTGGAAAACAAGGCTTTGTCTCTCCCACACAAGTGCAGAGATAAGTAACAAAAGACAAAAAATTTTCGAGCTTGCCGACTAAAAAAAAAAGATAACTATCATGATCTGTGAAGAGAAAAACTCCATGCCGTCGACACACAGATGTGTGTCAGGAGTAGGATAGCGGGAGAGAAGAAAAACAAGTGTATGTCAATGATGTGCAGAGAGGAAACTTTGAGCAAGAATAGTCTTATCTACACTGAGAAGAGCTGACAACCAAGAACGGGAATAAGAAAGTACAGTGAGACAGCAGTCATCTCAAGACTCATGCAAAAACCATGAGAACTGGAACCCAAATCTAACTCGTCCAGAAAAACCTACTTTTCTGATAAATGCTACAGCAGTTCTCTGCTACCATAGACGCTCAAACTCAAATTACGCCCTCTCCGCCCAAGGCCCACAAATTAAAAATTATGTAATAAAACAAATTTAAATTATTCTATAAAACTGTAAGAGATCAGCATATCCTGCCCTGAATTTTCGTCAGAAAAGCACAAAGCTGGCGGTGCTCTTCATCGTAATAGAATTAATGCATCTCACCTCAATCAACACTTTCAATTTGAAGAATTTTTTGCGCAGTATTTCCTGATGAGTTTAATTTTTTCCTCCCATTCAGGATTTTTTTCAGTTACACCATCTGTAACTTTTAGGGTTATGAGGGGGAAAAAAAAAAATCTATTCACATCAGAATCGCGATTCCATTCTTAACGATTCAATAATCAATTTTTAAAACAACATCTCTGTTTCAGTCAGTTTCTCCTCACTGCAAGTTGCTGTCGCACATCCCTCTTGGCTTCCATACAAGAGTTCACGTTGTTATGCCCCCGTTTACACCAGACTGAGACCCATATAAGATCTGCAAGACTGTGACATGTTATCAACTCACAAGTCCTGGCTGGTCTCCAGTTCGATCTGTTATTTGCGTTTACACCAAGCGTGCATTGCGACTGAATTATGCAAGTGAAATGTGTGTTAATATCCACCACAATCAGTGACGCAACCCCATGCAGAGTCAACTGAGCGCCTGTTACAACTAATAGTATCAGGTTGGGAGTGGGTTAGGACCTGTGAAAGTTAACGAGACCGATCATGAGACCCATTTAACAACTGCTGTGAGTGTTTTAAACAGTTCAATACACTCGTACACCTGTTGGAGACCAATGGCGAGCCGGGGGGGGGCGGCTGGTGATAAATCGACAGTTGCATTACTGAAACCACAGCACGGAGCCATCGCATTTCCAAAAATGTTACATTTGTAAAAACCTCAGGGCATTACTTCGACCTTCTGAGGTTAAATGTACATTAAAAATAAACAAGTGAATCAGCTATGATTCATTTTGCCCAGTGTGCACCTCAAACAACCAATAAGGCTGGCTAATCCTGAGGGTCTTCATATCCGGTTGTTAAATGCTGACGTAACGCATCATGTGATAAATCTGTTTCCGGGTCCAAAGACCTTCAAGTTTATAATTAAAGTTACGTCTGTTTGATCCTTTTAAGGATTTATAATTTAAGTTTAGTTTGTGTTTACATTGTGCGCAAACCTCCGTCCCTCTCTTCTCCGCCTTCACCTCCGTTAACCGCATTCGTCTGGTTCTATGGTCAGAACACTTAATAAAACTTTTTCTTTCCTTTTACTTTACATATTATGCACAGGTATAATATACATGTGTTTGTTAATAAAAAAAAATATTTATTACAATAAACAGGACGTTAAAGTGCAAACTTCACTTTCTCCCCAAACGACATGAACAGGAAGCGATCGCAGCAACTCCCATTGAAAATAACGGAGAAACAACCTGCGCGTCTGACATTTTTACACAAAACAAACAGTAGCAACATCTAAAAACCCAGTTAATATATCCAGGGGAGTTTTAAGTCCCTTTCACACCGGGGCTGCTCCCAGTTGCTCCATGTGGCGTCATGACGACGCAGGAATTTCTGTGTCAGGGGCGCGCAGCAGGGGGCAGAGAGGAGGTGAGAACACAGCCTGCAGGTTCTCTGCACAGAGAGGTCAGAGTGCACAGTTTGGCTGCAGACAGACTGTGCACTCTGACTTCTCTTCTACTTGTGCTGAGCTGCAGGACTGCGCTCTGAGTTCTGTTATAGTTTATCTTTCCTCCCTTGACCGTGAGATGCGCGCGCGCACGGACCGCATTAAGTACACGGTATAAAAACAATCCTGCGTGATTTATACTGCGGGAACAGTGGAACACAACAGGAATCATAAATTGGCTCCGAGTCATGCCGGATAACGCCTCTTTGCCCCGACTTGCGCTGGAACCAGGTTTAATAAAACAGGTTTAATTTTTCGGCGCCCGACCTGCTTCCTCCTTTGCGCCCCTAGCGCTGTTGTGGTGCCGAGCTGCATCATCTCAGCACTGAGTTGCTTCCACACGGTGTTGTCATAATGACGCACGGCGCAACTGGGAGCACCCCCCGGTGTGAAAGGGGCTTTAAAAACAATATACAAAGAGTTTTATGTTGCGATGTTAATGCTGTTGTCCGTGTGCAACAGTGCAAGTGCAGCCTGATCAGATCATCTCAGTGCAGTTCTCAATGTTAATGATAACGCGCCTTTTTTGTTTGGAGCTGGAAGTTGAAAATCACATGATGCGTCACATCACACTTAACAACCAGATAGTGAGTTAAGGCCCCCTGATATTTGCATGACTTTGATGCACGCCCTGTGTCATGCAGGAGAGTAAACCCGTCTTTAACAGGCGTAGACTGAACGTCAGAGGGGCGTCGGTGCATGCAATTGCGCAGAGAATTAAAAAAAAAAAAAAAAAAATTCTCATGCAACGTTGCGCAATCTACTCGCCAACACTACGTGCAGCTCGTCAAGTCGAGTAAGGAAGAAGTGAACAGTGTGTGGTTGCTTCAGCGCATCGCATCAGAGCACAGCTTGTATAAACGATTATAACGAGATGTTAAATCTATCATGAACATACTTTTACAGCTGCACACAAGGAAAGAACATGCAACTCTTTTACCAAGCTATTACAATATAAACATGACAAATAATTAGCTTTTTAGACAGCTCAAAATGCTTTCTCCACCTTGTTCAGCGCGCCCATGAACAGCTGCGGCGCTCCTCTGTGATTCAGGAAGCAATCAGAGCCATTTTCAACATCCAACTTGCAAAACGATTAATCCGCTACAAAATAATTATTTTATATATGCAGTGTCCAGCGGATGGCAGCAAGTGGAACAAAGCACAGCATCCAGCTGGGAGCACAGCAGGTGGGACTGTCACAACGACGTGCATGCAAGTGCGCGGATCAAAGTCATGCAAGTGTCAGGGGGCCTTTAGAATGCTACACACTGCTGACACAGCAAAATAATAATCACTGAAATCCTCTTCCAAATGTAGTTTCCACCTTATAAAATGCTGCAGATACCACAGAGATCATAAGCATGTTCTCCTTCTAATCAACAGGCATTACACAGATTAAGAACCTTTGTTGAAACATATTATTACCACATAAGGAACAGATGTCAGATAATAGGCCGGCCCTGGCCTGAAGCCACCGAGCAAGTGGGAACAGCTACTTCCCCATGAACCCGCTCCCTTTACGGACAGCTCTTTGTGGCCAAATCCAGTGCACCTTGAGATAACAAACACAGGCTACACCTCGGGGATGACGATGGTGAATTCAAGTGCAAATTACAAATAAGAGCCCGACTGCCTGGGCAGAATCTGGTTACTGCACACATCGAGACCCTCCAGTCAGGCTTGCAATTCAGAGGCAAACTCTGCAGCCGCTTCTCCAGAGGAAAGAAACGTCAGTGAAAGTCCAGGTTTTCCAAAAGAGCATAATAATAATAAGCCAGCAGTCAGATAACAAAAGATAGCTGTTATATTGTGTCTGGAAGACAAAGCTTAGTGTGAGGGCGCTAACCCAAGCTCGAGGCACCTTCAAAAAAAAGAGGGGGGTGGGGGAGTAGTCCACTGAAGCCTCTAGACCCCTTAGGCTGGGCATACACTAGGGATGCAAATCGTACAACTCACGATTCAATTCGATTCTGATTCTTGGGGTGACGATTCAATTCAGAATCGATTTTCGATTCAAAGAGCTCTGAGAAATAGTTATATTACTTAAAAAATGTTTATGTTTAAGAAAATGCAGCTTTACAAGGTTAATCAAGTGATTCTAAAGATGTAAATTTACTTATCTGCTTTGCTCGTTCAGAGTTGACTGGCAGTTTAGCGAAGCGCTGGTCAGTAGTCGGCAGAGACCACTGCTCCGCTCCTTTTAGCTCCGGGTGATGACGTAGCATGTGGGCTTGCGGATTTGAAGTGTTTCCGAAGTACTTAACTTTCATTTTGCAGATTTTGCACACTGCATAAGTCATGTCAAGCTCCTTCTTACGCAGCAAATAATAAAATCCAAAATGCGCCCAAACATTTGCCTTCAGCAAAGACGGTGCTGGGTCAATTAGCTCTTCATCCGCCATGCTAAGCTTCAGCTCACAGATGTTTGAAGCACGCTGGAGCCCCCCGCCCCTCGCGGAGACGCTGTAGTACGGAAGCCGTTGCCTGACAAACAGTACACACAGCGAGTAAGCAAGGAAATGTTTAATAAAATGCTTTTTAAAAATCGATTCAGAATCGTAATAAATAAGAATCACGATTCAGACGTGAATCGATTTTTCCGACAGCCCTAGCATACACTGTACGATATTTCAATCGTTGTACTTGGCTCCAGCTCAAACTGTGCGATAAAACCGCAGGGTTTAAAAGTTCAGAGCGCACGATTCATGTTCTCGCACTGTACAGCCCGATGCTCTGATGCGATCTGACTGCACACGTACCTTCAAAAATCACACGTCGGAAGGTTTTTTTTTTCTTTAAAAAAAATTATTTCATGCCTATCGATGCACAATAAAGCTGAAACTCGGCGCGATCCAAAAAATTCTCGCACGAGTGAAAAATCTGCTTAAAAAGGGCCAAAACTGGCACAGTGTAAGCTCGCCTTTAAGGGTTTTGACTGTCACAACAACCCATTTGTTGCATTTCATGTAACTTCATTAATCCCACCATAGCGTCATTGTGCACAGACCACGTGTGGTCCACGTAGTATGCAATAATAGACAAATTTGGAAGATTTTGTGCTCCCAAAACTGCCCACCATTTTTAGAGGGAAGCTACGTGCATTCAGGAACAAACTCTGAACCCAGTGTTTCACCTTCAAAGACTATGTCTTAAAAAAGTTGAAGATTTTGGTTAGGATAAGGGTTCAGGTTTAATTTTTTTTTCATGCATAAAAAGTATAGGGTGGAATTTTCCACCCTATACTTATACATACTGCACTGGTATACAGGCCTGACTGTATGAAAGCTCATCTATGATCAATGAACACAGATGCAGTCAGAGCCTTGTGTCTGTATCTCTATTAAGTTCCCTCAGACTGTGTGCATTCATCACCGTACACATTATAAGATAGCCATTAGTTTGTTACAAACATTCCACAAGGAACGCTTTTGTCTTTTTAGAATGCGCTGAGGCAAGGCGCTGGGATTAAGTGTTTCTTTGTGTCCTCCCAACAGGAAAAAATAAAAATTGAACAACAACAATGCTAAATCTAGTCTTTAGCCATATGATGTAACAGAAATACATCCCAGGAGGAGTGCTTTTTATTTTTAAGCTGCAATCACAGCCAGCCAGTCTATAGTTGTAGGCTTGCACATCAAAGTACACACACATTTCCAACTGCAAAACATCAACTGAGTTAATGCTACACACTGCTGACTAGAACGATCTAGCAATGCAGAACGATCTAGCAATGCAGATTTAGAAAAACAAGTGGAACTGGTGAGGAGCACTACAGCAAAGGTAAATGTCAACAAGTCTTCTCTGGGTGGAGTTGAATTGGCAGTTGGCAAACATAATGGTACATTACTGCCACCAACTGGACCAGAGTGCACGACGGCTAACTGAAAACAAAAAACAGAAAGGAAAGACGCACACCTATTGTGACAGAGACATCCATTATGTGGAAGTGGTTTGGAAAAAGCGACAAAGCACAGATAGATGCCTTGCAGTTAATATATATATACACGAGGTCTATTAGAAAAGTATCTGACCTTATTATTTTTTTCAAAAACCATATGGATTTGAATCACGTGTGATTACATCAGACATGCTTGAACCCTCGTGGGCATGCGAGAGTTTTTTCACGCCTGTCGGTTACGTCATTCGCCTGTGGGCAGTCTTTGAGTGAGGAGTCGCCCACCCTCTCGTTGATTTTTTCATTGTTTAGGAATGGTTCAGAGACTGCTGCTTTGTTTGATCCAATTTTTTTCAAAACTGTAAGGCACAACTGAGGACACCATTCGATAAATTCAGCTGGTTTTCGGTAAAAACGTTAACGGCTGATGAGAGATCTTGGTCTGGTAGTGTCGCCGTAAGGACGGCCCACGGCGCCTGACGGCGATCTGCTCTTCGAGGCGGCAGCGTCTCGCCGTTTCAAGTTAAAAACTTCCACATTTCAGGCTCTGTTGACCCAGGAAGTCGTCAGAGAACAGAGAACTTTCAGAAGAAGTTGGCATGAGGAGTTTATTCGGACATTCCATTGTTAACGGACATTTTGTAATGAAAGAACGTGCGGGCAGAGTCGCATGTCGGGCCGGACCCGACCGTGGGGGGTCGCGACAGGAAAAACACCTCCGTTGGAAACTTTAACAGGCAAGTTGGAACATGCCCAAGCTGTTAAACAATTTCTCAGTTACTCACTTGTTGAAAGTCATCAAAAGCCGCCTGTATTTTACAAATGGTTTTCAACACGGAGGTGTTTTTCCTGTCGCGGCGCACACAGATTGGCCGAGTCGTCACGGAAACGACTCGCCGAATTTGCGCGCACGTCTTTCATTACAAAATGTCCTTAAACAGTGGAATGTCCGCATAAAGTCCTCATGCCGGCCTCTTCTGAATCTTCTCTGTTCTCTCACGACGTCCTGGGTGAATTAAGCCTTAAATTAGGATGTTTTCAGGTCGAAACAGGCCGACGACGGCGCCTGAAACGCTGCACGACGTCCTGCTGCGTGGGAAGTCCTTACACCAACAGAAACACCCCATAATCTCTCATCAGCCGTTAAACTTTTCACCGAAAACCAGCTTAATTTCTCGAATAGTGTCTACTCGGATATTCCTCACAGGTCCAGAAAAAATGTTGATAAAGCAACGCGCGCCGTCTCAAGCAGCGTGTGAAACAAAGGAATTCAGCCGAGAGGGCAGGACCACATCTCACTCAAGGCCTGCCCACAGGGAAATGACGTCACAGACACGCGTGAAAAAACTCACGCATACGCACGAGGGTTCAAGCATGATTGGTGTAATCGCACGTCATTCAAATCCATATAGTTAAAAAAAAATAAAAGGGTCGGTTTATTATCTAATAGACCTCGTATGTGTGTGTGTGTGCAATATTCTATAGCTCAAATAACAAACTCAACAGTCATACGCTTCAAACAGGCATTCATTCATTTTCTGACACTTCTCCAGGGTGAGGCTGCGGTGATATTAGACCAAGCAGCTCATTCCACACTTTTCTATCATTGGCCAAGACCTCTAACTCTTCCTGGGGGATCCCGAGGTGTTCCCAAGTCCCAGGGTCTCTTCCCGGTTGTACGTACCTGGAAGATCTCCCTAGACAGCCTCCTCACGAGATGTCAAAACCAACTCAACTGGCTCCTTTCGATGCAAAGAAAGAAGCAGTGCCTTCTGGATGCTCATACTTTTCACCCTGTTCCAGAATGTAAGCCCAGACAACTGACTGGCTTGTATCCACAACCTTGATCTTTCGGTCAATACGTAAATGTCATGACCATGGGCAGCACTGTCAAATTACATATCGTGATGAATTGAAATCAGTCCATATTGGGGTGGGGTGGGGGTGGAATGATAATATATTGTGGACATATCACCCAGCTCTATGATACAACAGCAAAATGCTATGTCGGCTAGTCCGTCTCATTTCATAACTGTCGGTTTGGCCTCTGTGGCCTCCAAACGCGAGATCTTCGTAGAACATAGCCTTTGAAGTATACGACTCCCAAGTTGAGACACAGCCATTATTACAACTTCTCTGACCAACACCATGTTTGATGTCGTTAGAAACTTTAAAAATCTTCTGCAATGCCCTCTAGTGGATCTTTTGCCGCAGCAATGCAACAGATGCATGGAAGTATGAGGGTCATGGTGGTTACAGTTTTACAAGCACAGATAGATTTACACACAAACGAGCCTTTAGAGTCCATGCAGGTGTCACAGACTGAATGGTCCGCCCTGCCTCTACTTGGCACGCGTCATTTCAGAGCTCAGCCGCTTGTCTGAGACAGCGTCTCTTCACCCAAAGCGATCAGATGGATTAATGTGATTATTATCCATCAGATGACAAGATAAAACCTCTGAAATCATTCTAAAGTCAGTTTTAAGCAGAAACGAGGTGATACTCTGTGACGCTTTGAAATGACGGATTTGCAATGAATGCATCAACTAGCAGCTCGTGCAAGAAACAATGCTGAAATGTGAAAATGATTGTTGTACAAAACCTTCAGATATCTGTCGCTGAGATAGATGATGAGTGGAGTGCAGTTTGAAGCAGAAACAAGGTGGTAATCAGTGAACCGCTGCTAATGACACATGCGCAGTGAAGGCAGGGCGGACTGATTTTTAAGGGGGACCGTTGGGTTTGCGACACTGGAAGAATAGCAGGCATGCGATAGAATTCTGGCCCGGTACTGGACTCCAAGCGTGCTCAACCGGAATAATCGGTATGTGATGCATCACCAAGCCAAACAGTATTTTTTCGTAAAAATAAAAAAAACCTACTGCAGATATAACAACTTCCTGAACACAAACAGATGTTGAAGTCTGCTGAAAAGGAAACAAAAACACTTTTCTTTGTGCAAATTATTAGACCATCATCTCAAACGCTGCAGAGGAGCAGATGTTCTGAAACATTTTAAAGCTGACAAGCGTCTCATACATTCAGGTTAAGTTACGTTGAAAAAAAGTTTGTTTTTGGAGGGGTTTTTTTTTGTTTGTTTTTTTTTGTAAAGGAAAAATGAGCCGGAGTGCGGCTCATAAATTAAGCAGAAATTACCTTTTTTAGAGCTGAAGCTTTGTTTTTGTGTCCCGCTCGAGCATCACTCGGTGCTGCGGCGGCAGCGGCGCTCCGTCCGTCCGTCCGTCCGTCTGTCCGTGCGGGTCCGAACCGAACCGTCCGAGCGCTCTGCACGTTTCCACCGGGCTCCGAAAATAAAACTCACCCGCCCGCACAGTGAGTCCAAACGCCGGGGACCGTCACGGCAGCGACACCCATGGGTGAACGCGGCTCACGCTCGGTAGCAGGTAGCCACGGCACCGACCGCCGCTTATCTCCGGAGCGAACGTGCTAATTGTCCACCGCTAAAGCTGTCCGCGCGCGCGCGTGTGCGTGACGCAGCCGTTGGCCAGTGCCACGCAGCGCCGCAACATGGAGCTCCGACCGGCCAATCACTGTCAAGCTACTCAAAGCGAGCACACAACACTACCGGCGCTGACCTTCAAAATAAAACCCGTTCTTCGGAGACGGCGACCAATGGGAATTTCACATTAAAAGGAAAATGTCTATAAATGTTCGTTATTAAATTATGCAGCAATTTAAGTCATGATAACTGATGTGTTTTCCATTATGTATCTGATTTTTTGTTTTTTGTTTTTTTTTTTACAACAGCTTGCTGCAGCTGAATATGCTGCAGGAACAAACACACAAAGGATGAAAGGCAGCCCTGATGAATTATTTATGATGCAAAGAGGCACTAATAACTAAATCATTCATAATTATTCAACAGAAACAAGACTGACACAAATTGCATTTCAATCCCTCTTCCCTACAGGCCACATAGTTTGATGTTTGAAATGATGGATGGAGAAGTGGACGGCGTGTTTAAAGACATTACGTGACCCCTTTTCAATCTGAAACAAGATTACAGGCCTAGCAGACAAAATAACAACCAGGGTTGATGTTACATATGCGCAGCCCAACTGCACATAGTGTTTGAAGAAAACACAAAACACTGATTACAGAACATGCTTCCTCTCCAAGAAAATAATGTCAAAGAAGCATAAATCCACAGGCATGTCACAACCTGTTCTGGCCTAATCGGTACCAAAAAAAGCTGGCAAAACAATACTTACAGTCAGGTGCATAAGTATTTGGACACTGACACAATTTGTGTATTTTTTTTTCCTCTGTATACCCAAGACAATGGTGTTAAAATGACACACTCAAGATGAGATTTTTGTACAGACTTTCACATTGAATTCAAAGGGTTCAACAAAAGCATCATACTAACTATTGGGAAATTACTGCCATTTTTATACACAGTGCATCAATTTTCAGAGCCTATACATAGTTGGACAAACCAAAAATACGTACAGTCTGGCAGCCAAGAGTGGTATTTTGAGTCAACCTCATATTAGTGGATAAGTTTTTTCTCATTTCATTTAAACATTGCATACATACAACCATGTATGCATACAAACAAGAATGCATGTATGCATACATGCATGCATGCATGCATGTATGCATATACATGTATACATTTCTGGAGAATGTGTAAAGTTTTGACTCACTGGGTGCAATGTTGACAAATTCTGGTTTCACAGAATGCAAAACATGGAGAACCACACCCTAGTTTTTCTGGGTCAGGCTAGGATAGTACATCACCCATAGTACATTTATACATGCACACATGTATACATCCATATATGCATGCATTCACTTTGGCTGGTAAAAAGGGTGTCCAAGGCTCTGTAGTTGTACATTACGGGATGGGTTTTGAACTGATTATCCAGGTTGTTCTTGAAACTGTTGAAACTATTTGCCATTGATATTTCTTCTGGAAGGCTGTTCCACCAATCAGTGACAGACCACAAGAAGAAATGTCAGTAAGTGCAAACGAACGTTGCAAGTCACCGAATATGTCTTGTACTTCATTTGAACTAATCAGTAAGAAATACAAACAGATATGATACTGGACATTAAATCTCTTTGGAATCGACAGTTCTCAAAAACTGAGTGTCCATGCAAGAAGGAGCCTAGTGAGGGAAGCCACCAAGACACCCATGGCAGCAGCTTCTCTATCTGTGACTGAGGAAAGTTGTGCACAATGCAACCTTTGTCTGTTGCACCACCAGATCTACTCTAGGCTCCAGGCTGCCATGTGCCTTCTGGCAAACAGCAACAGAATTTTCATGTCTTCTTTTTACAAAAATCCCTCTCTGTTGTACTCCATCATGAAGCTGTATAACTAATAATGCAACAGAAAAAAACAAATATGGCGCTATATGCACAGTTTCTCCAGTAACAGATTAGGGCCCCTTCACATATATTACGAATGTGGTTGAATTGTGCATGAAGCAGGAGTCGTATGCAATATGTGTAAAATTGTAGCTGCCTCCAATGCCTTGTACACCTGTTGCTACAACTATTTGCGCACACCAGAGGCTGAAACACAGAGTGTGCCCTGTGAGAGCCCATTCAATCTTTCTCGCAGCACGTGTCGGCCAAATTCCAGGTGACACACGAACATCTAACATCGCTCACTTGGCACTTAGAAAATGTGTGGCCATTCGCGCTATTAGCATGACAACAGTCAGCAGACGATCACTTTCGAGCTGGCGGTGAAATCTGTCTAAGTGCCCCCACGACTGTGGAGTTGCTGAGTGCACATGTCGCGTGCCAGAGTGTCGGCTCCCCCCACAACACATGCGTGTGTTTTGCGCACTCCCCCCACTACCCCCAACACGTGCATGCATGTGGTTTGCGCGCCCCCCAGCAGGCAAGGCACCTCTCAACGGATCACAGAGTGACACCTTGGTCTGTGCACTGAATGGACAGGGGGCGTGGCTGGCTGTTAACAGCAGCAGTTGACATCTCTGGTCCTGGACGTCACAGCTGCAGAACACATACCGTGTTTTGACGGACATGTGTGTGTGTGCTTGCTGTCCTCACATGGAAATACATAAAAACATACATTGATTTGTGATGGCCTGGAGAGCACGCACAATGACAGACTATCCCAGCTGAAATGAACCGTCAGTTCATGTGGACACTCAGCAGGTGATCTGAATGTCACGTCTGTCTGACAGGACATGTATGTCCTGTGAGCGGCGCGCCGCAGGACTATATAACAAGCCAACAGAGTGACAAATACGCCACTTTCAGTCACATATCAACAAAAATACACCGTAACAAATGCCGTTTGGTCAGTTATCACTGCGCTTTTTACTCTTTTTTAAAAAATACATTTATGTCCTTTTTCATTTCAGGCTTTTTTCTGCACCTTTTACAGGATAGCGATGGTAGCACAGTGGTAAAGTTTGTGTCTGGCAATCAGAGCTTTTGTAAATTGCAGGTTTGAATCCCATGGGTAGCATCTATCTTTTTTCACCGCAGCTGCGTGATGTGGTTACACATGCTCCAGCTGCTGAATTTCAATTTATTTTCATTTACATAGCACCAAATCACAACAAAGTTGCCTCAAGGCACTTCACACAAGTAAGGTCTAACCTTACCAACGCCTCACACTGTGTTCCCGCTGCGATGGTTTTGTGCACACTTGTGCACGACACTGTTGCATGCATGAAACCATCACAGCGGAATTGTTCACGCCTGCCTGTCGGCTCAATGTTTTCGTGGTTCGCTCATACGAGCTGTTACACCGTGATTCGCCCTGATTTGTACTTGTCTGTACTATGTGTGAAGGGGCCCTTAGATTAGAATGGATCAGACAGAACTTTATTAATCCCTTAGGAAGACTCCCTCAGCGAAATTGAGGTTCCAGGAGCATTGTATAGCAACACACAGGGTAAGACGCACACAGAGTATCAAAAGTGAAAGTAAAAAACAATTTGCAAATATAAATAAATAAATATAAATACCATAAAATACTGCTCGCTACTGGTTTACTGACTGTCACTGTTCCTCTCCTTTCCGTACTCTGTCTTCCTGTTACCCCTCCCCCTCCCAAGTGAGGAGTTGTACAGTCTGATGGCCTGAGGGATAAAGGAGTTTTTCAGTCGGTTGGTCCTTCACTTGAGAAGGAGCAGTCTGTGGCTGAAGAGGCTCCTTTGGCTGCTGATGACGGTGACTGCCATCGTCCATAATGTCCACAAAGGCCTAAATCTCCTTCAGAGTTATACCCTGTTCACATAGATACTTAGTGGGACTCTGCTGCTGCCTTCCAAGGGAGGTTGGCTCACGTTTATGAAGGTGGTGGGGGAAAGCCATTTGGGGCCTCATTTTTGGAATAGATGAAACCACAGGAGAGCCATTACCTTTGACCCGACACAAAGCAGCGCGCAACTGCAGAGCAAATGTCAGTGATAATTTCCAATTCACACACTTGCCATTTTCAAGCCAGGCACACACAATCTTTAAATTGCCCTCATCTGTGGACACCAAAGGGAGTGTTGGTCAAAAAATGAAGTATGATCAGATGCAGTGCTGGTGCACCGCTATCATGAGGCACCAGAAACTGACTGTGCCATAGACCACCAAAATCCTGGTCTAAATGTTGCATGTACTCGTACAACTGAATTGAAAACAACCATTAAACAAAATTAAAGACTAATGAAACTCAAAGGCACCCAGAGAGTGAATACCTCTACAAGGCTACATATTCCCCACCAGCAAAACAGCCACTTTCACTTGCATTTAGCAACAAACATCAAGCCTTGTTTCCTAAAAAAAATATCTACATGATCATAAAATTTCATCAAGATACATTAAAAAGTTTTTGAGTTCACTGTTGCTATGTGTCGAACATTCTTCTAGATCCTGGTTTCATAATATGTTCTGGATCAACTCAAAAATTACATCTGTAAATTATTTCATAGGACATTATTTGTCTGCTTACAAAATGTTATCAAAGTTTATTAATAAGATATTTTTAAAATAAATATTTCTGAATGGGGCAGCACAGTGACTTAGTATTTAGCATTGTTGCCTCACAGCAAGGAGGTCATGGGTTTGATTCCCGCCTGTGGCCTTTCTGTGTGGAGTTTGCATGTTCACTCCGTGTTTGCGTGGTTCCTCACAAACCTCACTGCTTCACTTCAGGGAACTTTGGTGATTGTTGTCCGCTTCTGTGCTTTGACACATTGCTGCAGATCAGTCAACTAACAGTCAAGTATCCAGAAACCCTCTAATTGAGTTTGCATTCTGAATAGTAGTGTGCCGTTTGCTAATGCACCCCAACTCATAAAGTGAATGGCAGACGGCAATCTTAAAAGATTTATTTCATGTTATGCCCAAAACACACCTGACATTCAGTGACTAAATATAACTACTTTGTGGTGGCACAGGACCAGTGTTGCCACAGTCACTTTGAAAAAGTAATCCAATTACTGATTACTCCTTGAAAAAGTAACTTAGTTACTTCACTGATTACTCAATTGTAAAAGTAACTAAGTTAGATTACCAGTTATTTTTAGTTACTTTCCCCAGCTGCCGACAACAACCCTCTGCCACCTCAACATGACAGTGATACTTGTTTTACAAAAACTCACTTTATAGTCACCCTTTCTTGACTTCAATGAAAATCAATACTTGTTTTATAAAAAGTAAAATAAACACATCTTTCTTGACCTCATATTTAACTGTTGACAGCACTGTAACAGTAAAACATGCAGTTTCTAACCTACATTGTTTATAAATGTAACTATTAAAAATCTTTCTAAAATTTTTCTCTAAACATTTTAGTTGTTGAAATTATTATTATTATAAGTAGCATTAGTAGTTGTAGTAAAAAAAAAAAAAAGCTTCAAAACTGGACCTTTAATCTAGGGGTGTTGTGGGGGAGGCAGCATCCCTGCCCCGCCCCACACCCCCTTTCTGACTGGATTCGCCCTTGCTTTGGCGTTTGAGCACAAAGAATGGATAATGTTTATTTATGCAGAAAACATGACCAGATTTACAGGTAAGAAAGTTTTATCACACTTTTACGTCATGTCATCCTCAGGAAGAGAGTTTAGGTGCATTTGAATAGAAAAAAGTGTTAGTTGTTGACACGTTGTGGTGGATCAGCTGTTTTTACTGAGGAGACACAGAGCGGTTCAGCTCAGAGTTCTAAATAAAGGGGAAAAAATAATAAAAATATCTTTGTAAAGCTCAGTGCAGGTGTGCTATTATCTCTGCGCTTTGAGAGATGAGGATGAGTCATAGCTGCTGCAGAAAACTGCGGATGAAAAGCTTGCAGCTCGCTTAAAGTGTGCAGTTCAGTCTAACCCAGAGCTCTTGACCACAAGTCAGTTTAATGCTGTGATCAACCCACAATGCAAAAATAATAGTAACGTGCAGTGACTTGGAGAAGTAACTTTAATCTGATTACTGATTTGGAAAGATTAACACATTAGATTACTCGTTACTGAAAAAAGCGGTCATATTAGAGTAATGCATTACTAAGTAACATGTTACCGGCATCACTGCACAGGACACATCCTATATGCAACTGTGCAATGTATTTCAGACATCTACTATAGCTTGTCAAGATAGGGCCCTATAAGTCTCAGATTTTCAATTAGTTTTTGGCTGCAAAGAGGATAAAAGATAGAATGTCCTGTTCTATACATCTGACAAAAAGATAATCTCAACAGTATAAGAAAGATGATAATCCAGAGGTAACTGGTGTCATCTCTTCCTTCCAACTCACACACTTTGGCCTTATCATCTTGATTCAAAGATGTTAAATATTACACATCAGCTGATGAACTGTGTTCATTTCAGTAGGAATAAATTTGCCAAAGGCCGCACATGCACTTTTAAGAGGTGTCTGTAAATGTTAATGAGGAATCCAAGAGAGGCTCTGGAAACTGGCTGTGGTGCAGAGTTTCTGACAGTGTGCTGCAATTACGTGTGTGCACGAGTGCGACGATCAGAGATAGCTGAGCGGTTCACACCCAAAAACCTGCGGAAATACTTCCACTGACACTGAATCAATCCAGCAGAGTTTTCAGTACTACCATCTCACCCCCTGACTATCTCCCTGTCTAAATAATAAGAAAAACACTAAAGGTGAGTGTGCAGCCCTCTCTACTAACTGACTGGACAGGCAGGTGAGATTAATGGGGGCTGAGAGACAAGACTGCAGAGAGAGAGAGAGAGAGACAGAGAGAGAGAGAGAGAGAGAGCAGAGGATCTGTGGGGAGCCGAAAAGCCGTGAGAGTGACTCAGTGAAGCCCAGTCGTGGAGATTCTGCTCATCTAGTGGCGCTCTATGGTACATCAAAGATCACCATGAGGTCACAAGCACCCGAATAGTTATGGGTACTACTTCTAAAGGTATACTTAACAAAAACAAATTAAAAAAAGGCAACATTTTCATCTTCACTGTCATTTTCCATGCAATGAATTAAAAGATCTAAAATTTCTTTGATGCACACAAAAGGCATATTTCTTTTGAACTGTGTTCACAAATTTGTTAAAATCATTATCAGTGAGCACATCACCTTTGCCAAGATAATCTATAATACACCAACAGAGGACCCCAGCGCAGAGAACCACAACAAGTAAAAGCTGGTTTATTCGAAACAGTTCCAGCAGGTTATGCCCAAACACTCAATAGCAACAGTACAGAAATTATGACAGTCCTTGGAGTGGCAGATGATGGGATTGGTCACTTTGATCTGATGAACAAGGCAGATCAGTCCAACAGGCATCAGTGTCTTCCAAGGGGCCAGCAGAAGAGTTAAGCAAAAATATAAGCAGAGGTTCAATAAACAGAGATCTGTTATACCAGGCAACCAAATTAGGAATCATCAGGGCACGTCACTTTTTCCACATTTTGTTGTAAATTCATTTTTTTCCCCTCAAAATTCTACTCACAACACCCCATAATAACAACATGAAAAAAGTTTTTTTTTTGGAAATTTTGCAAATTTATTAAAAATTAGGCTTAGGAAACACAGAATGGCAGCAGATGTCAATAACACAGAGAAACAACACAAGAAGAAGGTATGAAGCTAGGCAATCTGGTGAGGAGGTTATATTATTGTGAGCGGTTATAAAGGTTGACTAACAATTCATCACGGAAATTCAGTGACCCTTGAACTATATCAAAGTAAACAAGAAGTACAGCTGCATGCAGAAAACAGATGTGATATCAAAGTAAAAGCACAGGAGATATCAAACAAGGTACAGTCATAAGAGAAGCAGATCATCTAACAAGGAACACCATACTAGAGATTGCAAAATATAAATAACATCAAGAGGAATCGTCAGAAAATCCAAGGAGCCATTAACACACACATTAATTACTCAGTAACAAAGTTTAAGAGAAATAATCCATTTGTGTGCATGAAAGAAATCTTAGATCTTTCCACTAATGCATAAAAAATGGTAATGAAAAGTGTCGCATTTTGTTAAATATTAAAATGCGACACTTTTGTGCCACTGGGTTTTTTAAGATTTAAGTCATAAAATAATTTTCTTTGGCACCACTATAATTTTATTCCTTAGCATTTACATAAGGGATTAATGATATGATATTGCCAATATGATCAAAATTCATGCTGTCTGGAAACAATTTAGAATTTCAACTCCTGAGGTGGAGAAATTCAAGGGATCAGCTGCTATGACCAACAATTGGTAGATTTGGAAGTGATTTACAAGAAATCTTTTGGATGTTAATGTAAGATGGGTCACAGGCAGCTAATCTCAAAACATCACACATGTGACGTGCACACGCGCTTCCTCCTATAGTTAGCATGCATGATGGTGATGAAGGAAAAGCCAGTATTCACTATGGAATTTCCCCCCCAGATAAATTAAGTGCCCTCCAAAAGTACTGGAACACTTGGTATTTCACACATTTTAATTTGCTTATACCATTTTAAATACAGAAAATACAAATATATTTCAAAATGAACTTTATTAAACTCAAACTGAAAGCAAATCTCTACAACTTGATATAAATTCATTAAAATATTAAAGCCAAGGTGACTGATTGCATAAGTAATGGAACACTTTGGTATAATACCTGTAAATAATCACTTTTATTGTCAGTTTTCTTCAAGTCAGCGGATGGATACGTCACTGAATACATCTTTATTTACATCAGTTATGAAGAAATACAGTGTGGCATTCTATGGTAAATCGGCGCGGAGTAGATGGTTCTCAAAAACTGAGTGACTGTGCAAGAAGGAAAAGAGTGAGGACACCCAGACAACCCAGAAGAAGTTATAGGCTTCTGTGGCTGTGATTGGAGAAATTGTGCATAGTGCATGTTTTGCATTTTGTATCACCAGTTATACAGCTTCATGATGAAGTGACACCAAACTTGGTATGGGGGGGGGGGGGGGGGTCACCATACCAAGTTTGGTGTTGATTGCTTACTGTGGCAGTTCACTCCGAACACAAACCGTGCCACATACATACATAGATTTCCTTTTATTATATATATATATATATATATATATATATATATATATATATATATATATATATATATATATATATATATATATATATATAATGATGAAAGTATTCAATTATGGCGGAATCATTATTATGAACTGTTTAATTGTATTAAAAGTAATTCATGTGCAATGAACAATATAGACAAACATGAAGAAGTGGTCAGTTCTACACAAGAAGTTAGTGATATTGTTATGAATCTGAGTAATAATAAGACATGTGGTGCAGATAAAATATCTGCTGAGCATTTTAAATTTGCAAGAAGAAAACTCTTTCCCTTGTTAGATATTTGTTTCAATGGGTTTTTAATTCATGGTATTTTACCTAATTCTATACTGTCTGTGTTTTTAGTGCCTATTGTAAAGGATAAGGTTGGCAAAATAAATAGCAAAGACAACTATCGGCCTATAGCTCTAGCCAGTATTGTATCAAGTCTTGGAGAGGGCTATATTTAATAGAATTGAGAAGTTCACGGTGACATCTGACAATCAATTTGGTTTTAAGCCAAAATTTGGCACTGATATGTGCATTTTTGCTCTCAAGGAGATCTTAGACTTTTATAACCGGCACAATACCACAATTTTTATGTGTTTTATTGATGCCTCAAAAGCATTTGACCATGTAAATCATGAAAAATTGTTTCATAAACTGTACAATAGAGGAGTTCCGAAATATTTATTGAGAATTTTAGTGTATTGGTATGCTCACCAGTCTATGTGTGTGAAATGGGGAAACTAAGTATCTTCTCCCTTTCATGTGAGGAATGGGGTAAGACAAGGCAGTATTCTCTCACCTTGCCTTTTTAATGTGTATATGAACGATCTGTCTAATCTGCTGAATCAATGTAGGACTGGCTGTGGGGTTGGCCATACAACCATAAACCACCTAATGTACGCCGATGACCTTGTAATTTTCTGTCCGTGTAGTGCTGGGTGGCAGCTGTTAAAGGTTTGCTCTCAGTACGGTATAGACTTTGATATTAAATACAATGCAAAAAAGAGCAACATCATGATTGTCAGAAGTAAGGAGGACTCTAAATTGTGTTTTCCTGCCTTCTCTCTGTCGGGCAGCATCCTCCAAGTGTGTGATGAAGTGAAATACTTGGGACATTACATAACCGCGCTGACCTGTCTGATGATAGAGACATTCACAGGCAGCGTTGTATTCAATATGCACAAGCTAATATGCTTGTTCGTAAGTTTTCTATGTGCTCTGTACCTGTTAAAACTGCACTTTTATAAAGCATATTGCACTTCAATGTATACTGCCCACCGGTGGCGGCATTACAAACAAAGTAGTATGCACAAACTTCAGGTTGCATACAATGACGGCATGAGAATGCTGCTTAAGTTGCCGCGATGGAGTAGTGCCAGTCAGATGTTTGTAAATGTCAATGTCCCAACCTGTGCTGCTGTGCTCAGAAACCTCATGTACAGATGCATGTGCAGACTCACAGATTGTGTAAACAGCATCATTCACACCCTGACCAGCCCTGCACAGAGCTCGGTCAAGTTCTTTTCTAGACTGTGGAAACATTGGCGCCTCAGTTTACATGGCCATGGATGAAATTGGTCTTTTATTGTCTTTTTTTGTTTTTTGTATGTTTCTCTGTTACTATGGACCATGTGTCTGAAATAAAGTTTGATGATGATGATAATATATATATATATATATATATATATATATATATATATATATATATATATAAATTTACATCACATTGTAGAGATTTGCTTTCAGTTTGAGTAATTTTTTATTTTCTGTATATTTGTATTTGAAATGGCATAAACAAATTTTAATGTGTGAAATATCAACTGTTCCATTACTTTTAGAATGTTTGTATTTCGGTAGAAATTAAATTTTGTCAGATTTGTGAAATTATAATTTTTGGTTTTTTTTTAGACTACTTAAAAGTAATTCAGTGGAAATGTGCTTACCATGAACATTATGGTAAACACACACACACACACACACACACACACACACACACACACACACACAGGTAATCAAAACAAATCAGCACAAAAGAAGACAGCATAATTTGCGCCTTGTGTCAGCAACTCAAAATGTGCCATGAGCCTTGCCGCTCATACAGCAGCAACAAAGCATAGCAACCAGTTGCTAGGGAGAGACAAGGCAGCTCCCTAAAGAGATGATTTGCTCATTTGGTAAGTCAGCCACATAAAAGCAAATTCCCTCAAGGTTAGTTCAAAAATTCTAAAAATAAAACAGTAGGAGAAAAGTGATCTGTCAATCACAAACTGTAAAAAAAAAAAAAAAAAAAGACTTCACGTGCCATCTTTAACGTTTGCTGAGAATGGATCGAGAAAATGCTCAGTAGATATCTGCACATATTAAGGAGCTCGCATCTCCATGGAAACACATCAGTTTGATTAAAAAAAAAAAAATACAGTGCATTACAGCAGTGTTCACAATATCCTGCGACTGCTTTCATCACTTCCATTGATCTGTCTGGAGCCTGGAGTGAGTCACCTGTGTTACCGACAGTGCTGCTGCAGTGTCAAAATTTCAATAGTACTATAGCAAATGATGGAATAACTCTTAGGTTGTGGCATCACTGTATTTATAAGGCTGCAGAGTGGAGTTAATAGAACAGGCCGGGTGGAACTGACTGAGTATAACAGGAAGTTTTCTTGTTTTCTCGAGGATTATATCACATCTGATACCGGAGTGTGCTACTCGAAATCCTTTGTCATCTGTTCTGTTGTGTGTTCAATTTACTAATCTGTACACCTAGACTCCACCAGAACAGCTTGTATTTTAATACTATTAACATTTTTTTTTATTCCATTCTTGCAGGTATCTGCAATACAGTATAACATATTGTCACTTTGAAGCTATTTTGAGAAATGACTTTTGATTATTTGGCTGATAAATCACATTTCATTTTGAGTTTTGATCATTTTTGTCTCTTTTTTGAACATGACTTTTCATTGCAAAAATTCAATACTTACCCATCCTCCCTGCAGTTGTTCTGATGCAAATGACCTGAATAAAAACTGTTCTGACAGTTTTGGTAGTTATGAAGAACTGACACTAAGCCCAAAAACTTTAGATGGAGTCTGACCAGATAGCACTCTGTCAAACTGAAGTTCAAGCAATCCATAAGAAAAATTATTATGGAGCATGCAGTATTCAGTCAACACACACACACACACACACACACACACACACACACACACACACACACACACACACACACACACACACACACACACACACACACACACACACACACACACACACACACACACACACACACACACACACACACACACACACACACACACATCTTCAATCACTTACTGCAATTAAGGGTTGGGGTGAGGGGGGCTGGAACTGGATCAAAATAAGTGAAATTGGAGACAACTCTACAGTCTTACATTCTAAAATCTACTTGCTTCCAAACTGCAGCTGTTCTCTTGCAGAGCTGGAAAAAGTGGTTTATCTGAGCCAAGGGGCCTAAGGAACAAAGACCTGGTGTCCTGCCTTCCAGACATCTCGTGCATGACTATAGAGCTGGCAGTGACTTCAAAGTTCCCTGCAAGAAAAGGCCCTCTGGCACCAAACTGTAGGTTTTGTTAGACACACTTATGCTCCAGGCTCTAGGCCCTAGAGCCTGGCAATTTGCATCATCCTAGAGTGTAGGGTGATGCCAATTTGCATCATCCTAACCCCTTTTCATTGCTTCATGAGAGTTATCTAATACCTGCCTTTTTGTCGATCTGTTTGACTTCTGAAGCAGTTTTTCCAGATTTCTTTTCCAAGACAATAAAGAGGTACTCTGCAACAACAGCACCTGCAGGTCTGAGCTTTGAAAGCCATAGTTTTAATTTGATCCACATTTATTGTCTCAAGTAGAAGGGCTACTGAGAGAGTGGTACACCCGCACCTTGCATGTCTGACTGATTCAGGAAAGTGAATGCATTGTGATTCATTCATTCATTCATTTTCAATCACTTATCTGGGTCTGGGTCACAGTGGCAGCAAAGCAAGTAGCTCATCTCACACTTTTCTATCCTCGGCCAAGTCCTATAACTCTTCCCGGGGGGTCCTAAGGTGTTCCCAAGTCATTTGGGAAATATAATCTCTCCAGAGTGCCCGATGTCTCCCCTGGGGCCTCCTCCCAGTTGGACGTGCCTGAAAGACCTCCCTAGGGAGACGATTAGGGGGCATCCTCACCAGGTGCCAGAATCACCTCAACTGGATCCTTTCAATGCAAAAAAGCAGCGGCTCTACTCTGAGTCCCTTCCGGATTGTGATTTAGTGATTCCATACTAAACTAGAAGCACTCGGACAGCGCAAACCTCCGCCATGGCCATAGGGTCACTGACGTCAAATGGAATAATACCCTTTGGCAAAGAGACTTATTCCATGTTGTTTCACGCATCTACTGTCATGTTTCAGATTCAGTGGTTAACCCTCTGGGGTCCAAGGGCATTTTTTGGACAGTTCACTCACCTGGCATAAATATTTTATTATTGCTGTTAACAGCTCTCCCACAATCAAGTATTATGCCTCTTTTTTTCAGGACAACCTGTACTTTCAAAATATATATGCTATAGTTGTGTTTTATAAATGTAATAAATGTTTACAATCAGAAATAAGAAAGGAAAAAGTAAAGCGGGAAATAATTTTCCACACATTTATTCAAAACACACAGCAAGCTATAATAAACTAGTAACACATCACTCCTAAAAACGATCTTTGGTGTGTCATGTGAGGTGAATCTGCCCTACGACTGCATTTTGGAAAACCATGTGACAGTGAACCAATTCCGATTGGACACTCACATTGCTCACATCATCACACAGCTTCTATGAGGAGTACAAAGATGGTGCACGGTGGCTCGAAAGTTTGCGGAGGTAACTTTTCAGCAAAAAAAAAAAAAAGTACGTTTCTATCTTATATCATTAAAAAGTTATTTATAATTTAGTAAAGCTTGGTCTCAGCCGTCGTATACGACAGCGTCGGCCCCAGAGGGTTAAACCCTTAGATCTTCAGCAAATGTATTTATAAAGAGAAACTGCATGAACTACACAAGTTTTTTTTATTTTCTAATAAGTTTATTCAATGAGGAGAAACAAATGCTAAATTATTGTTGTGTCGTAACTTAATTTTTGTTCAGCCTTTGCGACCCGTCTTCATGATGTTAGATGCAAAAATGTTGAAACTGGCCCTATCCTACAATGATAAAGAATCCTTAAAAAAATTACTGGATCCGGATCGTGTTCCGGATCATTACCAAAATTTAATGACTTCTAAGTTAGGCCAAGATACACCCCTGGTAAAAATTTCATTGAAATCCGTTGAGGATTTTTGAAGTAATCCTGCTAACAAACCAACCAACCAACAAACGGATGCGACCGAAAACATAACCTCCTTGGCGGAGGTAATGGTCCTGTGTGGTGTTGATGTTTGATAAATTGTCCAAAACTGAACAACTTTATCTTCGTCAGGCACACAACTCTTCCTTCATTTTGAATCTATATGGGCTCCAAATTGTAACAGTTACAAGCTTGCGGTCAAAGGTGATGTACCCAAAAAAAGATAACATAGGACTTAATTTTACTGCTTCTTAGTAACCATGGGTATATCGTTAAAAAGTTCCTTGAAATAGCCATTGTAAGTATCCCCTATATAACAGAACTGGGTCAAAAATTTGACCTTGGGCCTGTGACCTCTACTTTTAACAGATTTTTTTTCTTAACATCTAATCACGTTATTCGTGGCTGACCCTCAGTCAGTCACAATCTGGAGGTCTCTGGATCCTCAGCCTCTGACACTGGTAGATGCATGGGCATGGCCGCTGGACAGAGGTGCTTAGCGATGCTGATACTTTTGTTGGGTCTTTAGGGTCGTGGCTACTGTATGGTCATGGGACTTTGATGCTAATCAGTGACCTAAGGTGATAGCTAGATGTGTTTGGTACCAAACAACAGTTACTTACTCAGATGAGGAGTTTCACTTACATTGTGTGGGAGCATCAGCTTTGACATTTTGGAGATATGGTGTGTGTTTCTGAACATGAGCCAGCATGTAGACGCATCAGTGTTGAGAAATCCCAGCAGCTGGAGAAGGCAAAGGGGGTGGACCATCTTTCTGGCCTAGTGGTTTCACAATGTGGTGGATGTAACACCGTGTGGCACCAGATGAGACCTGTTACTTAGTAATGAGTTTTGGATGGTTGGTCCAAAATGAATCAAAACTCTTCAAGTTTTGATTCACATGCAAAAACCCTCTCATGTTAGTATAAAAGCAAGAGTTTTCTTCAAAATACAACTGTTTCCATGAAGTATATTTGATATTCACTACTTCAAATTGCATTTTGGAAAGTCTATTGACCATACCGTTTTTTTTAAACAGTGCATCAGACTGTGTTCAAACAGCACTTTCTTTATCATCTGTTGATGAGACCTCAGACTTGAGTGTGGATCCAGTGCTCCGGCCACTGATGTCTCACGTCTCCCAGCCAGTCAATGTGAACAGGAGAAGAGGGGGATGTCTCCTGGGGAACAAAAGCCCGGACAGATCGATTACATGGCTATTCAGAGAACTGGCTTTCACTCAGACACAGCTCCACGAGCTTCTTGACGGCCTCCAGTGTTTAGGTTCACAGCTCCGTACATCAGAAATATCAGGTAGAACATCTGTTAGCAACAATGGTCTCACTCCTCCACTTGAGCAAACAAGGTATTCTCACATGACACCACTGCCCCGTATCACTGACAAACACCAGATGGTCTGTGGCTTCAAAAAACCAGCTGGTTAAGACTACAGACAAGCCTGGCTACAATACCAGCACTCTATTCTGGTAAACAAGTCCAAAATCCGAGCACCACTCAACAGGCTGATAATGGACTCTGTAGATGATGGATGATTTAATTTTAATGTAAATGTCTTCATTATTGTTATGCAGTTAAATTTGGATTTTATCATCTCCCACAATCTGGAGGTTATTACAGTTTGGTAATGAGGAGGGAGGAGTCAGATGCTGCTGTTCAGGTCGTTTAGAGTTCATCCGCCACGTGAGACAAGGTGGACAGGAAAGCGGAACCAAAACCAGGATTTGGATGCTGAAGAAAACTTCAATGCGTATTATTGCAGTGAAGATGACAATAACAACACTAAAAAAAGACTGCTGTTTTTACAGGAAAATGCTGGCAGCTGTGGTTACCAGGGAACTCCTGTAAAAAATACAGCAGCACAGTAGATAACATTACAGACATAATATGTAAATGGATTTACAGTGAATGAACCACGGCTGACTCACATTAAAAAACTGTTAAATCTACAAAAAAAAAAGAGAGCTCTCTTTTTTGTAGATTTAACAGATTTAACATCCCACAACAGATCTCACTTAAATTTGTCACAGTGGTTCTATTTGGGCTGGTGCACATCTCAGTTTTGTTGGGATCCTACATGAGAGCCTTTCTACATGTCACCTTTTTACAGTAATTTGAAGATAAACTCTAAAAGGATGTGTTACTCAGAGCAAACGTTCATCACGACATGGTTCTTACTATGTTTTACACCTGCAAACATATTCACTCATCGAATATGCATTTACAGTAGGTGAGGATGCCCCAATGGATGTGTTTTATAAAAGTGGATCAATTTTGGACAGAAATGACCAAATGTCAAGACCAGACAGAACCATGTATTGCCGTATCACTGAACCACAAAGAATTTTATTGAATTTGGGTCAAACATGTCGAGGGTGAGAGTTGAACTGTCAGAGTGCACCTTTTCACTACGTTCCCAACAGAACCCTGTAAGTTATCTGACTTTTTATTGGACAAACCTTCTGCGGATGTGTCGCACAGCAACTCCTCAATCTGATATGGCCACTGGGCTTCACTTAGTGGGACCATGTCACCACGAGTGCCTGAAAAAAAAAATGGAATGGGGGGGATCAAGTGTAAAATAAATAAATATATGTGCCAAAATCTGATTCAAGCAAGAGACACTAAACCTATCAAATCAAAAGATTGTCAGCTGCTCAGTGGGGCTAAGGTCCAAACCTGAGGCGGCTCGTGGAGATGGGCACCTGCAGCATCTTCTCCCCGAACAAGGTTGACCATCTTCCAATCTGAAACAATCTGACTGCAAAAAATAACTGTGTCCCAAATGTTGATTAACACAGTATAACAGTATTAAAATAAACTACAATGAGCAACCATTTATTCTGCATTTTTAAGCCATTATGTAAAGCTTTAATGACTAAGACAAGGCTGCATTTGAAAACATTTCCACAATGGTGATTTTGCTTTGCAAATCATAAAATTAAATACAAGCTGCCATTCATGTCTCTCACTAACACGTGATATTTATTCATAACTATGCAGTTACATGTAACATTTCTTTTTGTCCTCACACAAACATCTTAGTATGTGCATCTGCAATTTGCAAATATGTTTAATCACAAACAAAAAGAAGCATCAATATAATTTTGACTGGAATGGTATCAAGGCTCAAGTTCATGTTTCAGAAGAATCAATTCTTGTAATGTGGAGCAGTGTGATGTGAGCAAAATCACTGATGCTCCTTTGAGAGATCCCTGTGATGTGACTCAGTTCTTCCATGACCTGCAACAAATGAAAAGACAGAGTGCAAAAATAAACTGTTTCTATGGTTTGTAACAGACTAAAATATGCCATAATATCTGTGTCTTAAAAAAGAGCAAGTGTTTCACCTGTTTCCATTTGCTAACATTGAGGATGTATGAAGCCACAGCAATGACACCAACACCAAGAAGCATGTAGTCCTCAGTCACCGTCACAAACTTCTCACTGGTTTTTAGATGGGAATAATGCAGCTAGGTGGATTAAAGTGGCCCCTGTGCTACACAAATCCTTAAAATTCCATTATAATCAAAGTGTACGCAAATAACAATAACTTAAATCATTGCAAACAGCTCTTCTTACTACTTCAAGTATTTTTTTAAAGAAATATTTGAAATCATTCACTTTTTCTGTGACATTATGCTCATGTGCACAAGCCTCCTGCCCACTCCCATCTTTAGCCTCGAATGGATGTAGACGCACCCTTTAAATAATTGTTTGCATGTAAAAACAATGCATATGCTGCATGTTATTTGACATGGCGACAGGGAAAAATATACAATTTTACAAAAGGATACAATTTTACTGAAATTAAACTGAAATGTCCATGAGGGAGGTGGAGAAAACAAAATGTCTTGTTTGATTTTCTCTGTTCCCACTTGGGAAAATGTAACATACACTATCAATAAACGTGCAACACATGGCTGCCACTATTTATAGCATCTACAATCAAGAATTAAATAAAAATAACAAGAGTACTGCTAATATTTAGTATGTACAAATACTTACAAAGCAGTTTAGGGATCGGGAATTGCACAAATTTGTATAGGTGAGTGCATGAACAGAAATAACATTTTGACAATAAGAATGAATGCTCTGTGACATTAGCTACTTTGTTTTATGTTATATTCTGTCTTGCCTTATTTTTCATTTCATCTTTGCCATATGAGGTTTGAGCTGCTCTCAAAGACATGTTGATGCATTGTATGAAGTATATTTGATGTATGCACATTCTTCATGTCGCATTTATTTATGCTCCCTTTTGTATGGTTAGCATACTGGCATAGTATTGTACTATGCTTCCTACCCTTTTGAATTAATTTTATTAGTAAACAGAGCAGGTCTCAGCCTTAACTTCATCTAAAGTCTGGGTCTGTTAGTCAAGCTTAGGGCTCGAGACCGGCAATCACCTTATTATTTCTTCTGCCTTTCTGTTGCTTAATGCTGACAAATTATACCATAAGTGTAGTGTTTCTGGCCGACTGATTCTGTTTTGTTTTTCTCTCTGTCCAAGATGTGGCTGGATCCACGTGCTGGATTGAATGATTTCTGTGGGGGATGCGGGACAGACTCCGCTGTAGGAACAGATCCAACGAGTGGCTTCATGACCCCCCCGATGGTGGTCTGGACGCCAGCATGGACTCTCGTCAATTGTTGTGTTCTCTGTATTATAAACCTTTTTGGTAGAATGGCTTAAGCAGTGGGTCACCCCTTTGAGTCTGGTCTGCTTCAGGTTTCTTCCTCAATATCATCAGAGGCAGTTTTTCCACACCTGTGTGCTTGCTCTAGGGGTTGGTAAGTTTAGACCTTACTTGTGTGAAGTGCCTTAAGGTAGCTTTGTTGTGATTTGGCGCTTTATTAACTAAATTAAAAGTGTGGGGAAAAAGGTGTACATATGGTTTTTGTGCATATGCGTTGTTTGTAAATGAGACCTGTTGTATGACCCAGGACCAAGAACATATGTGCCCAGAAGGACTTCCTTCAATACTTTGCAAAATTGATTTGATTGTGTTGAATGAACAATTATGCACTGGTACCGCGTATTGTTGCACCCATCATCTGCTGCAGACAGATGAAATGTGGGCGTTCCCACTAGCTTCTTCAGCTGCAGGGGTTGAGGCACCTACATACTGGCTCATGCACAGAGAAACAAGCTGCATGTCCAAAATGTCACAGTTGATGTTCCCGCGCAATGCAAGTGACACTCCTCTTCTGAGTCTACCTAAGTAACCATTCATTTGACACAAAGTTACTCCAACAGTACCCAAAGATCCTCTATACCAAAGACATCCAGTCTTCACCCTAGGTCACTGGTTATCATCCAAGTCTCACAACTATATAGTAAGACGGGAAGCATCACTTCTCCTGCAAAGATATCTGCATTGACAAACACCTTTGCCCAGCAATGAATGAGGAGATGTAAAAAATTACAGTTTCACTGCAGTAATATGAACCCAGGTTTAGGCACCACAACATTTTTGATATAGGCCAGGGACCTGGAGTCCCACAGAGCACCAGGTCTTCAGTCCACACAAGTCCATGTGACAATTTACCGACTGATGTCGACTAACAACCTACACTATAAGATGTAGAGAAACAAAGCAGATCCTTTGCAGGCCTTGTGGGGTGATGGATTCTTACAGAGTGAAATGAATACCCCTGGATAAGACGCTAGTCAAATGGAGGTAACTCCTCAGCTGAGGCTGGTAACCATGTCATATTGAGTGTGACTGAGACAATGCAGATGAAGTGTGTTGTCCAAGGACACATTCAGTAAGTCCCAAGTGAACGTACGTGGACTTGAAGCCCTCTCTCTTGGCCAGTGGATCAGCTCCTATGCCACAGAGCCACCTGGTCTCTACAGTACCAGCTGTGCTAAATCATATTTAACAAGATGTCATCAAGAATCCCAAAATTAGCTTTCAAAAATAACCAAATACCTCTGTTCTCTGGATGGGTTGACACACTGAGTGGTGGCTCTTAACAAAGAATCATAGATGGCGGTCCTCTGTAGGCTCACAAACTGGAGAACTTGGGAGCTCAAGTGATGCAGCTGCTCCAAAGGGGTGGATGGCTCATTGTGTCCTACAAAGGTTTAGCCACCATTCATCTGTTTCTTACATACGCAAACAATATTTTCCTTGTTTTTTCCCAATATCTGCCACATCCTAACACTTCAGAAATCTTACCAAGCACCTCCAGCAGTACACCCACATAGATCAGAGGGTTAGGGGTATTCAGGTTGAATTCAAGCCCTTTCAGCACCATCAGCTCAGAATCCAGGACGATCTGCTTGGACACACTGTGGCCCACTGTTTGAAGAAAGCGTACAGCAGTGTTGGTGTCGATCATCTGCGAAAATACACACCATTAAATTTTTCATCACAGAATATTGAAAGGGATTCCACGTTAAGCATCTCAGAACTTACATTACTGTGCAAATCCAGTTTACTTGCAAGCTGCACACAAGAGAAAACAATGAGAGGGAATTTATCTTTGAGTTCTTCAAAAACAACATCCTCATAATTTCTTTGCTGAGCTGCAGCTGCGGCACCATCAAGCATGTGTGTCGTGAACAGTTCTTTGAGGCGCTTGATCATGAACCTGGAGGACATAATTGTTCATATTAGGGTTAATGAAATCACTTTTACAAAGGGTCTACACAGTAAATTTAGCAAAGTAAAATTTACTCTGCTGGGATAACACTTGATCCCAGTCCAAACAGAGTTAAATATACTCTATCACAGGGCTAAATCAACTCAACACAGTGTAAAATCAACTCTTATTGCAGTAAAACCACTTGCATTGACCAGACGGTGTCGCCAACCGAACAGTCCGCCTTAAAATTCAGTCCACCCTGCCTTCATTGCGCATGTGTCATCAGCCGCGGTTCACTGATTATCATCTCGTTTCTGCTTCAAACTGCACTCCAGTCATCATCTATCTCAGCAGCAGATATCTGAAGCTTTTGTACAACAATCATTTCCACATAAATTCAGCATTATTTCATCATAAAAGGTGGAGGAAGCGATCAGAGCGCAGCAGCTACATGAGCTGCTAGCTGTTGCGTTCACTGCGCATCGGTCATTTCAAACCATCACTAATTATAGCTTCGTTTCTGCTTAAAACTGCCTCGTTTCTGCTTAAAACTGACTTTAGAATGATTCAAGTGATTTTACTTTGTCATCTGATGGTTCATAATCCATTTGATCGCTTTGGGTGGAGAGACTCTGTCTCAGACAGGCTGTTGAGCTCCGGAATAATGCATGCGCAGTGGAGGCAGGGCGGGCCAATGTTTAGGGGCGGGCCGTTTGGTCTGCGACAACTGTCAAGCTGATTTCACTTTATAATAGAGTGTAATTTAATGTATTTAGACTGGGATCAAATGTTATCCCAGCAGAGAAAATTTTGCAGCGTAAAATTTCCTGTGTACAACACAGTAACTGTATAGCTTCTAATCACCTTTCAAGCAATTCAACTGCATGGTATCCAATCAGAGGATGAAGTCTCAGTTGTCTGGTTATCAGGAAGATGCATTCTGAGGAAGGTTAGAGCACAATGGATGCTATGTGTCAGTAGAAGCAAACAGCACAACAGGAAACATTTACACAGTCATAATGCAGCAGCAAATGTTTATGAGGCACTCGAGCATGAAGTGACACGAGATGAACTCATTTACTTGAGTGGAATCAGTGGAAAGAATTCTGAACCAAACCTCTGCAGTGATGCTATACTGCAATATACTGGAAACAAATAGAACCCACGTATGATGAAGCCCCACATTCTAGATGATCAGATAAAAAGTTGGCCGGAAGGTGTTTATTTAAGAAATCTGTAAGCAAGCTCAGAAATTGATACTTCCTACGACCCCACCATCACCACACTAGTTATTCAAGTCTGGGAACTCTGCTTTGCCACATCCATGACACCACAGAACCACCTTGTGTCCTGGATGACAACCACCCAGGCATACGTATACCAGTATGTATTAAATATCAGTGTCAGTAAAGCCCAAAAGGTCTGTTTATATACAGTGAGGCAAATAAGTATTTGATCCACTGTCGATTTTGCAGGTTTTCCCACATACAAAGAATGAAAGAAAGGTCTGTAATTTTTATCGTAGGTACACTTCAACTGTGCGAGACAGAATCTAAAAAAAGAAAAAAAAAAAAGAAAATCACATTATATCATTTTTAAATAATTAATTTGCATTTTATTGCATTGAATAAGTATTTGATACAACAGAAAAACAGACAATATTTGGTGCAGAAACCTTTGTTTGCCATTACAGAGGTCAAACGTTTCCTGTAGTTCTTCACCAAGTTTGCACACTGCAGCAGGGATTTTGGTCCACTCCTCCATACAGATCTTCTCCAGATCTTTCAGGTTTCAAGTTTTAGCTCCCTCCAAAGATTTTCTGTTGAGTTCAGGTCTGGGGACTGGCTAGGCCACTCCAGGACCTTTAAATGCTTCTTACGGAGCCACTCCTTAGTTGCCCTGGTTGCGTGTTTTGGGTCATTGTCATGATGGCAGACCCAACCACTACCCATCTTCAATGCTCTTACTGAGGGAAGGAGGTTGTTTGCCAAAATCTCGCAATACATGACCCCATCCATCCTCCCTTCAATATGATGCAGTCATCTTGCCCCCTGTGCAGAAAAGCACCCCCAAAGTATGTTTCTGTGTATGTGTGTGTGGCGGCGTGTGCGCGTTTGGAGTCTAAAGCGCAGATAGCCTCCTTTTCACCCTTCAGTCTCCTCTTCCTCAGCGGGGTTGCAGATTCAAACTGTCATCTTCAATTTATTTATTTATTTTTTTGTCTTTTAAACTTGTTTTATGTCAAACACAGCACTTGCTGCGGGGGAAAACAGGCATTGCCCAATCAAATTTCTTCTACTTTTATATTGTAGCAACGAGTAACAAAGATGGTTCAGAGAAATGTATTGGAGTAAAAGTATACATTTTATTGAGGAAATGTAGTGGGGTAAAAGTGAAAGTCTCCAGAAATGTAAATAATGAAGTAAAGTACAGCTAAATCAAAATTCTACTTAAGTACAGTAAGAAAGTATTTCTACTTCATTACATTACAATACTGGGAATACTGATTCCTTTAAAGTATCCTTAAGAAATGATTCAATTCACCCACATCAATAGCCTTTTGGCTTAACCATTCCCTTATCGGTCCTTCAGTTCGGGCCACCGAAGTAGCCATTGTTTTTGAGGGTGTTTATCAGGAAAATGATCATTTCTCTACATTGATTGCAGACTGCAGCAGTTCTGCTTGAAGCTTGAAGCAACGAAGCAGTGCTTAAACACGTTGTTCACTGGTTCTCTGCTTTGCTGGTTTAAAGAAAACGCAGGTCCACAATTTCTTCTTAACCCCTCTCAAAGCCATTTAAAGATGTCAATCGTGAGTCACCTTTGTGTGGATTAAAGTCGCGAACTGGGACTCTTGTCTTGTTGAGGGCAAGAAACGAGAATCATCCTCCATTCCACACCGGAGTTTTACACGATGGTTCTCTGGCGTGAGCACCAGCCGGTGTGTAAACTGAAGTTGTCCATCAGGTAAAGGAAATAATAATAATAATGATCATATCCTCTGTTTTTTGGGACTTTTTAAATCAAATGACACCTCTTTCCAAACTTTACAATACAAACAATAAGCTGCATGAAATTAAAAGTGAAGTAGGGGTTCAGGGTGGTTATGGTTAGGGTGGGGGGAAGGAGTAGGATTAGGTTATGGTTAAAGTTATGGCTGGGGGTTGGAGTAGGGTTAGTGATATTAAGTTAAAAAAAGCCCCGTCATGAAAATTGGACTCATTTCGTGCCGGGAGCACAAAAGAAAAAACGTGAGACTGAGCTGGTCATTCACCAGGTTCTCCCATGTAGTTCTGGACTTTCTCAGAATCACCCTTACCCCACAAGGCGAGATGCATGGAGCCCCAGGCCGAGGAAGATTGACAGTCGTCTTGTGTTTCTTCCACTTTCTAATAAATAATCATAACAGTTGTTGCCTTCTCACCAAGCTGCTTGCCTGTTGTCCTGTAGCCCATCCCAGGCTTGTGCAGGTCTACAATCTTGTCCCTGGTGTCCTTAGACAGCTCTTTGTTCTTGGCCATGGTGGACAGGTTGGAGTGTGATTGAGTGAGTGTGTGGACAGGTGTCTTTTATACAGGTAACAAGTTCAAATAGGTGTCATTAATAGGAGACAAAGACTGCGGAATAGGAGGGCTTCTTAAAGAAAAACTAACAGGTCTGTGAGAGCAAGAATGCTTGCTGGTTGGTAGGTGATCAAATACTTAATGCAATAAAATAAAATTTATTATTTAACTAGAAGCACTCAGAGAGTGCAAACCTCCGCCAAGGCCATGTGGTCACTGATGCCATAACATCTACACGCCGTGGAATCATTTAACCTAAAAAAGTCTAACAATGAAGTTTGCTCAGTAGTAAAAAAAAGTTTCACCTGCTGTGACTGGATAGCATGTATCCTTAGCGCTTGGCATCACAGTTTATTGCAACTTGCACCTTTCCCAGAAGCTACTGTCATCTGAGCACTGATATTGATATTGCATGTGCTTATAGACAAAAACAAATGAGACAAAATTCAATTTATTATTCAACTAAACTACAAATATATGATTTTTTTTAACATTTATGAAACACTTCTCTAAACAAGGCCATAGGGTCACTGACCCTAAAGAGATTCCCTCCTTGGCACAGTGATCTATTCAACAATTCAGTGTTACAACCAAAACTATGATACATACACTTTTCTTTCCTGTATATTTGACATCCTTGACCATGAAAACATACCGTTAAGAGACTGTCTTAAACAAGGGGCAGAGCTCCAAATGATGCAAGTGCAGATGGAGAAGGCGGACTGATTGTTAGGGGCGGACCGTTCGGTCGGTGACACCGGAAGTGAATAAACGGCAGAAAATAAATGAATAAACATTTTGGAACACCATTAAGAGACACAAATAGTCAAATGTTCATCACGACAATATGTCACTTTGTTTCAGTTCCAAAGAATGTCAGCTTCAGATTTGTGCAAAAGATTGGGCATATTTAATGTGAAATCCACTTCAATTAAATAAATACAAATTATTTAAATGTCTGAACAGCACGTATCTTTAAAATACAGAATTTTGCATTTTGCAGATGTTGAACCTCGACTGTTATTAGCCATTAGCTAGTCAGGTACTTACCAATTACTCTTTTATCCTTGAAGATTCCACTAAATTTTGACGAAATGTCCAGCTTATCTTTGTTGCTTTTGTTGAGGTTAACAAGGAAATCTGTGAGTAGGTCAAAAGAAGCTTGACGAAATTTGATGTGTTTACTCTGGCCCGAAGAACAAATGAATCTTTTGGCCATTTTCCACTCACCGCCTCAAAATTGGTGTTTTAGAAAAACAAGAAATTTCTAAATAAAACTAAACTCAAGTTAAATTGCTCAATTTGGTGAAATTATGTTCGCAAAGTAAATAACACCTTCCAGAAGATGGCGCTAAAACTCTTGCTGGTTGGTTATAACGACCGCTCGATAGGAACCATGGAGATGAGTCGGGAGGGGGGCGGTGCCTGTTTGGAGGGTGCACAGCGCAGATCTACACAATATAAGAATGAACTGTCACTCGCAGCGGATAGTAATGCTGAAGTGTGCGGATATTTTATAACACAGAGCTGACATAGCCGAGGAAGCTGGGGTTAGTATGAGCGTAAAAATGGCTGACAAGACGCCGAAGGAGAGCGATAATCAGTTTGCCAAAAGGATAAACCCGACTAAAGAAGAACTTTCCACAGAACAGCGGCATTTTGTCAGACAAATGGAGATCGAGCAGTGGAAAACAAGAACACATAAATTGAAGATGCGAAATGGCCTGACAGGACTTGCTATTGCAGCAGTCGCTGTGGGCATCTGTATCCTTCACGTTAGCTTAGCATGCTAAAGTTACGCAGGTTCCTGATACTAATATATAACTGCGTAAACTGGTAAAGCAGTGCATGTTTGTATGCTTTAAATGTTAAAAAATAGGTCATTTTATTTGTTTTAACATTCACTTACATAATGAGAAGCTGACTTGTTTAAAATAATGTCGATTAATGAGGTCAAGAATTGTAAATAGCAGTATTTAAAAAGTTAATATAAATAATAATAATAAAAAAAAAATAGTCCCGAGTGTAACGTAAGGCTTGGGGTGTTAAACTCCTGACAATTAAAATATATATCTGAATATCTGTAAATGAATAGTTGCATTTTTCTTCCTTCATATCACACCTTAGTGCAGCAGATAACTGAAGCAATCATGCAAATGGTGATAAAAGCGTCAAATTCATCAGAAATACTCCTTAGACATTCCTCTTTTGAAAAAAACGATTGGCCACTTGAATTTTCAATCGGTGGTCAGGTAGGGGTCAATTGAAGAATTACACAGACGTCAAAATTAAAAAATGCTTCAACCATATTGAAAACTATACCACATTATTTGCTTGATCATAAAGATTCCAAAAAGGTATAGTTTGGACTATCTGTAAAGTTGTTCCAATGTTGGTAAAAAGTGATGCAAATTATTGGTTGAGCTAATAGGATTAATAAATGGAGTAGTTTTGACAGTGTTGAATGCTTGGTCTCCAAATTAAAGGTCAAACAAGGTCAACATCCATTGGATTCTATGACATGACATACATACGAGGGTAGGCTGAAAAGCTCTAAGGCTCACTATGATACAGTTAGTGAGCCTTAGATCTTTTCAGCCTACCCTCGTACATGACATACTCGTATATTACCCCATAACGTGATAACTAAACATGATACATGGACCAAACTATTCCTTTAAAACCCTGATAAATCAATGTTTCTGTGTAGGCTCTCAGTTGTCCAGGTGGTTTCCATAGTAGAGAAGCTTGAATCTTCGACTGGACTGGGTTGCTTGACGCGAGGACGTTTCGCTTCAAATTGCAGAAGCTTCCTCAGCTAAAATTCTTGCTGTGGTGGTCTGACTTCTGTCTTGACTCTTGTAGAGAATAATAATCAAGAAGTCTTTCAATATGATTGGAGCATCTTTTCATTTTGAACCCTGTGTAATTCTTCAATTGACCTCGACCTGAACGCTGACTGAAAATTCAAGTCGTCGAAAGTTTTTTCACAAGAGGAATGTCTAAGGAGTATTTCTGCCAAATATGATGCTTTTATCACCATTTGCAGGATTGTGCTCTAAATATTCTCTGCTGCACTACCTCACCACATCTTGAAAGAAGACAAACAATAGGTTGTAGAATAATAATAGTTATTGTAAATTCTGTTACAGTCCTGACAATTTGGCCAGTTTTTTTATAGTAATTTTTTAGGAAGTGACTGTAACCGATAAACCATTCTAATAGTATATGTAATATAATATATATAAAATGCACACACACATAAAATATAATATAAACTGAAACATCAGGTTTAGTGCTTCATTCCAAAATCTGCATAGCCCCCTTATAGAAATGAGGAAACTGAATTTTGCTTGCTCTGAGGTAGACCCAGGAAGAAACCTGTTTCAAGACAAATAATTAGTTATACTTGTTTTATGTTGCAGAATTTTGACTCTGAATTTAAGATGCACATTGAATTTTGACCTTTTTAGACATTATTTATAATCACACTAGGAAATCATCATTTCTTGATCATATTTACCTTGACTACTTACTCCTGATTAGACGGGTACACGTTTTACTCTGTGTCTCAGGAGCGGATCATGGATGAAATTGATGACGAAGCCAAACGTGCAAAACTACATGTACCAAAAACTGCAGCTAACTGAACAAGTGTAGATCCTGTTGTGTGTCCCTGTTAATGTCCCGTACTGATGTAAGAGAGGAGACTGCTGCAGATGACCTATTCTGTGACTGGCCATTGTTTTTCCTGTTAAGGCAACTCTGGATTTTGCGCTGACTTGCTTGTTCTGCTGCTGGTGTAAAATTACAGCCATCTTGATTATGAATAAAACCTTTGAGCAAAGAACTAATCTACTGTTATTTAGAGGGCCTAGAATACACTCACAGCTACCAGATAAATTTATCATCAGTACATGCTGATTATGTGATGTGCACGTGATGTCATCAGCTGGGTAAAGAGTTTACAGTCTGCATCGGCCTAGAAACGAGATGTCTGCCAATACTGATACTAAAATCAACCTCCAGCGTATTTAACACAATGATCTCGGTACAAGCTTTGTACATTATAGGACAAGCACTGGATGCACAGCTAAATTCAGACAAAGTCCTCAGCTCAGTGATGTGTGGAGGTATGACTGCGCATCAGAAAATAAGGGTTTATCTGATTTAGTACATTTGTGTTGAAGGTGTCAGTCTCTCACAACCACACAGGCTCCTAATCCACTGTTAATTTAAGAATTTGCCAACTTGCAACAGGAAAATAGCTTCGTTTTGGTTAATGTGGTGCAGCAGAGTTCAGATTTTAGTGGGTTTGTCCTTGTTATCTGCTGTATTAATTTGGTGTTACAAGATGATGGCACTAATTGCGTGTGAATTATTAAACCATACGGGAGTCAGTTTATCTATTCACTCAGTCCATGTTAAAGATTTTCCTACATCCTCTGAGAGAGAGAAAAAAAAAAAAAACAGTAAATACATCAAAATAGTGTATTTTTTAAATTTATTTTCTTGAAAATGATACATGGAGTTTTCTGATCAAGCCACCAAATCTTGAATAAAAATATAAAGACATTATAAGGGAAAGGCACTGGCATGGCAGGACAGCAGCTTCAGAAAGTAACAATTACACTTACATTCAGCATTTTGTGACCTTTATCCTCTTCAAATATATTATTAACTTTGGAGGAAACTGCCGGTGTTCATTCACCTGTCTGAAATTTCAGTGTGTTGTGAACAAGTCATAAGGCAACTGCTACAAATTCACAGTTTGGACTGATTTCCCATGATACATGTACATAATGATTTAAAAGCGTGTGAGGGTACAGTGCATCTGGAAAGTATTCACAGTGCTTCACTTTTTCCACATTTTGTTACCTTACAGCCTTATTCCAAAATGGATGGATTTTTTTTTTTCAAAATTCTCCACACAATACCCCATAAAGACAATGTGAAAAAGTTTGCTTTGTTTTGGGGTTTTTGCAAATATATTAAAAATAATAATAAAAACTAAGAAATTACATGTAAATAAGTATTCACAGCCTTTGCCATGAAGCTCTAAATTGATCTCAGGTGCATCCTGTTTCCACGGATCATCCTTGAGATGTTTCTGCAGCTTAATTGGGGTCCACCTGGGGCAAATTCAGTTGATTGGACTAGGGTACAGAAACATTTCTGCTGCTTTGAAGATGCCAATGAGCACAGTGGTCTCCATCCACTGCAAATGGAAGCAGTTCAGATCCACCAGGACTCTTCCTCGTGCTGGCCGCTGGTCTAAACTGAGCGATCCAGTGAGAAGGGCCTTAGGGAGGTGACCAAGAACCCGATGGTCACACTGTCTGGAGAACCATCCAGAAGGACAACCATCTCTGCAGCAATCCACCAATCAGGCCTGTATGGTAGAGTGGCCAGACAGAAGCCACTCCTTAGTAAAAGGCACATGGCAGCTCACCTGGAGTTTGCCAAAAGGCACCTGGAGGACTCTCAGACCATGAGAGACAAAATTCTCTAATCTGATGAGACAAAGATTGAACTCATTGGCGTGAATGCCAGACGTCATGTTTAGAGGAAACCAGGCACCATCCCTACAGTGAAGCATGGTGGTGGTAGCATCACGCTGTGGGGATGTTTTTCAGTGGCAGGAACTGGGAGCCTAGTCAGGATTGAGGGAAAGATGAATGCAGCGATGTACAGAGATATTCTGGATGAAAACCTGCTCCAGAGCGCTCTTGACCTCAGAGTGGGGTGATGGTTCATCATTCAGCAGGACAATGACACTAAGCACACATCCAAGATATCAAAGGAGTAGCTTCGGACGACTCTGTGAATGTCTGAGTGGCCCAGCCAGAGCCCAGACCTGAACCCGATTGAACATCTCTGGAGAGATCTGAAAATGGCTGTGCACCGACACTCCCCATCCAATCTGATGGAGCTTGAGAGGTGCTGCAAAGAGGAATGGGCAAAACTGCCCAATGATAGGTGCACCAAGTCTGTGGCATTATATTCAAGAAGACTGCTGTAATTGCTCAAGGTGCATCAACAAAGTATTGAGCAAATGGTGTGAATACTTATGTACATGTGATTGCTTAGTTTTTTAATATATATAAATTTGCAAAAAAAAAAAAACAAAACCCCAACCTTTTTCATGTTGTCATTATGGGGTGTTGTGAGTAGAATTTTGAGGGGAGAAACAAATTTACTCCATTTTGGAATAAGGCTGTAACAGAACAAAATGTGCAACAAGTGTGAATACTTTCCGGATGCACTGTAGGTCATTGTTGTGCTTAAAACACAATTGATCCAATGGGAAATATTGTAATCATAAAGAACAGAGGAAGTGCACCCCATACAAAAAAACGAGTGAGTACAATTCTATCCACAACTAAAGCAGAACTTACTAAAGTGCACATGGTGCTTGATCTGTGAAAGAGTAACAAATATGAATGTGCTGGAGCAAGAATTAGAAATTTAGTTTGCTCATAATTTGTACATCTGATCTATAAATGCGCTATATTATATACACAGATTTACAATCAGGAAAACCAGTCAGAAGTGTTTAACGACTAACAAATATAATATCCTGTTAAAACCATTTTTTTTAAAAGCTGTATGTGAAAGTGGATGTTCTTCAAAGACTTGAGTTTGAGAATAGTCTCATTTGAAGCAAGATAGTTCCCACTGGAGTAGTGAAAAAAGTAACAGAAGCACAACCTGGAAATTGTTAAAGAAATGTGTTTTCATAAAACACATTTGAATAACTCATCAGTGTACCGCATCTACTGCAGACACTGTTCATCAGCCACTGGAAAACAAAAACTACTAACCAGGCGACATTCAAAATACAGCCAACAGGAGCTCAGACAGACTACAGCAAATGTCTGATTATGCGATATGTCTTCTGTGTACGACAGCTGTCAGTCTTTTTTTTTTTTCACATTCTGCTTGTCAATTAATGGCAGCGAGTCAGACAAGCGGTTATTATTGAGTCGAAATCGAAGCCGTTGTGGGCTACGACAGTAACGTAATTTGACAGCGTCAAATGCTGAAAGATTACGTTTTGTCGAGTACTTCTGACATCCTGATGTTGATTCACTGAACCGCTGAGCGTGTCTTCAAATGAGAAAAAAGTTTTTTTTAAACATGAACCAGATTTGGAGGTGCCTCATGATTAAAGCTACAATATGTAGGATTTAGTGTCATCTAGTGGTGAGATTAGATTGCATTATGCTGTTGCCAGTCACAGGTTTGTTTTCCTTCCTGTTTTCCCATCTTTGACAACGGGATTCATGCTCCCTTGCCTTCTCTTTGTAAGTTGATTCAGTCTTCTAGCTGCTCTGCAAAAGTGAACAAAGTATGTCCCTTTTGAGCTGCTACTGTATCAACATTGTGGTGTAACACGGCGGCCTCAATGAGGAGCCCTGCTCCTATGTAGATATGGAAACATTGGTTCACTGTTGCATGTAATTATATGCAAATTAACAGGCAGCTACTAAAGCTATACTACATTTCTGATAATTCACGTCCCTCAATCCTGCATACTGTAGCTTTAAGTAAGTCCCTTCGGCTGCTTCCTTGTTTGCGCTCAGGGTTGCCACAACAAATCCAAGGTGGATCTGCATGCTGATTTGGTGCAAGTTTTACACCGGATGTCCTTCCTGACACAACTCCATATTACATGGAGAATGGGCAGGGGTGGGGTTTGAACCTGGAACCTTCTGCACCGGAAACAAGCACACTTATCCACTTGCTTCCCCACACACATACACACATATTGTAGCTTTACGATTGAGGCAGGAAAAAAAAAAAAAAAATCACCAGATTTGTTAAACTGCTAATGTCAGCTTTTTCATGCATGTCCAACATCAACCACTTGTGGCGTTGGAGGTAAATGCCCACCAGCAGAGGGAAACAGTTGATTGGCGTGCCGGTGTTCAAGTGCGCCTCCTACAGGACGGGTTTGGGCACTGCAGTCACACGAGGTAGTCCGGATGCACAGCTTGCTTGGTTGAGTTTATTACTATGAAACAGAGAGAGAGAGATGGGGGTGGATACATAAATCCCTGAAGTTGTTTCATAGTTATAAGTTTGTGAATGTAAAGCATGTTTACCATTCTACTAATGTTGGTGGAAAATGTGACTCCTTTATTCTGTTTGTCCTGGGAGCTGCTGCTGCTGCCTCCAAGGGAGTTTCTCCGAATGATCCCTGGGGGCAGCGGGGGCACGTGACAAAATTTGACTGACGTATACATTAAATTTACCGCAACTATGAAATCACAAATAACGGTGGCTAACCTTGGAGTGGCAACATGTCGATGTGCTGCTGGAGGCCGTCCTTGCGGGAACTGGGGAACCCACTGCCTTTGGACAGGCGGTGCTGACGACTGGACAACATGGCGGCTGGAGAGACTATGCCTGGAGGCGGAGCTTTTCCCAGCTTTTTGTAGAGCTCTTCAATTTCTTTTTTCTGGGCAGCCTGCAGGGCCTGGACCTCTGCAAGGTGTCTGATAACGGACAAATGCATCCTTTCAACACCCTGTTGTGTTGCATGGAAATGACAGTTTAAAGGTGGTTGCTACGCTTGTTGCCAAGAGTCCGCCAATATTTTTGGAGGGGTGGAAATTAAAGGAACACATAATACACTCTTACAAATAAGTTCTGAAAGTGTACACTGTTTTAAACACCAGTGGTGGGCACAGTTGATTAGCTAAGTTGACTCTTTTTTTCTTGTTAGCGCATTAGCTTTTAAGCTAACTTTAGAAAGCATTAACAGACCATTTACCTTCCACTAAATTTAGTTCTACTAACTTCATGTAAGCTGAACATAGTTTAATGGTCTGAAACATTTGTAACCCAAATAATCATGTTTGTAACTGTTGGAGCTTCGACACTAATCCAATAAATGAAAATGTATTGAGTGAAGGCAACAAGCATGACCTTGAATAAATGGAGGAGCAGATTGTCAAGCCAGAGTAAATGCATTTTTTTTTCTATTTCTTATTCATTTAATAGTTTCTGTACTGTGAATAAACTGTATGTTGAATAGAAACTACTGTTCATTTAATTATGTATACACATCTTGAACATCATTTGACCTTGGTATGCTAAACCTTTTTGGGAGCAGCCATGTTTACAATACAATGTATTAAAATTTCTGCTCTTAGGTCAGCTTTTCAGGGGTTTTAGAGTAAAAAACAACCCCAAAAGCCAAACCTAAATTCATATAATAAACATTAGCAGTTAGTGATAGCTTCAGCTAAATGTTTTAGTGATTTATCAGTTTAGTATTATCACATTCATCTTTTTGGTTAGTGAATTAGCAGTTATCAATGCTAACTTTAAGGGTTTTAGGTTAGCGGTGCCAACCACTGGTGAACACAAAATACCTATGTATATATACGAGGTCTGTTAGAAAAGTATCGTACCATTTTATTTTTTCAAAAACTATATGGATTTGACTCATATGTTTTTACGTCAGCCAAGCTTGAACCTTCGTGCGCATGCGTGAGTTTTTCCACGCCTGTCGGTTGCGTCATTCGCCTGTGGGCAGGCTTTGAGTGAGCACTCAGAAACTGTTAGAGACAGGCAGCTGGAAACCATTCGAAAAATTTATCTGGCTTTCGGTGAAAATTTTACAGGCTTCACATGCCTATCTCAGCTTTCAGTGCTTACCAGTCAAGTGAATACAACAGAAATTGTGGAGAGCTGGGCATGTCCCAACTTGTCCTCTAGCACTCCGAAACGGAGGTGTTCCTTTGTCTCGCTCCATCAGCGAATCCGTCGTGACACGCGAAGCCTCCACGCGGCTTTCCATGACAAAATCTCTTGTTAAAAGTGAAATCTGCCGGAAAATGGCTGATGTCCAGCTCTTGTGATAACCAGAGAAATTGCTCACGATGGTCCCAGCTCCACACAGCGATCCGTTTAGAAATGATGTGGTGGTTTCTGCCTCTCGATGGCGGCTCGGAGCGCGGCGCACCGTGCGCCATTGTGGGCCGTCCTTAAAGCTGTAGTAACACTCCTTATTCTCTGTGAATGTAATAGGTTGAAAATGCTACAGAGTTTTTATTATGAAGCAAACCCCCCTCTTATTTTTTTTTGGAGATAATACTGTAAAGAACTACTCTAGCAGAGTGACTTGAACGCATCACAGATTCGTGGCTTCTACTCCACCAAATCAGTAGATGGCGCTTGTTTGCTCCTGTGGATCAGACAGAGCTATTCCTTCTCAGGCCTTACCTGGCGCCAATCAGAAATAAATGGCGCTGGCTTGACAAGGACATTAATTTGCTGTCTCTCCTCATTGATCCACAGGTACTGTAAAAACACCCTCTAAACTCATTAGTTTATATTCACACAAACGTGAATGACTGAGAAACCACTTTCCTGTGTGTTAGGATGACTGTAACAGATATATAGCATTTAGTTGTGTAGTTAATGAAGTGTATCTGCCGAAAGCTATTATTAGCCGACATGCTAGTTTGCATGTCTCATGCAGTAGAACAAGGTTATAAATGAAATCCTTTGATCTCATATTGATGATTTGAGACAGGCAGATGTATGTACAGGTTAGTAAAAATAAGTTATTGTTTATATTGTTAAGCTGCTGTCACGATGTTGCACATATTGCCAGTGGAAAATACTGTGAATGTTTAAGCTGAATTAGAAGCATTAGCACAAGAGTTGTGATGCAGCTATGTCCAAAAAGTTTCTTTTTATTACAAATTTGTTATTTTGGTTATCACTTACCTGTTTCAGTGATTCAATTTAATTTCTTTTTCTAATTCTCCATCTTTTATTTACGCAGCTTTTGCAGTTTATATTTTGTTTGCACAGGATTCGCTTTTTTATGAACATTGATGCATCTTTCTCATGCATATAATACAATTTATTGACCCGCATTGAAAATGAGATCCTGTTTTTCTGTTATGTGAGTTATGTTGAGAGTTTGGATAAAAGGAAATATTTTTGTTAAGAATCAGAAATAAATGGCGCTGGCTTGACAAGGACATTAATTTGCTGTCTCTCCTCATTGATCCACAGTGATCCATTGTGTGCGTAGAGCCAGGGCACCACAGATCCACAGTGCTCCTTAGCCTGTGTATCACATGTTGCCAGCCCAGATACCCCTAGGTCTGACGGCAGTTACATTTTGGGGGCTCGTCCGGGATGATCTAGCATCACAGCTGGGTGAAGTGAGTGCCAAGATGGTGTGAAACTCCTGTCCAAAGCTTCAGGGAAGGCTGTATTCCAGTACGTCATCCAGAGAGCTGAGGCCATCTGTGTCACCATGTCCACTGTCACACCACGGCGAATGCTGATCTACAATATCCAAAAGAGACTTTCTAGCTTGAGTATAAGTCACTTAATAACAGTTACAAATTCAGTTGATGATGGCGGTGTAGCATGCAGCGTGGATGACCTGAGTGAACCAGAGCTGTATGACCTGATCATTCACTACCTAAGAAGTGATAAGTTGAAAACCCTGGAGGATGAAGGCATGGCCCAACTCCTTCTCCTGGATGACATGCTGAGTGACCTGCTTACCACCGACACCGGAGAAGTTGAAGCCAGTCAGGGTACGCTCCCTGCAACAGGAGCTGTGATGACCAATCTACAGGAATGTTCCACTCCACCTCCCCCTGACTACAACCATTCCGACCAACCTCCAGCAACACCAGCCATAGATATTCCCATCCCTTCATTGAATTTGAACAGTGACACTCCCATTCTGCCACCCTCACTGCCTGACCGAGATGTGTGTCCAGCTGAAGGGGACAGGGACCCTCACTCGCTTCCATCACTTGCAAGAAGGAGCAGCAGTGTGCCACCTACGTATCCCTCCTCCACAGCAGGTGTCATTGGTGCTTCCCTTGGTAGAGTGAGTCAGTCTTCCAGTATCGGAGACCAGGTATTGAGGTTGAATGATGTTACAGCTCTGCTCCCACGCAGAGAGTTTAAGTTGCATGGTGGACAAATCACTGATGTTGGTTCAGATATGTCTTACAGTAACCTTTGCCAACAAATGGATGAAGGGTTACAAGAAGGTTTTACTGAGTCGGAAGTAATTCGTACTGTGATTAGGATCGTAAAACCTGGTGCATTCAGGGAAATGTTAACTCATAAAGGTAGCTTAACTGTGAATGAACTTAAGCGGTTTCTTCGCGCACACATCAGGGACAAAAACAGTACAGAACTCTTTCAAGAGTTAACTAATGCTAATCAGCGAGACAAAGAGAGCCCACGGCAGTTTTTGTACAGGATAATGGGTTTGAAACAGCGTGTTCTCTTTGAGTCACAACAGCCTGATGCTGAGTTTAGCTATGACAAAAAGCTTGTTCAGGGTACCTTTCTCCACACGCTTTACCAAGGGTTAAATGAGAAAAGCACTCATGTTCGACATGATCTCAAACCCCTTCTTACAGAGTTACAGGTTACTGATGATTTTCTCTTAGACCAAATCACCAAGTCTACTAGTGAGGAGGCAGAGAGACTGAAACGTCTTGGTACCGTAGCTAAAACTTGACCAGTGACTGTAAGTACAGCTCAGCTTGACAGTAGTGACCCAGCTAAGAAGGTTAAAGTTGGCACTGAGCTACAGGCTAATCGTACTGCTATTAAAGAACTGACTGCACAGGTGTCCTCACTGACCAAACATCTGGCCCAGATGGTGAAACCTTTTGACAACATGACACCTGTGAACCTCTGCAAACCAGTGGCTCATCCTCCGGTACCAACAGCTGAGACCCGGGGCAGGTGCAGTGACTGTGTACAGCAGAGCAAGGTGAACTGCCCTCACTGTTTTGCTTGTGGTCAAGCCGGACATCGTGCCATTGGCTGTCTGCAAAAGAAGATGTCGGGAAACGGGGTGAGGTCACTGGAAAGGGGCAGCCAGTGACCGCAATAGCCAGTGGGCCCCCAGCACCGGCTAGCCACTCAAAAACAGCCAACCCTAAAAGGGTAAATACACCATGTCAACCACAACCAAAGAAACGTCTAGCGCAACTGATAGGGAACCGATGTATGGTTTCATGTGCTGTTGATGGAGTCCCTTTCCAGATGTTACTTGACTCGGGCTCAAGTGACTATGGTGGGAAGAGCCTGGTTAGAAGAAACACTTCCTCATGTCCAAATTAATCCGCTTGAATCCCTACTGTCTGACCGACTGTTGGAGATTACTGCAGCTAATGGCACAGATGTTCCCTTTGACGGGTGGGCAGATGTTGAACTCCAGCTCTGTAGCAAGAGTCATGGACATGTCACCATACAAGTACCCTTACTAATCAGTCAAAACTTTCTTAACTGTCCTCTCCTAGGCAGTAATGTCATAGCTGAGATAATTGAATCACACAAAGAACATAGAAGTGAGACTGACATTTCTGCTTTACTCAAGGAAGCTTTAAGTATCAATGACAGTGCAGTGGACGCTCTCGTTTCTGGTGTTCAGATTTTGACCCCTGATGAGATGACTCCTGAGTGTAGCCTCAGAACTGGGAAGAGAGGTGTAACTATTCCAGCAGGGCAGATTTATGAGGTTAAATGTAGAGTCAGAGAATTATTCTGATATCTAATATTGATGATTTGAGACAGGTAGATGTATGTACAGGTTAGTAAAAATAAGTTATTGTTTCCAGTGTGCAGAGGTGAGTTCACCGTGGACTTTCTCTTGGAGAGTAGCATTGGCACTGTTTATATTGTTAAGCTGCTGTCACGATGTTGCACATATTGCCAGTGGAAAATACTGTGAATGTTTAAGCTGAATTAGAAGCATTAGCACAAGAGTTGTGATGCAGCTATGTCCAAAAAGTTTCTTTTTATTACAAATTTGTTATTTTGGTTATCACTAACCTGTTTCAGTGATTCAATTTAATTTCTTTTTCTAATTCTCCATCTTTTATTTACGCAGCTTTTGCAGTTTATATTTTGTTTGCACAGGATTCACTTTTTGATGCATCTTTCTCATGCATATAATACAATTTATTGACCCGCATTGAAAATGAGATCCTGTTTTTCTGTTATGTGAGTTATGTTGAGAGTTTGGATAAAAGGAAATATTTTTAAGAATCAGAAATAAATGGCGCTGGCTTGACAAGGACATTAATTTGCTGTCTCTCCTCATTGATCCACAGTGATCCATTGTGTGCGTAGAGCCAGGGCACCACAGATCCACAGTGCTCCTTAGCCTGTGTATCACATGTTGCCGGCCCAGATACCCCTAGGTCTGACGCCGGTTACATGAAGCCCGTAAAATTTTCACTGAAAGCCAGATACATTTTTGAATGGTTTCCAGCTGCCTGTCTCTAACAGTTTCTGAAAAAATTCTGATGGAAAAAAAGCCCAAATCATTCCGCCATTTCCTCGCAATGAAACAACGACGAGAGGGGTGGAGCAGTGCTCACTCAAAGCCTGCCCACAGGCGAATGACGCAACTGACAGGCGTGGAAAAACTCACGCATGCGCACGAAGGTTCAAGTTTGGCTGACGTAAAAACATACGAGGGCTGTCCGTAAAGTATAGGTCCTTTTTATTTTTTTCAAAAACTATATGGATTTCATTCATATGTTTTTACGTCAGACATGCTTGCACCCTCGTGCGCATGCGTGAGTTTTTCCATGCCTGTCGGTGACGTCATTCGCCTGTGAGCACTCCTTGTGGGAGGAGTCGTCCAGCCCCTCGTCGGAATTCCTTTGTCTGAGAAGTTGCTGAGAGACTGGCGCTTTGTTTGATCAAAATTTTTTCTAAACCTGTGAGACACATCGAAGTGGACATGGTTCGAAAAATTAAGCTGGTTTTCAGTGAAAATTTTAACAGCTGATGAGAGATTTTGAGGTGATTCTGTCGCTTTAAGGACTTTTCACGGTGCGAGACGTCGCGCTGCGCTCTCAGGCAGCGTCATCAGCCTGTTTCAAGCTTAAAACCTCCACATTTCAGGCTCTATTGATCCAGGACGTCGTGAGAGAACAGAAGTTTCAGAAGAAGTCGGTTTCAGCATTTTATCCGGATATTCCACTGTTAAAGGAGATTTTTTTTAATGAAAGACGTGCGGACGGGTCCGCGCGTCGGGACGCAGCCGACGCGGCGCGGCGGCACAGGAAAAACACCTCCGTGTTGATAACCATTTGTAAAATCCAGGCGGCTTTTGATGGCTTTCAGTGGAGTGAGTATATGAGAAATTGTTTATCAGCTGGAGATGTTCCAACTTGTCCTCAAGGCTTCCAACAGAGGTGTTTTTCCTGTGGCGGAGCGTCGCGGCGGCTGCGAGCCGACGCTGCAATCCGCCTGCACGTCTTTCATTAAAAAAAATCTCCTTTAACAGTGGAATATCCGGATAAAATGCTGAAACCGACTTCTTCTGAAACTTCTCTGTTCTCTCACGACGTCCTGGATCAATAAAGCCTGAAATGTGGAGGTTTTAAGCTTGAAACAGGCTGATGACGCCGCCTGAGAGCGCTGCGCGACGTCTCGCACCGTGAAAAGTCCTTAAAGCGACAGAATCACCTCAAAATCTCTCATCAGCTGTTAAAATTTTCACTGAAGACCAGCTTAATTTTTCGAACCATGTCCACTTCGATGTGTCTCACAGGTTTAGAAAAAATTTTGATCAAACAAAGCGCCAGTCTCTCAGCAACTTCTCAGACAAAGGAATTCCGACGAGGGGCTGGACGACTCCTCCCACAAGGAGTGCTCACAGGCGAATGACGTCACCGACAGGCGTGGAAAAACTCACGCATGCGCACGAGGGTTCAAGCATGTCTGACGTAAAAACATATGAATGAAATCCATATAGTTTTAGAAAAAAATAAAAAGGACCTATACTTTACGGACAGCCCTCGTATGAATCAAATCCATATAGTTTTTGAAAAAAATAAAAAGGGACGATACTTTTCTAACACACCTCGTATATTTTATCAATATACCGTAAGAACGCCTAATGTGATTTTAATCAAAGTTAGCAGGTAAATTGGACCTGTTGATAGGAACAAGTGATTGTCAAATTTTGGGCCCCTTGGTAATATATATATGAAAATGACTAATTTTATGGAAATGTGAGATATTCTGGTGTTAGTGAAGGTGACTCTTTAAAAACTTGTGAGATTTTCTCTACATGCCTGATAATTTGAGATGTGGGTGAAGTGTCCCTGAGCACTTTTGATCTTTTTTTTTTTTTTTTTTTTATGGTGAATACTGATGTGTAGTTTTGAAAAAAAGATGAAAGCTCTAATAAAACAACTTTCTTGTGCTTTCTAATGAAAAAACACCATTTGCAATACCAACTTTGCTTCAGTGGAGTCACATACTTCTCTCTCAGTTCCTGAAGTTCTTCCAGCATTTCCTCGTCCTCGCTGTCTGAGTCGTCGCTGCTTAGGTACAGAGTCTTTCGGTTGTAGTTCATCGTCCATAACTGATGCAGGGCGTTCCCATACAGCGGGCTGCCCGCGGATCCGTCCCACAGCCTCCTCTCCATCTCCGCTGCTGTCACCGAGAGTCCGCTGTCCGCCGATGTTCCCATCAGGCTGAGGCTGCACGCCCTCCTCCGACTCTTCCTCTTTACTCTCTGCCATTCTCCAGGACGGCCCCCAGCTTCTTCATTCTCTGCTTCTTCCTCCTCCTCCTGCTCTTCCCTGTTCTGCTGCTGCTCCTCTTGACTGACTGGCCATCCTACCTGAATGTCCGGTTCCTGAAGCATCCCTGCTGCCCCTTTGTGAGGATGTGGGTGAGGAGGCGACATGGTGAGGGAGGTGCCCATGCTGGTCTCAGACTCCCCCTGCTCCTCAGTACTGCTCTCTGAAGAGGTGCTGCTACTGTCTGCTACCTGTGGCCCCCCACCAGCAGTGACGTCTGTACTGGGCGTCACTTGAAATCTCCCAACAGTCACCGGTGCAGACTGGATGTCTGTAAAGACAAACAAACGTCTCTATGTAAAGGAATGACTGTACGTACTGCTTTTTCCTGTATAGGACTGTACATGAGCTCCAAACTGATTTTTTGAAAACTGTTTTTTCAGATTATGAGGCTTACTGAATGTGACATTTACAGATTTTTACACATTAAGTTCAACAACTGCACTGTTGCAACAGCTCTATAAGACATCTTGTAAATCACCTCAGAGGTATTATTTGGTTAGAAGAACAGCATTTTTAGATTTAGAAGTGTTTATTTCTCTTTAACTTTTGCAAAATATAACAAAAAAAGCCAAACAGATTTATACAGGGCAGCTTGGTGGCTTAGTGGTTAGCACCGTTGCCTCACAGCAAGAAGGTCATGGGTTCGATTCCCACCTGTGGCCTTTCTGTGTGGAGTTTGCATGTTCTCCCCGTGTTTGCGTGGATTCTCTCGGGGTGCTCTGGCTTCCTCCCACATCCAAAGGCATGCAGGTTAGGTGGATTGGGAACATGAAACTGTCCATAGGTGTGTGTGTGTGAGTGTGAATGTAGAGAAGCTTGAATCTCCGACTGGACTGGGTTGCTTGACGCGAGGACGTTTCGCTTCAAATTGCAGAAGCTTCCTCAGCTAAAATTCTTGCTCTGGTGGTCTGACTTCTGTCTTGACTCTTGTAGAGAAGAATAATCAGAAGTCACAAAAGCTGGAGTTTTAAACCTAACCAGACCCCTTCTACTGAGAGGCAGACTGCTATAGGCTGGTGACTAAACAATAGCTCTAATTAGCACCTATTGTGCTCTAGTTAGCACCCTCTTAATGACAGGGCAGCTGTCCCTCCTAATGATGGGACGAACCCTCTCCTGATGGCTCCCTTGACGACTCTGCTGATGACGTGAATGACTCATTACCATGAACAAAAGACTGAAACTGCTTTGACCTGAGTACCCCATTGTAAACAGGGGATAAAGCGTGTCTCAGACCCCCTCCCCGGTTAAGGCTGGGTTTCAAACGTTTCACAAAGAATGCCTCCTTGACCCCTCTCTCAAACCATTTCTTCTCTCTGGCTAACATTTTCATCAAGCAACCCAGTCCAGTCGAAGATTCAAGCTTCTCTACTATGGAAACCACCTGGACAACTGAGAGCCTACACAGAGTGTGAATGTGTTTGTTTGTCTATGTGTGGCCCAGCGGCAGACTGGCGTCCTGTCCAGGGTGTACCCCGCCTCACGCTCTGTGACTGCTGGGATAGGCTCCAGCTCCCTGCGACCCTTAATTGGACAAAGTGGATGAAGATGAGTCAGAGAGCATGAGATTTATACAGAAATTAATTTCTTTCAGCTCATATTCTGTCATCTTGGGCTATTTCGTTCAAGCGAACAACCAACGTACGTCATGCTGCCATCACTCAGATTGGCAGTCGATATGTCGCGTCACTCAGCATTTATTTAAAATGGACTTCTCATCTATTTTGGCCCCACATAGTTGGCAGCATAGTGACCACTTGTCTTGTTGTAAAAGGCTCAATCTGATTGAACATGAATGACAGCTCATCACTTTCCCGCTATCACTTGTAGCTAATGTGACCAAGGGGTTATGCAGATAACTGGCGCTTGTGGCACTCATGCATGCTAAAAATAAATGATGCACAGGAGAACACAGAGGAAAAAGCCTTTGAGCACCAGTTATCTGCATGCCTAGTTATAATGCAAGTTTGTTTCCAGTATATGAAAATGCTTTGAAAGTCAATGGGTTTTTCTTTACATGCATAACAAAATATTTGCTCAAAGGTTGTAAATAACACTAGAAAAATAACATGCGAGTGAATACCGTCTGTGTTTGAGTATATAATTTAAAAAGTAATAAAAAAGTAGGCTTTTTCATATTGTCATATACCAACTTTTATGTCAACAAATTTACAGAAAAATGACAACATCATCATATCCTGTTTGGAATATAAGATGACTTACTAGCTGAGTTACCTGGGTCTGCCAATCCGGATCCAAAATTCAGTGGAGTCTTCCATGCATCTATGTGTTGAATTCCCTTATTTATCAGTTTTGGGTTTTTTTTTTTTTGTTATTGTTGAGTCTATGTGCTAAATAAATTTATTCAATTTATTCAGTATTTTTTTTTCTGTGGTGCAAATTTGGTGAGAATCTGTGAAGTAGTTTTGAAGTAATTGTACAAATTCTATACAAAGTGAAGTCCAAAGTTTCAGTGGAGTCTTTCATACCCTAATATCTATCTGTTGTGCAAATTTGGTGAGAATCCGTGAAGTAGTTTTGACGTAATCCTTCAGAGCATATATAAAGAGAAATCTTGATCCAGAATCCGGATTCAGATCCAGATCACCTCCAGAATTTATTGGAGTCTTCCATGGCCTAATATCTATCTGTGGTGAAAATTTGGTGAGAATCCATGAAGTAGTTTTGACATAATCCTTCAAAACGTATATAAAGTGAAATGTTGATCCAGAATTAGCTCCAAACTTTAATGGTTTCCATTTTGACCCAGGCCAGACCTTTTCACAAATTTCCTCAATATATGGTTCAAGAGTTTGACTTATCTTGGTGGCAATAATGAATCATCTCCTGTGTCCACATTAACAAGTCATTTTTGGGGCTGATTATGCTGCAGTATTTCAGTGTGGCCACTAGGTGTCCGCAGCGCAGAAAAAACATTTGGGTCTGTGCCTGCAGAAACAGAGGGACTCTGTTGAATGTGGGCTTTTGGGAGAGTATGTATCCGTAAATACTGACAGGTGTGGATATGGGAGGAGAGGCTGATAATGACTCTGGCTGCGTTCTGATTGGCTATCGCCGGTGGGCAACATCCACAACCACACCTACATTTGTGTCCATATTCAATAGCACATTACATCCAGACTCTCAGTTACGCAACAGCTCCAGAGGCACCTCTTAAAGGTGATACTGTCACCAAACAGCAAAGAACATGACGGAGGGAAAGACGGAGAACCGAAAACAACTCATAAAATTAAATTGGAAACGAGAGACCTCAGACGCCGTTTTGACCAAATGCATAATAAAACGAAGCAGATGTGAAAAAACAGTAACTGACCGTGGTTTTGCTGCTGTGTAGGTTTGTTTGGGGTAGAAGAACCCAATATGGTACAGTATGTAATTTTCCAGTCCTAACAGGTCCTGATTTAGAACATACAGCACACTGGGTGTTTATGATCCACAAGGAGTATTTGGGAGCATAACAACATGTAGAAAATGTCCTACCAGAGTCTGGAGAAGATAGTTTTAGTTCAGGCTCATGGATGCAAAGCTCAGGTACCACGTGCTGTCGTCGAATATTGATAGATGATAACTAGACAAGCAGAGTAAAGAAATCCTTAAAGAAATCAACTGTTTTAAACTGTCGAACCAAAGTAATGAACAGAGACTCACAGTGCTTTCTGGACCCACTGAGGGTGATGGAGACAGATTTGACAGAGAACTGGAATTGGCGCATTCTGATTGGGGCTTTGCCTGAGTTGGAGGCTGAGGTACGAATGGAGCCATGCAACTGTGAAGATTCTCCTCTTGTGTCAGGTTGGGGGCACTGGAGAGTCCAATCTGTTCCAGAGGACCCCAAGGTGGGGAGGAAGGCGTAAGAGAGGGGGGATGAAGCCACCCTGGATGTGTATTCTGAACAAACCCCAGTCCATCCTTCTGAGGTGTACGTTCATTGCTGTGGTAGACGTTTGAGCCTTGGGCGCCCGGTGTAGTGTAGGAGACCTCTACTGATGGGGTCTGGTAGGCTGGTGAATAAATGGAAGGGTACCCTGCTTGTGGGACCATGTGTGGTGGTAGCTGAGGGTGGAACCCTGGAAAAGATGCAATTCCCTGTGTGGGGAGGCTCGCCTGGGGGATAAAAGACTGGGCCATACTCATTGCCATGGAAATGACATTAGCTAAAGAAAACAGGGGCTGTGTGTGGGGGGCCCATACACTGGGGTGCTGATGTACAGGTGTGGACACGGGGATGCCCTCATTGCTGACAGGACTTGGGGTCTCACGCAGTAGAGTAGGTGATCCTGGAGCTGGTGAGTGAACAGAAGGGAAGGTGGGGCTACTGGAAACACGTGTGATGGGGAGATGAGCCACTAGTGGCTTGGGGGAACCAGGAGAGGCTGGATATGGGAATGGGAAGTGAGTGTGCCCACTCAAAGGTAGATGATAGTGCTGATGGTGGGGCAGAAGAGACGCAGGGTGACTGTGCTGATAATGGAGGGGGGATGCTAGAAAAAACAAGATTAACAGTATTAGTTCCTTTACAGGATATCTTGAATATAAAACTACTAGACCTTTGCCAGTAATTTCATGTGATTAGGAGAGTTTCTTGGCAGGCTTACTCAAAACATTTTCTATCTCCATAATGTTGGCAGAATGATCCAATTTATCAAGATGAATAATCCAAGACATTTTGGTGTGGATCTGGATCAAGATCCAGATTTGTTACAGAGAAAAGATGTAGTGTTGTAGCCGGGGGGAGGGGTTCCCCATCAATTTTAATTTATTTAGTTTATATAGCACCAAGTCACAACAAAGCTGCCTCAAAGCACTTCACACAAGTAAGGTCTAACCTTACCAACCTCTAGAGCAAGCACACAGGCAACAGTAGTAAGGAAAAACTCCCTTTGATGAAATTGAGGAAGAAACCTCAAGCAGACCAGACTCAAAGCGGTGACCTACTGCTTAGGCAATTCTACCAGAAAGGGTTACAATACAGAACGCAACAACAATTGACAAGAGTCCATACAGGCATCCAGACCACTATCAGGGGGGAGGGGGAGGACCTCGAGCTACTCCTTGGATCTATTCCTATAGTAGAGTCCGTCTCACGTCCGTCCTGCGTCCACCACAGAAATCATCCTATGCAGCACATAGATAAAGCCACATCTCAGACAGAGAGAAAAATAAAACAGAATCAGTCGGCCAGAAAAGCTACACTTAATGTAACTGGTCAGCATTAAGCAACAGGAAAGCAGAAGAAATACTAAGGTGATCGCCGACCACTAGCCCTAAGCTTCACTAACAGACCCAGACTTTAGATAAAGTTGTGGCTGCGACCTGCACTGTTTTACTAATAAAATGAATTTAAAAAGCTAGGAAGCATAGTACCATACTACAACCCCAATTCCACACTAATTGTGAGTGTCATGTCTGGGTATAAAAGGAGCATCCCCAAAAGGCTCAGCCATTCACAAGCAAAGATGGGACGAGGATCACCACTTTGTGAACAACTGTGTGAAAAAAATAGTCTAACACTTTAAGAACAATGTTTCTCAATATTTAATTGCATAGATTCCATCATCTACAGTCCATAAATTAATCAGAAGATTCAGAGAATCTGGAGAACTTTCTACAAGTAAGCGGCAAGGCCGAAAACCAACACTGAATGCCCGTGACCTTCGATCCCTTTAGAAAACCATTGTCAGTTAACACGTTTGGACATCCCTGCTTATTTCAGCAAGACAATGCCAAGCCACATTCCTTTACGTGTTACAAGAGCGTGGCTTCATAGTAAAAGAGTGCGGGTGCCTGCAGTCCAGACCTGTCACCCATTGAAAATGTGTGGCGCATTATGAAGCTCATAATACGACAACAGAGACCCCGGACTGTTGAACAACTGAAGTCGTACATCAAGCAAGAATGGGAAAGAATTCCACCTATAAAGCTTCAACAATGAGCGTCCTCAGTTCCCAAATGCTTATTGAGTGTTGTTAGAAGGAAATGTAATCTAACAGTGGTAAACATACCACTGTCCCAGCTTTTTGAAACTGTTGCAGGCATCCATTTCAAAATGAGCAAATATTTGCATAAAAACAATAACATTTATCAGTTTGAACATTAAATATCTTGTCTTTGTGGTATATTCAATTGAATATAGGTTGAAGAGGATTTGCAAATCATTGTATTCTGTTTTTATTTACATTTTACACAACGCCCCAACTTCATTGGAATCGGGCTTGTATTTTGCACTTTATAATGCTCCACACATTTTCAATGGGCGACAGTTCTGGACTGCAGGCAGGCTAGTCTAGTACCCGCACTCTTTTACTACATAGCCACACTGTTGTAACGTGCAGAATGTGGCTTGCCATTGTCTTGCTGAAATAAGCAGGGACGTCCCTGAAAAAACATTGCTTGGATGGCAGCATGTGTTGCTCCAAAACCTTGATGTACCTTTCAGCATTGATGGTTGCCCATGGAATGGGCACTAACACACCCCCATTCCATCACAGGTGTTGGCTTTTGAACTCAGTGCTGGTAACAATCCGGATGGTCTTTTTCCTCTTTTGTCCAGAGGACACGACGTCCATGATTTCCAAAAACAATTTGAAATGTGGACTCATCGGACCACAGCACACTTTTCCATTTTGCGTCTGTCCATTTCAGATGAGCTCGGGCCCAGAGAAGGCAGCGGCATTTCTGGATGTTGTTGATGTATGGCTTTCGCTTTGCATGGTAGAGTTTTAATTAGCACTTGTAGATGTAGCGACGAACTGTGTTCACTGACAATGGTTTTCTGAAGTGTTCCTGAGCCCACGTGGTAAAATCCTTTACACAATGATATCGGTTTTTAATGCAGTGCCACCTGAGGGATCAAAGGTCATGGGCATTCAATGTTGGTTTTCGGTCTTGCCACTTACGTATAGAAAGTTCTCCAGATTCTCTGAATCTTCTGATTATATTATGGACTGTAGATGATGGAATCCTTAAATTCCTTGCAATTGAACGCTGAACGCAATTGAACATTGTGCTTAAACTGCTGGACTATTTTATCATGCAGTTGTTCACAAAGTGGTAAACATACCACTGTCCCAACTTTTTTGAAACGTGTTGCAGGCATCCATTTCAAAATGAGCAAATATTTGCACAAAAACAATAAAGTTTATCAGTTTGAACATTAAATATCTTGTCTTTGTGGTGTATTCAATTGAATATAGGTTGAAGAGGATTTACAAATCATTGTATTCTGTTTTTATTTACATTTTACACAACGTCCCAACTTCATTGGAATTGGGGTCGTATGCCAGTCTGCTAGTCATACGAAAGGGAAAATACGTGCATCTTAAGTCTGGACTTGAAAGTCTCTACAGAATCTGACTGTTTTATTGATGCAGGGAGATCATTCCAGAAAACAAAATTTTGCTACAAACATGCAGTCACATTGCCGATCCTCATCCTCCAGTATTTTTTTTAACATCTCTTCTGTGTCAGATCACTGCCATGACATGTGGAAAATGTCTCTTTCCGACTATTACTTTTTAAATAATGGGTTTCCATGGTGAAATAAGACATCTTGTTTATCACAGCATCGGTCTATAATTGCATCTGTAAGTCAGCGCGAGTGCTTTCTGGCTTGGCATGGCTGCATCGACGGAGCGAGTGAGGGTTTTCTGTATGACATTTTAGAGGAGTTTAAATGGAACACACATCCTCAGACCTGACTGGAAGATAAAAGCACTCGGGATTTTAGAGTTACTCCTCTGGGAGCATTTAGAATGGGAATATCCAAATCCCTTCCACTAATTTGGCAATTACCTCAACAATGATGCTATAGTTGTGCAGCTCCTATTGCGACTGATGCAAACCATATTCTTTTTTTCCCATGTGGATGGAAACATGAGTTAAGCAACAGTTTAGGACAGGCAGCGGGAAGCCAAGCGCTAATGCAAAAGCGACCATGCAGTAAGTGTCCAGCGGGGAACGTGAACACTCAGATGGCCGCCAAAGCGGAAAGAGAGAGTAGTAAGTGGTTTGTAATTGCCTTCAGATTCCTCCCTTGTTGGGAGACTGACTTTGGTAAGGGGTGGACCTTTCTCGTAACTTCTGCAGGATTTTGTGCTAGCAAACAGATGTTGCAGAGTGTCACAGCACTGACGGAAAACTGGTTCACAGTGACACCATTCACAGCTCACTAAAAGCCAGAAAGCAGCCTTCAGGTGATGCAATTACCCAAGAGGCCCTGCTGCAAGACAGACAACAGACAAAGGCTTTTGAGGTGTGGGGATGGCGCCACGCAAGTATCTGAACAATACCCAGAAAGAGCTCAGAGGAGGTGGTGGTTGGGGGATTATGAGGTAGCTGATCTATGCTTTGAGCTGTTCTTTCCTAAAGTGTTGCAACAATTCTGCAGTGTTGGAGAAACAGTAAACAATGTCAAGCCTCTGCATGTAGGGAACACACAGAGGGACGGACATTTTATTTATTTATTTATACCTGGGGTGTTGTGGAAAGACTGCGAGCGTAATAAAGGTCGCGTAGGTGAAGTCACGTCTTTGCTGAAGACGTCTCCACTGGTACACGGGGGAGAGCCTTGGACCCTGACACCAGTGTTGGCCACACTGAAGTCTGAGACAACACACACTCATGCATGAATGGTTGCTCGTGCAGAGACAAAATACTAATGAGGCATGCAATACAGAATATCAGGCTGGTTCGCCATGCTGCGAGGAAAGCATTCCAAAGGCAGTCTCCCGTTATCGACGTTTGATACCAGATTGTCTACAATTTTAACCCAAAAAAAACAAAAAAACAAACATGGCTACCCAACTAGGACCAGAAATTGGGTGTGGTCAAGATAAACGTAATATTGTAGAACACTATGAGCAATCAGGAAAGTTTTAAACATGCTTTAAAAAAATTCATAATGTCTGGATTAATCGTAATCTCTCAGAGTTAAACAGAAAAATGCTAGCTTTTTGGGAAAATGCCAGGAAAACGCAGTTAAGAAGAAGCAACATTTTGCACACACACTGGTGCATGCGCATAACAACAAAAACAAAGAAAAAAAACAGTCAAATGGGAATCATACGCAATCAGGTTTAATCAGGAATAATCAGTTACAATCGCATAAAATTGGATATCAAATAGTAGGTACTAGTAAGAATTGTGACTAGATACAAATTTTGCGTACGATTTCAAACAAACAAATATAAATAAATAAAAATCAGGTTTGATTTTCTCCATTTTAAAATCGGGACAGAATCAGGGCCAAAAATCAGTAATGGGAGACAACACTTATTGAATGTTACTTGGAGAAGTAAATTACATAAAAAAGGCCAGGGGGGAACTTTATAAGTTGTTTATTGAGCATCATTTTTGTCGTGAGTGGTTGGAGTCTGTTTATATTCATCAGACCACATTTGAGGCTTACCTGGAAGAGAAGCAGAATGTGTTTGTGCCAGGCCGTGAGTGTGCAGGTTCACCTGGGAGAGAACACACTTGATAAACCTCAGTATGCACTTCTATTCATTACTGACAAAAACAAGCACAGTCAAAATGTTAACATGCACTGCTGACATGACTGAAACATTTGGGCAGACATCTATCCAAAAATGTTTTTTAATTACACCCAAGAACCCTCTAAACAGTCAACTTGAGAAAGAAAAAGGTGCTTTGTTAAAATGATGCGTATTTATCAATCGGCTCAACCGTACATTCAGATATTTAAGTACAAACTCTCATGTTGATTTATCAAAGATGAGGCTACCACAAAGCAAAGCATGATCTCCCGTATTCAGTTCTTGAATAATTTAAAAACAAAATCTGCCTCACGGATTTACTGGAGCCTCCACCTGTCCCAATTATACGTCAAAAATCTAATTAATAAAGAATTAGTAGTTGAAAACAGTTGCAACATTCACATTTGCTTTCCAGAACACCTCATAATCATTTTCAATATTGATTAATCTGCCTTTTTTTTTATTAATCGATTAGTTGTTTGATCCAGAAAATGTCAAGAAATGGACTTTTCAGTATAGTGGAAACAAGAAACAGCATTAAAGATATTTATCTTATATTCCAGAATGTAAAAAACATTTTTTTTTTTTTTTTTGTCTCGAATTCTTGTGAAAGATATGTTTCAAAAAATAAATGCAATTCATAATCTGGTGCAATTTATAATCCAGAAAATACAGTAGATTAATAAAAGCCACTTGTGGGGAAAAAAAAAATCTTGAGCTAGTCTGGTAATTAATAATATATTTCACGCTTTGAAGACAAGGACTCACACCTCCCCACCCCCCACACAACTGGATATTCAAACACTCTGGACCTCCCCCCTCTCACTGCTGCACTCCCCCTGTTGCCCTCTCTGTCCAAGAGGAGGACGTGAGGAGACATTTCAAAAGGCTGAATCCACGTAAGGCCCCGGGCCCAGACTGTATCTCTCCTGCCACCCTGAGACACTGTGCTGATGAGCTGGCCCCAGTCTTCACGGGGATCTTCAACACCTCCTGGAGTCATGCCATGTTCCAGTCTGTTTCAAGTCCTCAATCATAGTTCCAGTTCCCAAGAAACCACGCATCACTGGACTTAATGACTACAGGCCTGTGGCTCTCACATCTGTAGTCATGAAGACCTTCGAACGCCTGGTTTTATCCCACCTGAAGTCCATCATCGACCCCCTCCTGGACCCCCTGCAGTTTGCCTACAGAGCCAACAGGTCTGTAGACCACGCCATAAACCTGGCTCTGCACTCCATCCTGCAGCACCTGGACTCCCCAGGAACCTACGCTAGGATCCTGTTTGTGGACTTCAGCTCTGCATTCAACACCATCCTTCCAGCTTTGCTCCAGGACAAGCTTTCTCTGCTCCACGTGCCCGACTCCACCTGCAGGTGGATCACAGACTTCCTGATGGACCGGAGTCAGTGTGTGAGGCTGGGAAAGAATGTCTCGAACACTCGGGCTCTCAGCACAGGATCTCCACAAGGCTGTGTCCTTTCCCCTCTGCTCTTCTCCCTGTACACTAACTGCTGCACCTCCAGCCACGACTCTGTAAAGCTCATCAAGTTTGCGGACGACACCACCCTCATCGGACTCATTTCGGATGGGGATGAGTCTGCCTACAGGAGGGAGGTGGACCGGCTGGTGACCTGGTGCAGCAGCAACAACTTGGAGCTCAACGCCCAGAAAACAGTGGAGATGATCGTGGACTTCAGGAAAGCCACAGCCCCCCTGCCCTCCCTCGCCCTCACCAACAGCCCCATCACCACTGTGGTCTGTCACCGCTTCCTCTGCACCACCATCACTCAGGACCTCAAGTGGGAGTCAACCATCAGCTCCCTCATCAAGAAGGCCCAGCAGAGGATGTACTTCCTGCGGCTGCTGAAGAAGGCCAAGCTGCCTGTCCAGCTGATGGGGCAGTTCTACACGGCCGTCATCGAGTCCATCCTCTGCTCCTCCATCACGGTGTGGTACGCCGGGGCCACAGCCAGGGACAGACACAGACTGCAGCGCATTGTGGCCTCTGCTGAGAAGGTGATCGGCTGAAGCCTTCCATCTCTCCACGACCTGCACGTCTCCAGGACTCTGGACCGAGCAGGTCAGATCACAGCTGACCCTTCTCACCCTGCACATGGTCCGTTCAAACCACTCCCCTTGGGCAGGAGGCTACGGTCCATCCGGACCAGAACCTCCCGCCATAAGAACAGTTTCTTCCCCTCTGCCATTAGACTCATGAACACTTCATAACTCAGTCACCTTAAGCTTAACTCTGTCACTTTATCATTTTATCACGGGTCACTTTAGACAATGTACTTTGGTTTTTAATTGCACTCCTCCCACTGCACTGTTTTTTCTGTTTCTCTGTTTTTCTGTTGCACACAGCCTTTCATATTTCATATTTCTTTTTTTATCTTATATTTTATCTTATTTTGACACATATGTTATATTTTATCTTAGCATTTTATCTCTTCTTAATGTTGCACCATTGTACCAAAGCAAATTCCTAGTCTGTGAATCCTGTTCACTGGCAATGGCAATAAACTTCTTCTGATTCTGATTCTGATATTTGTCTGTCCAAATGGTAAAATTCCAGTGTTGCACATCACTGTACAGCTTCAGAACATCATCTGAAAGCGGCAGCTCTCCTTCGCCGCTGTACGACATCAATAGGTTTCTTCGCACATTTCTACACAGACATTTACAGAACGACATTCGACCTCCATTATCTTGATCTCTTGTAATCTGTCTCCATTCTTAGGAGCTGTCTGAGATTCCAAGGTGGTGAAAAGTGTAGCGTTCAGGGATTTAGATGAAGGTCCATTTATAAACAAAATCCCTTCTCAAAAGGCTGAGAATAGCGCCTTATTTCAGAGGCACCATGGGGACTAGAGACAGGTAAATCTAACTCAGGTCATGGGGGATGGTGGTGGTGGGGTGTCTTCTTCCTGACTCCACAAACGTAAACCTTTTTCGGCACGGCAGCGCAAACAGAGAGTGGAGCTACAAGAGGGGTGTAATCCACCGTGACTCATTTTAAGTCACATTCTGGACTGAAGCCAGGGGTGGTTTGAGACCTGTACATGGTGGCTCAGGGTAATTACGCTCCCCGAGGGTTGGAAAATATACGAGTCCTGCAGGAGATAGGTCAGTCGGAGAAGGGGATTATTACTCTAGATGGTGTCTTATCTTCTAAGAAAATGGGACATTATTCGTGTCCTAAAACATTTGTGGGACTCTTAGATCCTTTTACTAAAGGCCACGGAGAGATTGTGTTCTTTGCGTTCCAGGATTTGGAACGTACACTGGCAAAACAAACTTTTCCTTAAGCAGTCAGTCTAAATGTATTCCCATTTGCCATGAAGTCAGCGTTTGTACTTAAAATAAATAAATAAAAACTGAAAGTCTCCATTGTACAGTTTGCGTTTCCACGGAACAGTGAGACAGCACTCAGATTATATTTTGAATAAAATAAAATAAAAAATCCCATATAATGTCAGTAGATATGCTTGAAAATTGATATTTTAAAAGCACTTGAAAGGATTTAGAGACACAGAAGGGGTGGAGGGGGGAGCTGCAAGAGGTACTTGAATTGCCCAAAACCCCTCAAACATTACACAGGTTGTAATTAGTGCAAATACGTACTGAATGTTGTCATCCCCATCTGGCAACGATATACAGTACTGGGCCACTGGACAGGTAATATCCCTTTTATTTATACCTGGGGTGTTGTGGAAAGACTGCCTCACATTCACCCCGATGTCAGGGACATCGGGTGGAATGTGAGGCATAATTGTAAAGCGCTTTGAGCGTCTGATGCAGATGGAAAAGCGCTATATAAATGCAGTCCATTTGAAAAGCGCTATATAAATGCAGTCCATTTATCATTTACCATTTTTTTTTAAGGCCCTAGGCCCTATTATATAATGGGTGAGTGGATCCTTGTCATTTGAATGGTGCTTTGTATGTCACATGACATGGATTATTCATCCCATTTGTGTTGTGTTGCCTTTACCATGCAAATTTGGTTCCATATGTTTTGTACCATTGCACACTGCAAGCCCCGCCCACGCACAGACACTAGTGGAGGCGGTGTTTAGCTAAGAGTTTGTTTTGCTAACGGACAACGATTTGAACGAGCTAACTGATGGTGCTAATTCTTCTAACACACACACAAAACCAAATCCACTCCACCATCAGCTGTCTGGAGGCATGAAGAGCTGTTAAGATGAAAACCTGGACAAATTTCTGACGCGATTTTTCGCTGGACTGAGGAAATACTTTTTTGTTTGTTTGTTTGTTTGTGAAGTATCACGGATTACATCGCCACAATAATTTTTTTAACTATCTAAATGGTTTTCCAAGTTTACTGAGAACAATTTTGGACTCCTACTTAAAGTTTGTGTTGGACTGTTGACATCAAAGCACCAGTGGAACACCAAAATGTAAGTCCCTTTTCTGTTGTTTATAAATTAATAAAATATCAAATGTCAAGGATCTATTTTCACTGTTATATAAAACAAATAACGAATGTCTTTTCATTCTTTCAATGGAACGAATATTTAATTTGGTGAAAGCTTCGCCTCACTGAATGGAACATTCCATCTTTCACCTCATAAAATATTTGTACCATTGAACTCAAAAACACTCATTATTTGTATACTATACACGACTCCAAATGTTAGCAAGAAAATTTGGAGACGCAATTCTAATCTTGGCTCAATATTCTGATGTAACCTAAAAACACACAAAAAGTTGTGACTGTCCTCCACTGTGTATGTGTCCAAATATGCAGTATCTATGCTCATGGATTGTTAAGTTATTACTACTGTAAAGATCTAATCAAACTGGCATCCTAAAGAACATACTGTATTTGTACACATTATTAAATCGGCATCACCATATCATAGATAATCTGAAGATAAAATTGCGTTGTCTTTGCCATTTATTACTGATGAATTATCATGTTTATAAGAACGTGCCCTCACACACAAACGCCCGCACAAAACCAAACATGGCAACATAATGTCCTGCTTATGTATATGTTATGTGATACAACAGTGCAAGAAATTAGGCACGGGTTGTGGTTCCACAAACGGGTGCTTTTATATTCTTAATGTCTTAATTTATTTTAATGTTTTGTCTTTAAGGGAAAGTCTTGTTGCATGTGTGCACAAAGATCCTTTAGTTTTCAATACAGGAAGCAGTTTACTAAACCTTCCACCTCCCTCCAATTTATGAGTCTTCCTTAGATAAGCAGAGCACAACCCGCTACGGCCGCTGTAATTAATTGCAAACACTAAAACTCACGCTCGCTTCCTTTTGCTTCGTTTGTTCTATAAACACTTGTGCTGTGGATGACTGGAGTGGAAAAGTTGTTGCTGCTGACCTGGGGGGAAGACAACGAGTTAGGTCCACTGTGGAACGGCGGCTCAGGGAGTCTGTGCCCGCTCTGATGGACAACCTGTTCTTTCGCCATTAGAGCTTCCGCCCGCTTGATGACGTCACCCATGCGTTGGATGAAACCCTCCTTCTCTGAAGGCAGGATGAACTCATTATGCACCTGGAAGATAAGAGAACAAACACCTCTAAGTATGCTGCAAGCTTGGGGGGAAATAAGAAGGAGAAAAACCAAATGAAAGTGTGAATATTCGCGTGTAGATTGTGGGTTTGGCGTGGCGAGCGTGTCTTGTCATCACACCATTTCCAGCTGGTTTAAGTGCAGTGCTGGGAACCACAGATGCTGCTGTGATGCCAAATGTTCTTGCTGTACGAAGACTGAATAAACAAAAACCACGCTGTGTTTCAGCTCCACAAAAATGGCCCATTTAGAGAACAGAACAAGACGTGCTGCTGTACACGCTGCCGTCTTTACACAAGCTCCTGTATGCAGTCCAACCCCCACCCCTACGGGGGTGTGTCGGGGGTCATTTCTCAGATGTTATCAGGTTTACCAGGATTTGCCAGCAAACAGAAACAGGATGAATCACGTCTGCATTTACGTACATCATCTCGCGTTAAATGCTTTACATATTTCCCCCCCACACATTCAAAAAGAAAAACAAAAAAACTCAGTCTTAAAAAATGAAGCATCCCACATGTATGAGCGCTTTGGGTGTCTTGAAAAGCGCTCTATAAATCCAAGTCATTATTATTAAATAATTATTAAATAATTATGATGAACTAACATGCAATTTTAAAAGTAAATCACACTCATTTTCATGTACGAGTACTCATCATCCATACAGACGTCCTTTCTGAAACTTGAAGGTCTCAGTTAAGCGTGCAAAACTACATTCAAATTGATTTTTTTGTTTAAACCCCACCATTTCTTTAATGTGGAAGTATTGTTTTCAGTCCCATTTGTCCATCCATTTGCGACCAAAATGTTTGGGCCTAATGCTAATATAAAGGGGGAAATTACAGTAGAATGCCCATTTCAAGGGACTGTTTAAAGCAACAGTGTGAAAGATATAGTGTCATCTACTGGTAAGGCTGCAGATTGCATTATGCTATTGCTGGTCATGTTTTTGCATCTTTGCTGACAGGGATTTATCTTGGCTTACCTTCTCTTGCGATAATCAGTGGTGGACACAGTTCAGCTAATCAGATAACAGATAATTATCAAAGCTAATGTTTTTGTTAGCAGATTAGCTTTTCAGATAAGTTTTAAAACCATCATCGGACCAATTATCTTCCGATAAATTCAGTTCGATAACTTTCAGTCCAATAACATTGTTTTTGCTGGTAAAGTGAGCAAAGTTTAATGGTCAAAAATGTTTTAAACCCAAAATCAAACATTTTAGTCCATCTGTTGTGTTTGTACCAGACTGGCTGCCTGTCGCTTGCTGATGACATCATCATTAAGCGCAAAACGTGATTGGCCGGTCAATGCAGGAAGCATTGTGGATAGTGTAGTTCAGGTTCATTTTGGATGTTACAGTGAGTGAGTCCGCACGACACAAAAACAAAACGGACTAACTATTTGATTTTATTTCTTTGTGGCTGTAATTTAATTGCCAAGATTCGGTGGGGGAAAGGAGCTCTCACGGAGCAGCTATGTGTACAGAGGGACTTTTCTTCACGTTTAGACACTGTTCTGGATTAAAAAGGACGCTTTATGTGGATTATTTATTCCGATGAATCCCACTGAAACTAACAGGTAAGAATTTATATTTACTACTATTTTATTCTGCCAATCAATGCATTAATGCACATATTTGGGTTGTTTAAGCAACAGGGTTCAAAGCATTTTGAAAAAAGCAGCAGCTTCTTAGTCAGTAAATGACGCTGTATCTAATACCGAGATAACTGTAACTTCTAATACTGCTATTGAAAGATGATGACAGTATTTGAGGTTTTATTTTTTATTCATTCACTTTGCGTGAGCTCTTATGTGTTTGTGATCCTTGAATTTACCCAGCAGCGAAAAGTGAAAGTGGAACTGGTTTATCAGAAGCCAACAGTGTAATCTGATGTGGCTGCGTCTGAATCAATACTAAAAGTTATCGGTTATCTGTAATAAAGATAAAAATTTTTTAGCAGTTTATCGGTTTAGCGTCATAAAAGCTAACATTTCAGTTATCGGATTAATGGTTATCGAAGTTAACCTTTCGGTTAGCTGTGCCCACCACTGGTGATAATCAATATCTAGGAGCCTCCAGATGATCAAATTGAGAGTTCTTGTACTTGTTAGCCTGCACTAGCAACCAGTAGGTGGTGTATAGGGGAGTAATTGTGACTCTTTCACTCTTTTTTCAGCACTGCAAAAACAAAAAAATTGAATCAAGTACATCCATGTTGGGCTACTGTATCAATATGGTGATGCAACATGGCACCCTCCAGCAGGGGGCCCACTCCCATGTAGACATGAAAGGCTCATTCAAAACTAAATGAAAAACATCAATTCATTGTCACAGGTAAATACACACTAATGTACAAATGGTTATACTGTAAATGCAACATTCCATTTCTGCGAATATACATCTCCAAATCCTATGCACTGTAGCTTTAAAGATACCCATATGGTTGCTATGAAACACTTACATGAAATCATATGTCGCCCTTTTATTGGTCGTATGACCTGTGACATTGACAGGTCAATCTCATACGTAACTATAGCCACTTAACTCAAACATTCTGGAACCAATATGTATTAAACATAGTGGAGTGGTTACGTGTGAGTCAAGGAGAAAGTGGTTTAATTTTGGATGAACTTAATCAAACATTAAGGCCACACACATCCACTTATTATGCAATTATTCAATCACAAAGAATTCATTTGTATGAACTGGACCTTAGACTGTAAAACCTGTTAGTCATTGCTCACCATGACTGCAGCAATATCTTCGGGATTATCTCCATCCAGATCGAACTTGAAGGTAACCATCTTGTAGTTGTGTGTTTGTAGCTGGCACTCCACCACCCGGTCCACTTTATCAGAGAGCTGCAGAACAACAGCACAACAGATGTCTATGTCAACCGGGGGGAAAAGACAATTACACAAACGACAGATCTTTGTATGTGCTCCTAAAAAAACAAAAAAAGAAAATCCCCGTACGTGTGAAGTCGTGTTTGACCATCGTATCACGCCATGCACATTGTATTTGGAACTCAGGAAGCCGGTGTGTACCCATGTGTTGAAGAGCGATCTGTTTGTCTTTGCCTTCAGTATGAACAAAAACACCTCAGTGTCCCAATGACAGCCGCTGGGCGTGAAAACAGCATCACTGACAACACCGCCAAAGGTTCAGTGACCCAAACAAAAAAAAAAACCTCAGTCAGGTAGTCGATTGATCTGTGAAATTATGAAACAGATAAACCAACTACGCAATTTGTTTCTTTTCTTCCTTCAGCCATTGTGGATACCCCCCCCCCCCCCACCATGGAGTTAAACTTATATATTTGTGACTCAATACAGATGAAGAATACTTTAAATGTAATGAAATTATATGGCATGTTTGATTAAACTTCAAGTATCTCATTGCCAGGCTGAGTATCTTGGTTTTTCGATAGTCAAAATATGGTCACCCTACTGTTCTCCATCTAAGTGCAATTGCCTCAGGGAGGACATCCAGTGTAAAACTTGTGTCAAATCAATACTGGGCTTGCTGTGTTGACCCTGAGCAAAACACAGGAAGGTGAAAGAAGTTTTCTTTTTTTAAAACCCTATTTATAGTGAAAGCCTCATGTGTAGCATATATGGAACGTGAGGAGGCTCAAATAGGGTTAAACGTTATTCAACAAACACAACAGTTAGCCAGCTAGCAGGCCACAGAGTGTCAAACAACATACCCGACACAGCAAACTCAAAATCTGATTGGTTAAAGAATATGGCAACCCACAACTTCTTCCCCATTTACTTTTTAACCGCAGAGGGATTCACTTGAAATTCTGAAGGCCTCAGAGAAGATTTTTCCACCCAGAAACAGCAGTGAGAAATTTGACTGGATAAAATCTATGAGCTGCTCTGAAAGCAGCACAGCTCAGGGAGGGCAGAAATGATGGCACTACTACAAAAAAAGCCAATAAATAATTAATAAACAGATGATTGGGACATTTTTTGTAAATACATAAATAAGTAAAATAAGTAAAAAAAAAAAAAAATTAATAAATAAATTCTCACATTCTCATATTTAGGCCAGCATATAAGATCTGGCTGCCCTGTCGGTCCACCTCTGTCTGGTTTAACAATTTTATATATATATATATATATATATATATATATATATATACACACTCAACAAAAATATAAACGCAACACTTTTGGTTTTGCTCCCATTTTGTATGAGATGAACTCAAAGATCTAAAACTTTTTCCACATACACAATATCACCATTTCTCTCAAATACTGTTCACAAACCAGTCTAAATCTGTGATAGTGAGCACTTCTTTGCTGAGATAATCCATCCCACCTCACAGGTGTGCCATATCAAGATGCTGATTAGACACCATGATTAGTGCACAGGTGTGCCTTAGACTGTCCACAATAAAAGGCCACTCTGAAAGGTACAGTTTTGTTTTATTGGGGGGGATACCAGTCAGTATCTGGTGTGACCACCATTTGCCTCATGCAGTGCAACACATCTCCTTCGCATAGAGTTGATCAGGTTGTCAATTGTGGCCTGTGGAATGTTGGTCCACTCCTCTTCAATGGCTGTGCGAAGTTGCTGGATATTGGCAGGAACTGGTACACGCTGTCGTATACGCTGGTTCAGAGCATCCCAAACATGCTCAATGGGTGACATGTCTGGTGAGTATGCCGGTCATGCAAGAACTGGGACATTTTCAGCTTCCAAGAATTGTGTACAGATCCTTGCAACATGGGGCCGTGCATTATCCTGCTGCAACATGAGGTGATGTTCTTGGATGTATGGCACAACAATGGGCCTCAGGATCTCATCATGGTATCTCTGTGCATTCAAAATGCCATCAATAAAATGCACCTGTGTTCTTCGTCCATAACAGACGCCTGCCCATACCATAACCCCACCACCACCATGGGCCACTCGATCCACAACACTGACATCAGAAAACCGCTCACCCACACGACGCCACACACGCTGTCTGCCATCTGCCCTGGACAGTGTGAACCGGGATTCATCCGTGAAGAGAACACCTCTCCAACGTGCCAAACGCCAGCGAATGTGAGCATTTGCCCACTCAAGTCGGTTATGACGACGAACTGGACTCAGGTCGAGACCCCCGATGAGGACGACGAGCATGCAGATGAGCTTCCCTGAGACGGTTTCTGACAGTTTGTGCAGAAATTCTTTGGTTATGCAAACCGATTGTTTCAGCAGCTGTCCGAGTGGCTGGTCTCAGACAATCTTGGAGGTGAACATGCTGGATGTGGAGGTCCCGGGCTGGTGTGGTTACACGTGGTCTGCGGTTGTGAGGCTGGTTGGATGTACTGCCAAATTCTCTGAAACGCCTTTGGAGACGGCTTATGGTAGAGAAATGAACATTCAATACACGAGCAACAGCTCTGGTTGACATTCCTGCTGTCAGCATGCCAACTGCACGCTCCCTCAAATCTTGCGACATCTGTGGCATTGTGCTGTGTGATAAAACTGCACCTTTCAGAGTGGCCTTTTATTGTGGGCAGTCTAAGGCACACCTGTGCACTAATCATGGTGTCTAATCAGCATCTTGATATGGCACACCTGTGAGGTGGGATGGATTATCTCAGCAAAGGAGAAGTGCTCACTATCACAGATTTAGACTGGTTTGTGAACAATATTTGAGGGAAATGGTGATATTGTGTATGTGGAAAAAGTTTTAGATCTTTGAGTTCATCTCATACAAAATGGGAGCAAACCCAAAAATGTTGCGTTTATATTTTTGTTGAGTGTATATATTTATTTATTTATTACCGCAGTGATGCGTAGCCTTGAGCGGGTCCTCCTCCTGAACACCTTCCCAGCAGTTCGCCTGCCCATTTTCTCAGTCTTCTCTGATAGGCCCTCATAGCCGTCACTCAACCCTGAAGTCACATCGGAGGCGTAGCTACAGAGAGAACATTTTTAAAAGGTAATTAATATGAACATAAAAACTGAATATCCATCTTGGCATCACAAACAGTTTATCAGCAGAAAGCATCTAGGCTACAAATTGTATTTTAACAAACGCTGTGTGAGTCAGTCGTTGCTCGTCCAACATGTCCACAATTTGCTACATTTACACAATAAACACACTTTGTCCTTCAGACAACTGAAGTGCATTCAGTTTTATTAAAAGCTCTGGTTTGGCTAATTGCGTCTCCAGGGCTGTTTTGGACGGCTGTGGTCACACGCTCCCTTCATCCACCTCCTCACGCAGTCAGCCAACATTTATAGCCCCACTGGCTGGCAGCCGCTACCTGTCGCTATTTAAAACCTCTGCTTTCTGGGTAACTTTAGTTCAAATCAGAGCTCCAGCTCAGAACAGCACCTCCAAATCCTAGAGAGATTTCAGCCTTCATAGCTCAGTCTTCATTTTGAAATAGTGTGTCTGTGTTCTTTGTTTTGACATTTAAAAAGAAAGAAAAAAATACACAGCAGGGCTGAAATGTAAGATGTGGATACTTTGCTCGTGAACGTGAAGAAACACCCCTTTATACATGTAGAACACAATTTAGAAAAAAGTGAACAATTTTATTTTTCAATAATCTGTTGCAGTTTTTCTTTTTTTTGGCAGATGATGGAGTATTTTTCAGTTTGTGTTATAATTGAGAAGCACTTTTATGTATTCATGTGTCAACAAACATCAAATTGACAGGCTCTCGTCATATTCATTCGGTGATGTGTGGCACCAATTTAAACCTGGAAGTTCATTTCATGTAACTTTTGAATGGTGTCAGAGGCTGAACACCTATTTAAAGATGTACTGCCTTTTTATTTATTTATCTACTGATTTATGACAAGAGTCATGACAAGATGATATATCCCCCAGTCCCCACAAATCAGTAATACAAAGTGTTATACTAAATATGAATGAAATTGGTCAACTGGATCTTGAGATAACGCGCTAACAATGGCGACAATGACAATATCTTGAATATCTCACTGTGACCTTGAAATTGACCCCAGGGTCACTGTAATCGACTGGTGTTGGGGGATCACCCAAGTACACCTATATGCTAAATATGAATGAAATTGGTTAACCGGTTCCTGAGATATCATGCTAACAAGTAAAAATGGACAGACGGGCGGACATGCTGTCCTCTCGTATTTCATACCAGGGGGATAAAAATGGTTTTCAACACCACCATAATTTTGTTCCTTACTACTCAAAAACAAAGGTTTTGCAATGTTATATCACCAGAGTGCTCAAAATTCAACTCTTCTGAAAACAATTTAGGATTTTGATCCATGTGGGTTAAAACACGAAGACACCATGACACACTGGGAAACTCAGTTTCCCAGCATGCTGTTCGGGGGTCAAAAGTAACTGCTACATCATGGAGCTGAAGAAACATGGTGACCCTTTATTTAAGACTGAAAGTTACTTTAAAAAAAAAAAAAGGGGCAGATATTTTCTCGCCGGCTGCGGGGAGGGTTCACAGCCCGCGGAGGGGCTGTGATCTAAAGCGGTTCTGTCTGGCTTATCATTCCCAGAGAACTGTGTCAAACTAACACCATCTTACAGGCAACAAGCAGCATTTTGTTCATAAAAACTGTTTCGTTAACAGGCTTACGTTCAAAATGCTTATGAAGTTTGTCTGCTTTCATCCATTGCAGTGTTTTTGTTGGCAGTAATTAAAGATGGCGCCATCAAATGTGTCAAACAAGCGCAGTTTTTCACGCCGCAATAGAGCCTTAAAAAGTGGTGTAAAAAAACGTAGTTTAGATGCACAAAACGTGTCAAATACACAATCACGGTTGGGCGAATAAGGTAAGACATTATATTTATCTGCCCAACGGTTGCGCCTTAAAATTATAATACTACAGGTGACAAATGCTAACATGTGCAGGCTAGCATAATGGATGTTCACTGTGATGCTACTGGGAATTCCCACTAGTCCTTGGGTCCACTAGTCCTAGTATTAAGGAGAACATATTGATGTTTTTACATTTATGGTAGGCTATATGTTGCATTAAGAGTAGGTTAAGTAATGTTACAAAAGCATGACAATTAAAAAGTAGACCACTGCAACGCAAACCTCCGCTAACACTCATCGCCAATTCCACAAATTTTTTCCTTGAAAAAAATTTGCAAGGTCAAAGTCCTGTTAGAAGTGGATTTTCATAAGCTAAAAATATAGATCAAAGCACTTTTCAAGCTTTGAAGATCAAATATCTGCTAAATCTGCAGTACAGATCAAATGCGGACCAAACTTGCACCTCATTGTCACAAATGAGTGTGATTGGGGCACGTTTGACCGCGTTATAACGCAAAATGTACACCAAATGAGGTTTTCAATATTAAATTCAAATGTCCACAAAATCCACAATCCCGATCAGATCCGGTGTCGCAGACCAAACGGTCGCATGCACAGTGAAGGCAGGGCTGTGACACCGGATCAAACTTTGTAAGGCGAGAGTGAGTGCCAGTGTGCACCTGACTTTCAAATATGAGAGTGACTGGGGCACGTTTGGTTAAGATATAATGTAAAATATACATTAAATGAGGTTTTCAATGTTAAATTTAAATGGCCACAAAATCTGTAATCTGGATCAAATCCAGATCAAACTTTGACAGTCAATAAAGGATACCATCCTATATAATGCTCTCAAATATGACAGAAATGTGATCTTTTTTTGAGAGTTAAGAATTTCTGAAAATTCTTTCAGTCTTAAGAATAGGGATTTTTCCGATTTTCCAAGATTTTTCCTGACTTTGCCCTTTCAACTATGACCTTGAAAATTTAATCAGTTCTTTCCTATCAGGATATGAATCTTAAGTAAAAATTTCATAATGATATATGAAACATTGTGGGCTCCAGGCTGTTCACAAACAAACAAACAGGGTGAAAAACCCATTTAATTATGGTGAATTGCCATTATTTGTTGATTTTCAATTGAACAGAATTATAGACAACAGTACAATTAAAGGTGATTAATGGTGTATGCCAACAGAATCATATGTCTTATTTTTGGAAATTGAACAAAACTACGAGGGCTGTCAATAAAGTATAGGTCCTTTTTATTTTTTCAAAAACTATATGGATTTCATTCATATGTTTTTACGTCAGACATGCTTGAACCCTCGTGCGCATGCGTGAGTTTTTCCATGCCTGTCGGTGACGTCATTCGCCTGTGAGCACTCCTTGTGGGAGGAGTCGTCCAACCCCTCGTCGGAATTCCTTTGTCTGAGAAGTTGCTGAGAGACTGGCGCTTTGTTTGATCAAAATTTTTTCTAAACCTGTGAGGCACATCGAAGTGGACACGGTTCGAAAAATTAAGCTGGTTTTCAGTGAAAATTTTAACGGCTGATGAGAGATTTTAAGGTGATACTGTCGCTTTAAGGACTTCCCACGGTGCGAGACGTCGCGCAGCGGTCCCAGGCGCCGTCGTCAGCCTGTTTCAAGCTGAAAACCTCTACATTTCAGGCTCTATTGATCCAGGACGTCGTGAGAGAACAGAGAAGTTTCAGAAGAAGTCGGTTTCAGCATTTTATCCGGATATTCCACTGTTAAAGGAGATTTTTGTAATGAAAGACGTGCGGACGGGTCCGGGCGTCGGGACGCAGCCGGCGCGGTGCGGCGGCACAGGAAAAACACCTCCGTGTTGATAACCATTTGTAAAATCCAGGTGGCTTTTGATGGCTTTCACTGGAGTGAGTATATGAGAAATTGTTTAACAGCTGGACATGTTCCAACTTGTCCTTAAGGCTTCCAACGGAGGTGTTTTTCATGTGACGGAGCGTCGCAGCGGCTGCGAGCCGACGCTGCAATCCGTCCGCACGTCTTTCATTAAAAAAAATCTCCTTTAACAGTGGAATATCCAGATAAAATGCTGAAACCGACTTCTTCTGAAACTTCTCTGTTCTCTCACAACGTCCTGGATCAATAGAGCCTGAATGTGGAGGTTTTCAGGCTTGAAACAGGCTGACGACGGCGCCTGAGAGCGCTGCGCGACGTCTCGCACCAGTGGGGGAAGTCCTTAAAGCGACAGTATCACCTCAAAATCTCTCATCAGCCGTTTAAAATTTTCACCAAAAACCAGCTTAATTTTTCGAACCTTGTCCACTTCGATGTGCCTCACAGGTTTAGAAAAAATTTTGATCAAACAAAGCGCCAGTCTCTCAGCAACTTCTCAGACAAAGGAATTCCGACGAGGGGCTGGACGACTCCTCCCACAAGGAGTGCTCACAGGCGAATGACGTCACCGACAGGCATGGAAAAACTCACGCATGCGCACGAGGGTTCAAGCATGTCTGACATAAAAACATGAATGAAATCCATATAGTTTTTGAAAAAAATAAAAAGGACCTATACTTTATTGACAGACCTCATAGATCTGGTTCATTAGCTATTTGAAAGTATTACATTTATTTGTGAACTTTAAAAATCAGTTTGTGGTTGTAATATACACCATCAAGTAATATAAAGAGGTTCGGACCAGTGGACCCTAGGACCAGTGGAGCCTCCCCAATGCTACTTGTTGTGCTCTTTGTACAGTGCTGGACTTGACAACAGATTTTTGGTGCACATGCTTTTTGGTGACAAACAACATAAACCTCTTTTTTTTTTTACACCAACTCGCCCAAGGGTACAAGTGGTATCATGATTTACAGGACGCGAGCAGTGAGCATAAAAAGAAAAGAACCATGTTGGTGGAAGCTATCAGTGACACATGCATTGGGTTAGAATCAGTGGTGGGCACAGATAACCAAAAAATTAACTTTGATAACAGATAATCAGATAACTGAAAAGTTATCTTTGATAAAGATAAACCGATAAACCACCCAAAAATGTATCAGAAGTTACAGATAACTGATAACTTCCAGTATCGTCTCTGGTACATTTGCAACTACTACTTCTTTGTCTTTCGGCTGTTTCCCGTTAGGGGTCGCCACAGCAGATCAAATCGTTTCCATCTCACCCTGTCCTCTGTATCTTCCTCTGTCACACCAACCACCTGCATGTCCTCTCTCAGCACATCCATGAACCTCCTCTTGGTCTCCCTCTTCTCCTCCTGCTGGTGGCTCCATCCTCAGCATCCTTCTCCCTATATACCCTGGGTCCCTCCTCTGCAAATGTCCAAACCATCTCAATCTCGCCTCTCTGACTTTGTCTCCAAACCGTCCCACCTGAGCTGTCCCTCTGATATGTTCATTCCTAATCTTGTCCATTCTTGTCACTCCCAAAGAGAATCTCAACATCTTCAGCTCTGCCACCTCCAGCTCTGCCTCCTGTCTTTTTGTTAGTGCCACTGTCTCTAAACCATACAACATAGCTGGTCTTACTACTGTTTTGTAAACTTTCCCCTTCACTCTTGCTGATATTCTTCGGTCACAAATCCACTCCTGCCACCTTTCTCCAACCCACTCCACCTGCCTGCACTCTCTTCTTCACCTCTCTACCACACTCTCCATTACTTTGAACAGTTGACCCCAAATATTTAAACATCATCTACTTCACCACTTCTACTCCTTGTAACTGCACTATTCCACTGGGCTCCCTCTCATTCACACACATGTACTCAGTCTTGCTTCTACTGACTTTCATTCCCCTTCTCTCCAAAGCATATCTCCACTTCTCCAGACCAGACTCAACTTGCTCTCTACTCTCACTACAGATCACAATGTCATTGCAAACATCATAGCCCATGGGGACTCCGTCTGATCTCATCTGTCACCTGTCCACCACTGCAACAGAAAGGCTCAGAGCTGATCCTTGGTGTAAGCCCACCTCCACCTTGAATGAGTCTGTCATTCCGACTGCGCATCTCACTGCTGTCACACTATTCTTGTACATGTCCTGCACTACCCTAACATACTTCTCTGCACCCCAGACTTCCTCATACAAGGCCACACTCCTTCTCTGGCACCCTATCATATGCTTTTTTCTAAGTCCACGAACCACAATGTAACTCTTTCTGTCCTTCTCTGTACTTTTCCAACAGTATTCTCAGAGCAAACATTGCATCTGTAGTGCTCTTTCTTGGCATGAAGCCATATTGCTGCTCACAGATCTTCACCTGTTTTCTAAGCCTAGCTTCTACTACTCTTTCCCATAACTTCATGCTGTGGCTGACCAGCTTTATGCCTCTGTAGTTACTGCAGCTCTGCACATCACCCTTGTTCTTGAAAATAGGAACCAGCACACTTCGTCTCCACTCCTCAGGCATCCTCTCACTTTTGTAAAATATTGCATTTTTTATTTGTAAAAACAGGCATTTTTACAGAGCCCTGGAAGTGTCATCTTAAAATGTTTTGCATGTGGAGAGAATGTGCGCTCATTTTATTAGTGCCCCGTGTGCACGTTTTATGATGTTGTAAAACGTGCACTCAATATTGGCGTGACACATAAATGTTGGCTTTACACTGTGCGAGTTTTGGCCCTTTTTCAGAAGATTTTTCATTTGTGCGAGAATTTTTTGGACCGAGTTTCAGGTTAATCGTGCGTCCTGCATCGTGTAGTATACATGGAGTAACAAGCTACGTTTAACAACTCACAACCACCTCCTGATCACCGAATGTATGGTTGAATGAAAATCAAACCTGTTTGATATTATTCTGGTTGGCCATCGCTAGGGTATCCTACTGCTGAAGAGCTACAAGCATCCAACCACTCGCACTGTGCATGTGCAAACACCGCAGAGCTGTCTTGTAATTTTTTTTGTTGTTTTGTTTATAAACTTTGATGTCTCCCATCAAGAGTTTTTGTAAATTAAGTTAGAAAAAAAGCTTAGATTTTACTTCTGGAAACACGAGTTTGACGTGTGGTTTTTGAACGTACAATGTGTGTGAGAACATAAATCGGGCGCTCTGAACTTTTACACCGTGCGGTTCTGTTGTACAGTTTGAACTGAAACCGAGTACAGTGATTAAAAATATCATACAGTGTCTGCTCAGCTTCAGGACGAATACTGCCATGAACACTACTGGCCAGTAGATGGCAGCAGAGTCCTTGAAAACTTGCCAAAACAAAATTCCAGATAATCCGTGTCTGCTACATTTAAGATGCGTGGAATTTAACAAATGCAAATACAATAACAATGTCTATAAACCCAGAGAATATATTCACAAGAGTTTTAGGCACTAGAGTTTAATGCTGTTGTTCATGGAGTCTGAACAGAGTGTCTGAAATGCATTTGCCCTGTCATGAAGGTACTGAGTTTACCCTATCCTACCCATAATGCACTGCTGGGCACAGCATGTGCTCACTAAAACCTTAAAAATTTGCAGTTAGTTAGGCTTAAAAATTTTTTAAACTAAAACATATATCTGATATTTTCACTTTATAAAACTTCAGACACGACAGTAATTTTAAATAACTTGTGCAAAAATTATTTTAGTTAAAATTTGAACCATAAGTTATAAAAGTATGCCTCTGGATGACTTGGGTGATATTGCCAGCATATCAATATGGTGTTAAAGGAAATTCTCAGGCAAAGGAATAGAGCGGTTTCTCATGGAAGCAGCTCTCTTTTGTTTGCAGAGGGTGGAACTATACATCTGTTATGAAACTTTTAATAGATAAGTGCTTAAATGATTTGAAATTTTAAAAATGTTTGCCACTGTTCAGCCTTGTTTACTACGTTATCGGTCTAAAAGTTATCAGACAAAAATTTATCGGAAGATAATTAGTCCAATAATGGTTTTTAAAGTTATCTAAAAAGATAATCCGATAATGAAAACATTATCTTCGATAATTATCTGTTATCGGATTATCGGAACTGTGCCTACCACTGGTTAGAATTAAATTAGAATTTCAGACCACATCAACTCAGAAAGGTGGATTCAAAGTCAAACATTTCAGCGGAATAAAGTGATACTTACATTTCATTATAGAGTCTTCAGTTGTGACTCAATGTCAAAATTTGGTATTCAATTGCCGATGCACTCTTATGCCACGTTCACACCGGGCACGAACAGACACTACAAATTCGCGGGGGTCGCCAGGCGACGGACGCGCCTCCTTCGCCTGGGTGTGCGCTCTGCTTGGGTGGACTTTCGCTGCGAAAATTCGCTCCAATGCGTCATCAAATAGGGGGAGCTTCCATTCCACTCGGCGTCAAGTCATCATGACGGACCTTGATCACACGGAGTGAGCTGTTGTGAAAAGCTCCCAATATAGAGAATATCATTATTTGCTGCAGGAGCTGTGTCTGGATGACGGCCACTTTCAGTGGTCCTTCCGCCTCTGCGGGACCCAGTTTGAGGACCAACTGTCCCGTTCACACGCGCACATGTAAACAATAAAAAAAAAAAAAAAGAAACTCCGCTGCTTGCTGCAGCTCGCTCCTCCCCCAAAAAAACTCTGTCATAATTGTATTTAGAAACCAGTTACCATTTGTTTTATTATACATCTGTGTAGTTAATTAACAAAATATTCTGCACAGACGATTCGCTCGCACGCGCACGTAAAAGAAAAAAAAGAAAAAGAAACTCCGCGGGGCTGCTTCTCGCTCTTTCCCAAAAAAAAACTGTCATAATTGTGTTTAGAAACCAGTCACCATTTGCTTTATTATACATCTGTGTAGTTAAGTAAAATATTCTCCACAGACGATTCGCTCGCACGCGCACGTAAAACAGAAAAAAAAAAAAAAAAAAAAAAAAAAGAAAGAAAGAAACTCCGCTGCTTGCTGCAGCTGGCTCTTCCCCAAAAAAACTCTGTCATAATTGTGTTTAGAAACCAGTCATCATTTGTTTTATTATACATCTGTGTAGTTAATTAATAAAATTTTCTCCACAGATGATTCGCTCCGCAGCGCGCACGTAATGTAGAGAAAGGGAAAAAAACTACGCTTCCCGCTGTTGCAGGGCTGCTGCTCGCTCCAAAAACTCTGTCATAATTGTGAAATAAAGGACAAGAGAGACATAAGTCCTGCTCACAGGCTGCTACCAGATACAATACATGTTCACATCTTTAGTCAAACTCCAGATATCTCCACGTCACTACATATTCAGTCCCTGATTGGTCATTGTGGCATGAAGAGATGAAAAAGTTCAGATTTCTGAACTTGGGGAGGAGGGCAACGCGACGTGATGCGACGCAATATCACGCCACAAACGCGCAAAACGCTCAAAATCGCTTCACTCGCATCGCGTCCATCGCGTCGTGCTGTGTGGTTTGGCGCCAAAACGCATCCTGACATAGGGATTACATGGCAACGTGTGGCTGCAGTTGCTCGTGTCATGGCCGGTGTGAACGCGGCATTAATTATGGCAATAAATTAGCATCTATACACAACCCGACATATTAATCCCACCCCTCCACACACTCCACACTACATCAACAATGTCTGAGTGGCAGTTTTGCCTTTAGCTACTGTGCACACACATGTATCCCTTTGCATAACATGTCTAGGAAAAGCCTCAATCTCAAACGCTCCCCTTCACCAAACTACAGACCATACAACAGCAACTGAGACTGACTCGCACAGACACCTCCAAGAGTCCATTCTACCTCAGGGTAATAAAAGCACAGAGGCAATTCTCTCACGCTTGCTGTTGCAACCCCACAAATGTGAAGGCGGAGTCAAAGAACCGAACCAAGACAAGTGAACCAGATTCATTTCAGGCTCTCGTTAAATGGAGGACATATCCAACTCCATTGTTGCTTGGATGTATGAAAGTGCAGAATGAAGAGAGACGAGTATGAGAAAATAAACTGTGAAAGCCTTTACCTGTCCACAGGGGAGTTCAGGCCACTCGGGGACCCTGAGCTGCCGTGATCTATGCTGGGAGAAACTGCAATGCTCTGTAAACAGAAATGATGCATGTGGTAAGATAAGATAAGATAAGCTTTATTGATCCCACAGTCGGGGAAATCACTTGTTGCAGCAGCAAGAGTCATACAGTAGTAAATAAAAATAAAAATATTTACATTAAAGAAAGATAACTAAAGTATATTGTGATGTTTGTTGGTAGGTGCACAAACACTGATGTGGAACAAATTATGTGAAAAATAGAATATAGTGAGTATAGGTATGCATAGATATGGTAAAATTATTGCACAGGATAAACTGCACAGTTGTCCATGTAATAAAGCACAAAAGGTGACTGTAGACGTAGTTGATAGTGCAAAATCACCAGGTGATTATGGTGCTAAATAGAAACATTTTGAGGTATTATACAGTCTTACTTCAGTTAGAATAAATGACCTGTGGAGGTGTTTTGTTTTGCACTGAGGGTGCAGCAGCTGCTTAAGGCTCCCAGAGTCTCATGTAAGGGGTGAGAGGGGTTGTCCGTAATTGGTGTCAGCTTAGCTAACATCCTCCTCTCACCCACCACACTTGTATGGGGACCAGAGTGCACTCCAGGACAGAGTCAACCCTTCTGATTAATCTACTGAGTCTCTTCCTGTCCATCTCAGAACTTCCACTGCCCCAGCAGACCACAGCATAAAGTATGGCTGATGCCACCACTGAGTCATTAAAGGTTTTCAGCAGTGCCCTACACACAGCAAAGGACCTCAGATAAAATCTAATTAGCATTAAAGTATTCGTTTGGAATGTTAATTGGGTGTTATCTAGAACATGAGAAAGGGGTGTTGTGTGACGGAACGGAAGTGGGGTCCAAAAAGATTGTTAGGCCTCTTATCACTCTATTTTAATTCCACATGGGTCAAAATACTACAATTTTTTTCCACATAAGCCCAATTTTGATCATATTGGTGATATCAGACTGTCAATCCTTTATTAGACTAAGGGACAGAGTTATAGTGGTGCAGAAGAAAATCCCTTTCATAAAATAAATGGTAAGAGTCAATGATGCAGTGGAAGGGGCATCTCAAAGTTTTCAGTCTTCCTGTCCTCCACTGCCAGCACACAGAGCGCACTGCTTTGATAACTCGCTCTTTGTTGAGGCCACTCACCGAGGGGAAGCGGAGAGCCGGGATGCTGAGGCCTTTGGCAGGCGGGGTGTCACTGTGGGAGGTGGGAGGAGTCTCCGGCGTGTTGAAGCTCCCGGGCTCCAGGGGATCCTGAAGCCCGGAGGAGCTCAGATAGCCGTCTGTCTCACAGTCAGCTGTTACAACAAAGGAAGGCAGCCGTTAACATGTGACCGACTGTGGCTTCAGGACACAATAACTCTGTATCACGCACACAAACACACACATCTCATGACCCAAAGCAGAAACATACCACAAATACAAAATGATAATATCATTCACACAAGACCTTTCCCTGGAGTGGAACTGTCAGTTTGTATTAGACTTTCCAGTGAGAGCTGCACTGATGTACTGTGAGACTGAATAATTTAGTCGTCTACAGTTTCGCTTTTCACTGTAAGCCTCCTGTGTTCAAAGGCTGGAAATTCTTCACAGCTCTGCCTCTAAAGCAGCAGGAAACATGTCCAAAAAGTATTATAGGGTACTTTATCACAACACTATAAAGCACACCACATCAAAGGCAGAGGACAAAAAGCCAACACTGACAGAGCGAGCAGACGTGCAACTGACTAATGGTACAATTATCAAATTATCTCCTTGGGTACAACAAATACAGTCAGTCATAAAGTCTTCAGAGTATGTATTTTTTGTATTATTGTTGTGGTAAGGTCTCTGCTGTTAACACTTTATGCAGAACTACACTCAACAAAAATATAAACGCAACACTTTTGGTTTTGCTCCCATTTTGTATGAGATGAACTCAAAGATCTAAAACTCTTTCCACATACACAATATCACCATTTCCCTCAAATATTGTTCACAAACCAGTCGAAATCTGTGATAGTGAGCACTTCTCCTTTGCTGAGATAATCCATCCCACCTCACAGGTGTGCCATATCAAGATGCTGATTAGACACCATGATTAGTGCACAGGTGTGCCTTAGACTGCCCACAATAAAAGGCCTCAAAAGAAATATGGTTATATATTGTTGCTACATTGAGAGCTTTATATAGTAAACAAAAGGCGTAATCCAAAACCAGGCAATATACTGTAAATAGGTACAGCAAAATAAAGAATACTGGGAGCATCTGTTGTAAGCTAGCCGAAGTGGAAATACTGATTAATGATTAGCCAAACCAACTATCTCAGCTTTCTTTGTTTTTGTTCCTCAAACTTGATTGAATAATGAATACAGATGTTGAATATTTTGTGGAATTTTACAGTACGAGTACCAACTGTAGGGAAACTGTCCTAGAAAAAGAATGTGTTAATGAATTATATATACAATTTTTGAATCTGTGTTGAACTAAAACATTTTCTTTGGAGCAACACCCCCCCCCCCAAGGATTTACAGTACAACTGCATGTACACCACTGATACCTATGAACAGTATTTCCTTTTACACAATTTGTAGAAAAAGGACTCACTTCTCATGCTACTCCAAGGTGAGGACTCAGAAGCTTGATTGCCAACAGTGTTTTAATATAGTGGAGCAGGTAACATCGATTTTACAGCAAAATCATGCAAATACTGATACAAGCACCAAATCTGGCATAATGATTCCCAAGGCAGTACTTCACCAAATCTGGCTGACTGGTCACTCAAAAATTCAAGATGGCTGTCATTCTCCAAGATAGCCACCAAAATGACGAACAGAAAATTCCTTTTTTGCATAGAGATGCTCCTACTTGATTGATTTGTGTAACATTCATGGAAAATTGTATGTTCTAAATGGTCGCAAAATCAACCCCAAATTCATCTCCCCCCCCAAAAAAATGCCTTTATTTATGTTATTTGTGTGATCTTGGTGACAAACTGCAAGTTTTTCAGGCATGCTAGAATTAATTGTTCATGTTTCAACAAAAAATATGACATTCTTAGAGGCGTAAGTTGGCATTTGACCATGTTGACTGCAGATATTAAAAACAACAATATATTCAACCCCTATAACCCATGCACTAGCATATATAGGCCTATAACATTGCTACTATGATGATATGCAGGCCATCTAGTCCTGCTCTAAATGTTGGTCAAACATGCTAATAAACATGACAAATATGTACTTGGGCTGACTGTAAATATGAAAATAAGATCCAACATATTAAAAACATAGAATCTGACATCAATATCATTTTACTCAATCGTACAGGAGCATTTCTATGCAAAAAGTGATTTTCGATAGGCCATTTTGGTGGCCATCTTGGAAAATGGCTGCCATCTTGAATTTTCAAGTGGCCAATCGACCAGATATACAAATAATATCATGAGAATAGCCAAATTTGGCTCTTGTATCACCAACTGCATGATTTTTGCACCACCTCCTCCACTAATTTGACTAAGGTTGTTGAAAGACGACATGCAGTGCATGCTCCTAGACTTGAAGGTTGTAAAAAAGTGAAGGTTATGTGACAAATGAAAAAAAATAAAAAATCTAACTTGGAAATAATGTTCCATTCAGTGTCTCACAATTGGCTGATGACAGGCTGTTGTGGCGGACGTGGAAGTGTTGGTCTGCTTCAGGCTCCTCTGGTTCTGCAGGGAAGTTGGTGCTGACACCAGAGTCCACAGAGCTGGTGATCGGAGACAGTATGGGGGCCGGTGGTGTCAGGGCTGGGATGGGGGAGTCTGCGACCACAGTTTCACCAGCTTTAGGTGAGGATGGCGCAGGCTCAACTTCCTCTTCTATGGCTTCTTGCATTTGTTTCTTCTTCCGCTCCTCCGCCTGCCTCCTGACCTTCTCCCTTTGCCGCTTGATGGCTGACACTCTGTCCCGTATGGATTTGGCCACAAGCTTGAAGTCGGCCTCGCACACAAAACCAAGCACGACCTGCAACAACACAGAGGTCAGGGCAAAACAGCAACAGATGGTGGCCGACGACACGCGCCAACAGCATGTGGTACACCGACTGACCTTACAACACAAGCTGTGATAGCAACAAAAGGTTTTGTAGCATCAACACATTGACTTAGTGATGCACAATGGCCTAAAATATACCTCACAGCATATTTTAATGATCTGGTGGTATCATAGACTCTATATATAATGGACAATCCCTTCATAATGTCACCAAGCAGTAACCTTTCTTCTTCTTTCAGCTGTTCCCGTTAGGGGTCGCCACAGCAGATCAATCATTTCCATCTCACCCTGTCCTCTGTATCTTCCTCTGTCACACCAACCACCTGCATGTCCTCCCTCATCACATCCATAAACCTCCTTTTAGGCCTCCCTCTTCTCTTCCTGCCTGGTTGCTCATCCTCACCATCCTTCTCCCTATATACCCTGGGTCCCTCCTCTGCACATGTCCAAACCATTGCAAAAATCGCCTCTCTGACTTTGTCTCCAAACCAACTGTCCCACCTGAACTGTCCCCCTGATATGTTCATTCCTAATCCTGTCCATTCTTGTCACTCCCAAAGACAATCTCAGCATCTTCAGCTCTGCCACCTCCAGCTCTGCCTCCTGTCTTTTTGTTAGTGCCACCATCTCTAAACCGTACAACATAGCTGGTCTCACTAATGTCTTGTAAACGTTTCCCTTCAATCTTGCAGATATTCTTCGGTCACAAATCAGTCTAGTCACCTTTCTCCAACCTGCCTGTATTCTGTTCTTCACCTCTCTACCACACACATTAACACATATCATACTCAGTCTTGCACCTACTGACTTTCATTCCCCTTCTCTCCAGAGCATATGTCCACCTTTCCAGGCTAGACTCAACCTGTTCTCTACTCTCACTGCAAATTACAATGTCATCTGCAAACATCATAGTCCATGGAGACTCCTGTCTGATCTCATCAGTCAACCTGCCAATCACCATTGCAAACAAGAAAGGATTCAGATCTGATCCTTGGTGTAATCCCACCTCTACCTTGAATGAATCCGTCATTACTACTGTGCATCTCACCACTGTCACACTATCCTTGTACATGTCCTGCACTATCCTCACATACTTCTCTGTCACTCCAGACTTCCTCATGCAATACCACAACTCTTCTCTTGGCACCCCTGTCATAAACTTTCTCTAAATCCACAAACACACAATGTAACTTTGGCCTTCTCTGTACTATATACCTGGAAGGAAAAAAAGTTGTAGTTTCTTGAGGCTTCCAGAAAGGCGCAAGTTCCCATAGAAGCCCATGTTAAAATATTCAACTTTAGAGCAGAACTAAACATGTTTACAGCTTGGTACAAACAAAAAAATTGAATCCCCCTTCATGACAACTGTATGAAGGGAGGTTTTGTAACTTCTTAGCTTAAAACATTTTAAGACATAAATGCTCAGAGGTTGCTAGCTGCAGCTGCTACAGAGGACTGTGTCTGTCTATTTTGAGCATTTTATTACAAATATCTGTAATAATATGAATTGTTGGGTGGTTAATTGTCATGACAGATGTTTGTGCTGCAGTATTTGCACTGAGTGAAATTTTCATCTCATTTATTGTTGCATACTAATGGTGTTAGCACTTTTAGCAGCTATTGGTAGTGTAATGCATTTGGCCCAGTTAATTCACAGTTACTGAGGAAATAAGAGGTAATTTTTAATGCCTCCACAAAAGCAAACCTTGTCAACAAAGCGTTGATTTCAAATGGATATACAGTTCATTTGACCACATCCTGTTTTATATTGCAGTTGGACTTTTTATGCCTAAAACACACCGGAAATGCCAAAATAGCAAGCACACCAATAAATATCCACGCAGTCCAGAACCATTTGCTCTGATCATGCTGCTTCTGCTGTTAAAACTGTTTGCATTCTCCTCAGTGTGGTGTCTTGCACAGCCTCTTTTGACCCCCCCCCCCCCCCCCCAACCCAACAAAGTTGGACATTCTGTCCCAACACGCCTCTCAACACAGTCAGATTACAGCAGATCAGCTGGACTGGGTGTCCCCTGGTGATAACAAATTTGATCTTGATGAAAACTATGACAAAGGAATAAACAAGCAGGGAACTGTGGGTTGCATTTTCATTAAATGTGACCTCTATGGAGTGGGTTCTGGAGGACATGAGGGCCTGTTACATAACAAGCAGGAGAACCATTATATTATTAAAGATGTGACCTCAGCTGCTTCTTAAGCCGCAATCTCATATTTCAGACTTCTGATGATTAAATGTTGAGTGTTGCCCTTGACACACTTTGCAACATGCTGGTTTTATAAGCGGAGCTCATATCAATATTTTGCCTGTCCATAAAAGTGACATAATGGCCCTGGGTCGCATTCGCCAAACCACCTTCAGTGTATGAGGTCAAGTGCCAAACAACAAATAACTCAGAGGAGTTTCTATTTCAATAAGAACTAAACCATCTGTGGAATTGTCAGGCCTGGTTGTCAAAAATAAAAAATAGTATAACTAATTTGCATTACAGAAGATAAAATTGATATCACCCCATTCATAAATTCTACTCATTGTTTAAATCCAATTTTACCTCCGTGTTTTGTTGCATATTTTGTCTCGTATTTGCTGACAAAATGAGTGTCTTATTTCTCCCCGCGGTTGTTAGCTTAAATATTGACTCCCGTAAAAGCGGGCGTCACTCCAGCAAGCAGTGAACACATCCAGTGGACACTAAAAACAAAGTAGTCGCACAAACTCATAGCGGTGATGCTTGATAAAATAAATATATAAATAAATATGTTTTATAGTTTGCCACCAGTGATTTAATCCAAAACGTTTACAGTGAAGAAGCATGGCGAAGCAAAGAAACTGACCATGAAGAAGAATGTTTTGGGTCAAACATGGTGGTGGCAAGCAAATTTATTTATTTATTATTGTCTTTTTTTTTTTCTTTTGACGTTACATCTGCAAGTTTGCGTAACTACTTTGTTTTTTGTTTTACTTTTGACCTCCATAGAAAACACCTCTCCAACATTAGTTTGTGTTCTGCTTTCCTCATACCAAATAGGCTAAACAAGCTGATTTTTCAATCCATCTGGTGCATCTAAGTTCATCCAATTTTAATCAGGTTAGTCTGCATTTTCGCTATCCAAATGCTCCACAGTAAGCAGTACAGGAAGTATCTATGGAACTGTCGGAACTGATTGTAAATAAGTAAAATTAAGTAACTGGAACACTTACTTTGAATGTTATTACTGATGGAACAAAAGTATTTCCAGCAAGGAGCAGTTTAGGCTCATGTCTCCAAAGGCTGATGAAAATGAGCTGATTCTTCGTCCTTATTCAATTAGTTTAAGATGAACACTACCTAAAACCATTTTATAAATCAAAACCAGGATCCAGACTGCAGGGGCCTCATGTGCAAAGACTTGCGTTGACTTTCTACTAAACGTCGCCATACGCCAAAACCCTGAATTAGGCGTAAGCACAAATATATTCAGATGTGTCAAAGTGTGCGTAGGCATGAATCCATGCACGTTTGGTTTGTACATCCCACTGAATGTGGAATCAAACACACGTGCACACGCACCAAACTCCTCCCTGGCCACGCCTCCATCTGAATATACAAATGTATTCAAATAGTTTGGTTGTGTCGTGCTGACGGCACCATAAGTGTGGGGTCTTGTGTGTTTGCTGACGCCCGCCATCGTCGCCATGTTGTTTTGTGTAAAAATTAAAGAACTTTCAGAGACAACGTGCAAAAATAACGAAAGCTGTGGTTAAATCACCGTTCACTCCGCTCGCTGTCATGTAAAACGGAAATTAAATCTTAAGTTTGTGTGTGTAAATGCTGAATTGAGCTAGGTGCGCGGCGGCTGACAGTGTGTGACATTAACATTACACACGCTTTTATTGACAAATAATGAACGCAGTCGGGGGCTTGTTAAGAGGCTCATTTCTAGTTCCACCATCGAGAAAAAGAAAAAATATTAATAATAAAAATTGTTAAAAAAGCATTTTAATGCGCACATTTTCAGCCACCCCCCCCCCCCCCCACTCGCCATCACGCACCGTGCAGCCTCCAGATGCGCATTTGCGCTACACACAATTTGAACATTGATGGATGCAAATGTTTCCTATTAACAGAAACAAACTCATCATGTGACGGCGCCTTTATAGCAAAATGTGTGCAGTTAATTGCTCCGATTACATTCGGGAAACCAGCTCTCGCTGCAAAATGCGCTGTCATTTTGAAATGTACCTGGATGAGATTCGCATGATTGTGTTCCACACAGCTGGCATGACTTGGCGCAAGGTTGAGTGGCACACACCTGACCGATCAGCTAGCTCACGCTGGAATGCCCCTGATGCCAGGAAGCCCAGCGTGGTCAGCACCTGGCTCGTCGCCGTATTGCGCTCTGAGCCGTAACTCCAGTAACAGTGGCCTTGGTAATCGAAATCGGTTTATGAGCCATTTATTGTCATTTGCAAGTAAATCCTCGCGTTCCCAGAATACACGCTTACGTCGGACTGAACCATTTGCAAGGTGCTTTAACAACGCTAACGCAGCCATTGTTAGTGCCATTTTATGCATCGCTTTGCACGCGCTTTAATATCCATCCATATAATTGCAAACCCGTGGGTTTGTTGAATGTTCATCAGTGTGTCTCTGATGTGCACGTCACTCTGATGACTTCTTGTTTTCACACTATTAACGGTTCCCTGCATCACCTTTACATGTCCGCAGTGGAACAATAGCTGTAGAAACGTGCGTACGCTGGCCTGGATTTTTGTATGATGCACCGCACATTGCCACGCTCACGTCAATTTTGATACATTTGCACGTGGATGTGGAGACGGACGTACGCCAGGTTTTTGTACATGAGGCCAGGTGTGTTAAGTGAAGCCGTCACTATTTGTTGATCTGGGATCCGTTACATGATTTCCTTGGTTATCAGTGGAGCTGTATGATCACCTACCATCTCCTGGGCCACTTCCTCAGGAACGTCCTTGTAGAGCTCGAACAGGAACTCGATGGCGTTGTTGTCCTTGTACTTCCCGTGGAGCTTCTTGGTGTCATCCATGCGCAACCAAAGTTTAAGTCCCGTCTTCACCATGTCGTCCTCCTCTGCCAGCTCCACGTGGACGCCATGGTTCTCCTGGAAAAACGGGTGATCCAAGAGGTCCTGGATGGTGTACCTGCAGGAAAAAAAGGTGGAAGCAATTTGCTTTTAGCGAGAGTAGCTTTAAAAACACACTTGCTTCCCATCATTCAAAAGGAATCACAGTAGTTTTGACAAAAGACAACTTTATGCGGCAGATTTTAATCAGCTGTAAATGTTGGAAGAAAACATGTTCTACACAAGATTAGTTACCTCCGCCAAGGAGGTTATGTTTTCGGTCGCATTTGTTTGTTTGCCTGTCTGTCTGTTTGTCAGCAGGATAACTCAAAAAATTTTTAACGGATTTTGATGAAATTTTGTGGAGTGGTTGGAAATGACAAGAGGAACAAGTGATTAAATTTTACTGGTGATCCGGATCACGATCCGGATCCAGAAATTTTTAAAGGATTCTTCACCATTGCGGGATAGGGGGAATTTTGACATTCTAGTTTTTAACTCCACAAAAACAAGGCAGAAAGGCTTGAAAAAAATTAGGCTGTAACATAGTCAAATGTTCTATCAAACAATAAAGTTTGGTGATGATCGGATCCAGATTCCAGATCTGGTGATCCAGAATATGAAAAAATATAGGGAAAATAGAAAATGTGTCAGTGTGAGGTGACAAATGAAGCTAGAGATGCACAACTAACACCAAATTGTAGCTGAATCTGTACTGATTCAGTAAGGTGTCATCAGATTTGATGTAGCTTCAAATGTTATGGAGCTAGATCATGAAGAAAACCTCCATTACCGAATAATCGTTTTTATACAATAACTTTTGAACTAATAAAGACATAAAAGTGATTCCAAGTTCTAGTGGTATGTTTTCATGGTCAAGGATGTCAAATATAAAGGAGGGAATCTCTTTAGGGTCAGTGACCCTATGGCCTTGTTTACAGAAGTATTTCATAAATGTTACAAAATTCATATATTTGCAGTTTAGTTGAATAATAAATTGAATTTTGTCTCATTTGTTTTTGTCTATAAGCACATGCAATATCAATATCAGTGCTCAGATGACAGTAACTTCTGGGAAAGGTGCAAGTTGCAATAAACTGTGATGCCAAGCGCTAAGGATACATGCTATCCAGTCACAGCAGATGAAACTTTTTTTTACTACTGAGCAAACATCATTGTTAGACTTTTTTAGGTTCAGTGATTCCACGGCGTGTAGATGTTATGGCGTCAGTGACCCCATGGCCTTGGCGGAGGTTTGCACTCTCTGAGTGCTTCTAGTTAAAAAGGATTACTATCAGATGTTGTGTTACTTACGTGCACACTTGATGCAGGAAATAGTGCCAAACGTGTGGCACATAGGTGCCTAAAACTTTTCAAAACAATGAAGAGTTGCTGCTTGTTTATTAGAGGTGTCACAGCACACAGAAATCACGGTTCAGTTTACGTATATTTGTGTTTAGACATCACGGTTCAGTTGTTACATACAGTAGCTTTAATCTGTGAGTAACTGTGAGACAGAGTGTAAATGTAAACTTTCTTTTTTCATTAAACGTTCATGAATTGGATGAGATCTCTTTTCAATTGCGTTGGGATGAATTTTGTGACACATTGTGCCATTTTAAGTTTGGATTTGTGCAAAAATGACGGCATTTCATAAAAACATCATTTGAAATCATTATACGCAGTGCTGCCTTTCGACGGCCGTCTCATCCTTGAAATTTTACACGTCAACTTTTATTGTAAGATGGTGGCATTTTGGGTCTAAACTCAAATACGGTCTGACCTCATACAGGACAGTGATTCCACAACAAATGTGGGATCAGTACACTTTCGCTTTTAGGTTCATCTTTTTGAAGAAAAGCATAAATTAACCAGTTCCAGTTATGCTTCCAAAGTTTCTGATTTGAATAATCTGTTCGCTCGATTCAGCTGGCTGGCTCACTGTTGCCTCTATTCGACACACACATCAAGCTGAGGGGTGTGGTCATGCCTCCTACACTGAGGCTGAAAACCATCCTCCTCCTGCACAAATCATGAAACCAGAAGGACACACTGTCTGTGGAAATGAGACAAAATGTTGGTTGACTTATTGAAACAAATATACGTATTGTGCCAAATCATACTGCACAGTTGTACTGTGTATTCTGTGTACAGTTCTGTGCAAGGGCACAATTTAGAACTACAACCCCTGGCAAAAATTATGGAATCACCGGCCTCGGAGGATGTTCATTCAGTTGTTTAATTTTGTAGAAAAAAAGCAGATCACAGACATGACACAAAACTAAAGTCATTTCAAATGGCAACTTTCTGGCTTTAAGAAACACTATAAGAAATCAAGAAAAAAGATTGTGGCAGTCAGTAACGGTTACTTTTTTAGACCAAAAAAATATGGACTCACTCAATTCCGAGGAATAAATTATGGAATCACCCTGTAAATTTTCATCCCCAAAACTAACACCTGCATCAGATCAGATCTGCTCGTTAGTCTGCATCTAAAAAGGAGTGATCACACCTTGGAGAGCTGTTGCACCAAGTGGACTGACATGAATCATGGCTCCAACACGAAAGATGTCAATTGAAACAAAGGAGAGGATTATCAAACTCTTAAAAGAGGGTAAATCATCACGCAATGTTGCAAAAGATGTTGGTTGTTCACAATCAGCTGTGTCTAAACTCTGGACCAAATACAAACAACATGGGAAGGTTGTTAAAGGCAAACATACTGGTAGACCAAGGAAGACATCAAAGAGTCAAGACAGAAAACTTAAAGCAATATGTCTCAAAAATCGAAAATGCACAACAAAACAAATGAGGAACGAATGGGAGGAAACTAGAGTCAACGTCTGTGACCGAACTGTAAGAAACTGCCTAAAGGAAATGGAACTTTTGTTTGGTGCCGTTCCAATGAGATTTATAAAGATGACTGCCTGAAGAGAACATGTAAATTTCCACAGTCATTGATGATATGGGGCTGCATGTCAGGTAAAGGCACTGGGGAGATGGCTGTCATTACATCATCAATAAATGCACAAGTTTATGTGATATTTTGGACACTTTTCTTATCCCATCAATTGAAAGGATGTTTGGGGATGATGAAATCATTTTTCAAGATGATAATGCATCTTGCCATAGAGCAAAAACTGTGAAAACATTCCTTGCAAAAAGACACATAGGGTCAATGTCATGGCCTGCAAATAGTCCGGATCTTAATCCAATTGAAAATCTTTGGTGGAAGTTGAAGAAAATGGTCCATGACAAGGCTCCAACCTGCAAAGCTGATCTGGCAACAGCAATCAGAGAAAGTTGGAGCCAGATTGATGAAGAGTACTGTTTGTCACTCATTAAGTCCATGCCTCAGAGACTGCAAGCTGTTATAAAAGCCAGAGGTGGTGCAACAAAATACTAGTGATGTGTTGGAGCGTTCTTTTGTTTTTCATGATTCATAATTTTTTCCTCAGAATTGAGTGATTCCATATTTTTTTCCCTCTGCTTGGTCTAAAAAAGTAACCGTTACTGACTGCCACAATTATTTTTCCTAATTTCTTATAGTGTTTCTTAAAGCCAGAAAGTTGCCATTTGAAATGACTTTAGTTTTGTGTCATGTCTGTGATCTGCTTTTTTTCTACAAAATTAAACAACTGAATGAACATCCTCAGAGGCCGGTGATTCCATAATTTTTGCCAGGGGTTGTAGAAATTGGGGGGACAAAGTGCGAGGCCCACAGGGCTGAAGCCCGTAGGCCGGGGGCCGCTTTAGGCCCCCAGAAGCCAACGGTTTCTAGATAAGCTCAGATGCATTCTGAGCATCCAGAACAGTAATTTTAATGTTTTGAGAAGACCATAAAGTGGACACCATTTGACTTATACAATTTGAAACTGTGGATATAAGTACTTTATTCTGAGAATAGCCAGCACTGATTTTATTAACATCCTGGTGTAAATAAGGTATCACCACATGTGTAGAACTCAAAAAGAATGATAGGTTGAATTCTCATTAAAAAGACAACTGCAATGTGGTAAAATGTATTCATAAATATAAAAGAACAGGCTCTTAATAATTATTAACTATCGCATACTGTATTTTTTTTCTCAAGATTTGTTTTTGCATAAGTTTGAAAAAACAACAGATCATAAGTTTAGGATAAATTACTTATCATGAATTTAATTTTCGAAGCGGCACTAATGACAACACTCATATTGAACATAATTTCACTTGCACAGACTGATTTTGGAGATCAAGCAATTATTGCAGAAGGGCTTTCTGAGGTCCCAGATAGCTTTTCTGATTTCCTTTTCTAACTTTCAGAATTTAGTAAATTAGCATATGGTCCATTGATACTTATGTGTAGACACTAGTCCCTAGAGGCAACTATTTTTGGTTTCAAATGTGGGCAAATGCAGTCCCAGAAAATTCTGAATGTGACAAACAAGAAACAGGTGTAAACAAGTCAATGCTGCTAAAAATACAAACTTGCAGAAACAAAGATACTATTCTGACATGGTTTCGCACATAAGACTTACATGGTTTTCACATAAGACTGGCATAGCATGTTTCAAGTACACACATATATGTCAGAAGGTGGGGGGGGACATACCATATTCTGTCCCCCCGGTTGAAAAGGTGGGGGGGACATGTCCCCCCTATCCCCCACCAAATTGCACCCATGGTTCTGTGCCCCAAAACAGTTGCGTGTGTAAGGTTCAATTAGTATGGTTCAATACAACTACATGTATTGTGACACCCCTAATGTTTACTCTTCTAATGTATAAAGCTGACCACATGTGCATTCTATGCACAGCCACAGTAATTATGCAATCGACACCAAACTTGGTATGGTGACTGGGGACACCAAGGGGGGAGGTCACTGGAGCCCTTAGGTTGAAAGCATAAGTGCACGAACACACACATGGTCAACCTTAAATGTTAGATCACAACCCGCTCACTGGAGCCCTTATTTTCGCAGTTCACGTGGTACTCAGGTCAGGTAGCAAGCATCACACTTTATTTACTACGTAATAACTGCTGGCGAGGGTGCACTTTAATTACAATCCGAAAGTCCCAGCGCACTCTGCGTGTGAGTTAAGGTGTACATTTTTGTCAATTAAAATATACCTGTTGTGTGCTGCATGCCAGAGCATTGCAGTGATATGACATGCTATCAGCTTTTATCATCATTCACGTGAGTCTCATGAATGTCACAAATTGCTCGATGAAAATTAATGATGACAACACACACAAAATGCAGTGCAACTTACTACACCTTGAAATATGACATGGCTAAAATTCTTCATTACCCATGCATAGAATGGGTAACTCAGCTAGTTTTAATATAAATAAGTAAAACACGGGACTACTTTTCACATTTAAGACATAATTTAAGTAATAATACAACAATTAATTTTAGGTCATCTCATGAAAATTATACAAGAAAACCAGGCTGTTTTAAAATCAGGACTTTACAATCATGTTATTGAGTAATCATCAACGGCAATCTTTATGTTGAACAGCGGTGCGCAAAGCTGATACTTCATTAGGGGTGCGCAAACGTGATACTTCATTAGGGGTGCGCAAACGTGATACTTCATTAGGGGTGCGCAAACGTGATACTTCATTAGGGGTGCGCAAACGTGATACTTCATTAGGGGTGCGCAAACGTGATACTTCATTACCTTGCCGCTGCCAATTTTCTTTTAGGAGACATACTGGAGCTTCTCTGCAAAAATATCTGGAGCTGGCCGCGAGTGAGAGGCCTGCATGCAGCGCGCTAGCGTTTTTATATTGACTGCCGCCTATCGGCCATTTGGAACACCATTAACCGGGAGGTGGCATTTAGAACGGCGTACTGTCCGCTAGCGCCGCTGTTTTGTCTGCCTCTGTCGCCGGTTAAAACGCCCTTGAGGACGCCGATGTGGGCTCTATCTCCGTTTTACACGCCGTTGATTAGGGATACAACGCCGGCCGCCAATTACGGCGGTGTAAACTGCGGCACTACAGGAAGGGGCAGGATGAAACGGCGATTAAAAAGTATCAAACGCTGTTGTTCGTGTTGTCTCCGTCGTCACGCGAATTCTCCGGGAGCGCTCCCGGAATTATTCAACATGTTGAATAATTTTTTCAACGATTCCCGGTAAAGCCGGAACTAAGCCACGCCCCCTAGTGCCGGCATTAACAACGGCGTGTGATCCTTAAGACGGCCAAAAACTCTTCCGGGAGCTCTTACCATCTATGTGTAAACGGGGCTTTACCAAGAGGTCTGGTTCAGAAGCAGAGGGTAGCCTTGTGGCGGAGACTGAGCAACACGTTGAGGAGGGGAAAAGGAAGGAGAAGAAAAGGCTGATGATCTCCCTCCCCCTGCAGTGACAGAGGCATCTATTCCTGCTGCTTCAGCCTATTATACTCTGGGGGCGGTGCCTATATGCAAAAGTTCCTGGAGTAACGCAGGATTTGCCTGGATAAATCCAGCGGTACACAGGGCATTATCGGCGGTAGCAGAACACCGCCGTTCTCACGCACGTCTTAACCTGCGATTGTAAAGGATAGAACTGGGTATTAACCCCCGTTGCCTGACGTGTGCCAGATGCTACGGCGTCAAAACGCCGCTTTATTCAGCAGATTTAGCGGCGTTTTATCCGTGTATTTGCGGCTAGTACGGCGGTCAAAACGCCGGCGAAATGCCCCGCCCCTTTCCACCGCGTAAACAGCTGGAACTACCGCGAACTTTGGTCTACGTACTACCCGCCGACAAAACCGTCTATGTGTAAATGGGGCTTAAGGGTTGCGCAAAGGTGATATTTCATTAGGGTTGTGCAAAGGTGATATTTCATTAGGGTTGTGTAAAGGTCATATTTCATTAGGACTGTGCAAAGGTGATACTTCATTAGGGGTGTGCAAAGGTGATATTTCATTAGGGGTGCGCAAAGGTGATGCTTCATTAGGGGTGCGCAAAGGTGATGCTTCATTAGGGGTGCGCAAAGGTGATGCTTCATTAGGGGTGCGCAAAGGTGATACTTCATTAGGGGTGCGCAAACGTGATACTTCATTACCTTGCCGCTGCCAATTTTCTTTTAGGAGGCATCCTGGAGCTTCTCTGCAAAAATATCTGGAGCTGGCCGCGAGTGAGAGGCCTGCATGCAGCGCGCTAGCGTTTTTATATTGACCGCCGCCTATCGGCCGTTTGGAACACCGTTAACCGGGAGGTGGCGTTTAGAACGGCGTACTGTCCGCTAGCGCCGCTGATTTGTCTGCCTCTGTCGCCGGTTATAACGCCCTTGAGGACGCCGATGTGGGCTCTATCTCCATTTTACACGCCGTTGATTAGGGATACAACGCCGGCCGCCAATTACGGCGGTGTAAACTGCGGCACTACAGGAAGGGGCAGGATGAAACGGCGATTAAAAAGTATCAAACGCTGTTGTTCGTGTTGTCTCCGTCGTCACGCGAATTCTCCGGGAGCGCTCCCGGAATTATTCAACATGTTGAATAATTTTTTCGACGATTCCCGGTAAAGCCGGAACTAAGCCACGCCCCCTAGTGCCGGCATTAACAACGGCGTGTGATCCTTAAGACGGCCAAAAACTCTTCCGGGAGCTCTTACCATCTATGTGTAAACGGGGTTTTACCAAGAGGTCTGGTTCAGAAGCAGAGGGTAGCCCTGTGGCGGAGACTGAGCAACACGTTGAGGAGGGGAAAAGGAAGGAGAAGAAAAGGCTGATGATCTCCCTCCCCCTGCAGTGACAGAGGCATGTATTCCTGCTGCTTCAGCCTATTATAGTCTGGGGGCGGTGCCTATAAGCAAAAGTTCCTGGAGTAACGCAGGATTTGCCTGGATAAATCCAGCGGTACACAGGGCATTATCGGCGGTAGCAGAACACCGCCGTTCTCACGCACGTCTTAACCTGCAATTGTAAAGGATAGAACTGGGTATTAACCCCCGTTGCCTGACATGTGCCAGATGCTACGGCGTCAAAACGCCGCTTTATTCAGCAAATTTAGCTGCGTTTTATCCGCGTATTTGCGGCTAGTACGGCGGTCAAAACGCCGGCGAAATGCTCCGCCCCTTTCCACCGCGTAAACAGCTGGAACTACCGCGAACTTTGGTCTACGTACTACCCGCCGACAAAACCGTCTATGTGTAAATGGGGCTTAAGGGTGTGCAAAGGTGATATTTCATTAGGGTTGTGCAAAGGTGATATTTCATTAGGGTTGTGCAAAGGTCATATTTCATTAGGGTTGTGCAAAGGTGATACGTCATTAGGGGTGTGCCAAGGTCATATTTCATTAGGGTTGTGCAAAGGTGATACTTCATTAGGGTTGTGCAAAGGTGATACTTCATTAGGGGTGTGCAAAGGTGAGATTTCATTAGGGTTATGCAAAGGTGATACGTCATTAGGGGTGTGCCAAGGTCATATTTCATTAGGGTTGTGCAAAGGTGATACTTCATTAGGGGTGTGCAAAGGTCATATTTCATTAGGGTTGTGCAAAGGTGATACTTCATTAGGGGTGTGCAAAGGTGAGATTTCATTAGGGTTATGCAAAGGTGATATTTCATTAGGGTTGTGCAAAGGTGATATTTCATTAGGGGTGTGCAAAGGTGATATTTCATTAGGGTTGTGCAAAGGTGATACTTCATTAGGGTTGTGCAAAGGTGATACTTCATTAGGGGTGTGCAAAGGTGATATTTCATTAGGGTTGTGCAAAGGTCATATTTCATTAGGGTTGTGCAAAGGTCATATTTCATTAGGGGTGTGCAAAGGTGTTATTTCATTATGGGTGTGCAAAGGTGGTATTTCATTAGGGTTGTGCAAAGGTCATATTTCATTAGGGTTGTGCAAAGGTCATATTTCATTAGGGTTGTGCAAAGGTCATATTTCATTAGGGTTGTGCAAAGGTGATACTTCATTAGGGGTGTGCAAAGGTGATATTTCATTAGGGGTGTGCAAAGGTGGTATTTCATTAGGGGTGTGCAAAGGTGATATTTCAGTGGGAGTGTCCAAAGGTGATATTTCAAATTGGCATTGGTCTGATATTGGCCAAATCTATTGGCTTGGCTACTGGAACTTCAAAAAAAAACAAAAAAAAAAAAAACACACTCTGATCCAAGTTTTCCATCCGGGTCATGTTGTGAGCTATGAATGTTTTAGTTTTGGGGAGAAGAATATTTGTTTCACAGTTGGAGTTGACCAAACATTGACAAATGTATCAGTATCTGGATATCTTGAAGGTTCCAGTATCTGTATCATGTATGAAAAATGTGTTTTCATGCAATCTGAAAGCCTAAAACGTCGTCAGAGTTGTCATTTCTGTTCTGATGGCCTCTCTCAAAGTCTCCCTCTTGTATATTCAGTAACTTGAAAATAAGCACCAGGAATTTCTATAGGATCAGACATTAAATCAAATGTTATTGGTGCACGATATGATTTGATTGTTTATTGCAGTTGAGGTTTTTGAGGATTTGCTGATGAAAAAAAAATATCAGTATGAAGACGGCTGGTACCTTTCATCTTTGTTCATACGAATGCATCCCTCAATGATCTCCTTCAGCTCCGGGACTTTGACTTTATAAAAGCTGTCAGGTTTGATTCCCTGTAAGGCAAACAAAAACAAAAAAAAAAAAGGGGGAAAAAGAGATAGCTTTACTGAAACTGTTGTACCTCATATCACATCACATGATGCAAGAAAGATTTATATTTGGTGTTACAGTGATAAGAAGAATAACTTATTGGCCACGAAATTAATTTCCTGCAACATTCCACAGTTTTCCCATCAGAGGCTCAGTTTGAGGCAACAACAGCCACTCCCACCTGCACGTGACGTCAATGTAATGCTCCGCTTGATGACGTCTGCTAAAGACCAGCATGACATTAAAGAGTGCAAGCATGTCAACATGGGGGGGGGGGGGGCGCTATAAAAGCTCAGGAAGTGGGTAAAACGAAAACAGGCAATCCTCATCCTGTCTTCCTTCACTCTGTCTTTTTTTTTTTAATTCAGACCACAGAGATAATCTGAGGACAGAAAAAGATCATGGGGACACTCACAAGCAGCATGAGAGTTACAGCAACACTTTAAAAACACAGATAAGAAATGATATGTGTGTGTGTGTGTCTGTGTGTGTGTGTGTTCTCCACTCAGATTGCAACAGCCAATCACAGATTAGCCTTTCTGTCCATCATTTACCTGTATTTTGGCATGCTTGGCTCCAGAAAGTTATGTTGGATCCAAAAAGGCTAGGACCAAAAGTTATATTGGATCGGTTCCCACTGACCAATAGCGTTAGAGCTTACTGCCAACAGCTAGCCAATCAGAGCGCAGCATACGAAGGTCAGGAACTAGCTGACAGACGCTGGTTGAAAAAAATGGCAACAAACATGTCAACAACAGCAGAAAATTATCTGCCAGAGGTTTGCTGAGTTCACAGAGGAGGAACTGGTGGAATTATTGAACTCCAAGGATGCCAGAAACACTAAGAAGGTAGACAAGCTACTGATGTTTTAGAAGCATTCATCGCATCAGAATCAATCATATGCTGTTCACAACAAAATAAACTGATCTAATTTACTTGACTCTTTGTTGTTTGCTTAATTTGGGAGGGGGGTGGAGAACATAACAATTGATGGATGGCAAGTCGTCCAACATAGAGAAATATTGGCTACGCCTCGTCCAATATAACTTTTCTGAATCCAATATTTCTCTATGTTGGACTCCTTACCATCCATTATTTGTATAATATATATAAACAATTTCTATCTATCAAACTGGAGTGTTGTGTTGATGTACAGGGGGGGAATCTTTCTAATCCAATCTTATAGACTATATATATTTTCTAAGCATCATCGGTGTTATACACTTACGATTGTGTATTGTGATACAATGTCCATTAAATATTTATGTAAAGTCCACAGTAAGGTATTGTGTTGTTCATAAAGGATCCACTCGTGTCTGAGCTGTTGGCATTTTCTCCTTCTCCATCTCCAGCCTTCGTCAGAGTCCGTTTGCTCCACTTATGCAACACACGTGAAAGAAAAAGCCTTCTTTGTCGAGTAGAGACAGACATATTTTCCAAAACATATAATTCTACAGTTGCTTGCTCATGCCCGCTGTTGCGTCATCGCTTTCCTTGGCATGTGAAATATGGAAGCCTTTATTTGCTACCATTTTAAAAGCCACTGCAGTGAGTCTGGGCTTCTGTTGAACACCCAAAATGGATTTATGCATGCAGCCGCTGGGCTGGGATTCAAGCCATGTTCAGCTCTGGATGCCGACGCTCAAGACAAGGTTCACTTTTACAGTTGACACACGTACTGTATGCTTCAGAAAACATGTCATTTAAAGTTTTTAGAAAGAAATGTACCTTGTGGGCATGATGACATTAGGACCTGCGAAACTGTAATGATTGTAGACTAAAAACAGAAAAGTGGTCAGATCACGGTACAGTGCTGTTCCCTCACCTCGTAACTAAAACAAAGCCTTTAAATCTATGTGGTCCTCACATTTAAGGATTTAAACTATCCAGATGTACATTCAGTTCTCCGTAGTATAATTCCCCCAGAACGAGGAAGGTGGTCGACACATGTTAGTAATTATGCCAACTACTGGCAGGATTTGAAGAAAGAAAGAAAAAAAATCTGTTCTTATTACTCACACTAGTGACTTTGCGGTAGATTTGAGCAGCGTTTTGGCACTCGGAGTATGGGTACTCAGACGTGGCCATCTCCAGGATGCACATTCCAAAGGCGTACACATCCACCACTTCGTCATACTTCTCCTCGTACATCTCTGGGGCCATGAACTCTGGTGTTCCTGCAGGCATTCAGAGGACAATCATTATTCTGGTGGTACCCCAATTATACTCAACAAAAATATAAATGCATTGATTTTGTTTGTACTCTTCTGTGCGCACAAAAGGTTTATTTTCTTTGAATTTTGTTCACAAAGTTGTTCAAAGTGGGCAATTCACCTTTGCTAAAAAAATTCAGTTATATGCGCCATATCAAGATACTTATTTAACAGCATGGTTATTGCACAAATGTGCATTAGACTGTTCAAATAAAAGGCTGCTCTAAAATGTGCAATTAATCTTGAGGGGAAAAAACTTTATTTGGTCAAGTATGTGGACGTGGCTGTCCTGGGATGGCATGGAAATACAACGTGTGTGGCACTGGCGGGCACAGCTAGCATAAATGTTAGCTTCAAGAACTGCTAATCCACCAACTGAAAAGGTCAATTGTGATAACGCTAAACTGAAACTGTGAAAACTACTGCTAACCGTCCATCCATCCATCCATCATAACGAAAGAACGTGCGGGCAGAGTCGCATGTCGGGCCGGACCCGACCGCGGGGGATCGCGTCAGGAAAAACACCTCCGTTGGAAACCTTAACAGGCAAGTTGGAACACGCCCAAGCTGTTAAACAATTTCTCAGTTACTCACTTGTTGAAAGCCATCAAAAGCCGCCTGAATTTTACAAATGGTTTTCAACACGGAGGTGTTTTTCCTGTCGCGGCGCACACAGATTTGCCGAATCGTCACGGAAACGACTCGGCGAATTTGCGCGCACGTCTTTCATTAAAAAATGTCCTTAAACAGTGGAATGTCCGTATAAAGTCCTCATGCCGGCCTCTTTTGAATCTTCTCTGTTCTCTCACGACGTCCTGGATGAATTAAGCCTTAAATTAGGATGTTTTCAGGTTGAAACAGGCCGACGACGGCGCCTGGAAGCGCTGCACGACGTCCTGCTCCGTGGGAAGTCCTTACACCGACAGAAACACCCCATAATCTCTCATCAGCCGTTAAACTTTTCACCGAAAACCAGCTTAATTTCTCGAATAGTGTCCACTCGGATATTCCTCACAGATCCGGAAAAAATTTTGATAAAGCAACGCGCGCCGTCTCGAGCAGTGTGTGAAACAAAGGAATTCAGCCGAGAGGGCGGGACCACATCTCACTCAAGGCCTGCCCACAGGGAAATGACGTCACCGACACGCGTGAAAAAAACTCACGCATGCGCACGAGGGTTCAAGCATGATTGGTGTAATCGCACGTCATTCAAATCCATATAGTTAAAAAAAAATAAATAAAAGGGTCGGTTTATTATCTAATAGACCTCGTACATTCATTCTTTCATTTTCTATGCCCTCCTTCTAATACTAAGGGTAACGGGGGAGCTGGAGCCGATCCCAGGTCACTTTCCATTCAACATACAATTTATTCACAGTACAGAAAGTATTAGAGAATAGGAATTTTAAGAATTAAAAACACACATGAAGTTATTTTATCTCCTTGAGGTGATGCTTGTTGGCTTGGCGCAATGTCTCAAATTTACTTATTGGATTAAGGTATTAGCTGCAGCAGGAACAAACATTATTGTTAAAAGTTTATTCAAGACAATCTTAGTTAACTTGAAGTCAGCAGAACTACATCTAGTGGAAGGTAACTCGTCCACTCATGGCTTTCAAAGTTAGCTGGATAGGTAATCCTCCATTGAAAAAGGTAGTTTCAGTAATTAGCCATTAGCTGATTAGCTGACCTGTGCCCACCCTTGTCTGAGGTTGTAAGACTGGTTAGAAACGACAACGGAAGCAGCCTACAGTAGCGAAATAAATATTCAGTTTGGGGAACTTTCCAGCAGTAAGTGTGCTGATTGTGCACTCACTCAAAACCTTAAATTTGTGAACAAAATTCAAGAGAAAATAAGCTTTTTGTAGACATAGAAGAAATCTTAGATCTTGTACTTCAAATCATGAAGTGTTATCCTTGTATTTTTGTTGGATACATGTCTGAGATAGACTTTCTATCAGATTTAATGTGTACAAATACAACATTGTATCCATACCAATGACACTTTTCGCAAAAGAGGCACTTTTGAGTGTGGCCAGCCCCAGATCTCCTATCTTGACAGATCCAGTGGGGCCGGTGATGAAGATGTTGTCACACTTGAGGTCCCGGTGGATGATAGGAGGGGTGCGTGTATGCAGGAAGTGTAGCCCTTTGAGGATTTGACGGCTCCAGCGCTGCAACAGCTTCAGCTTCATCTCCTTGAACCTCTTCAAGTACCTAAAACAAGAGACAAGAATAAACATACAGCAAGAGGAAGCTTTTAAGAGCCGATACATAACTCATGTCCTATTTTGACATACAAGAGGAAATTTTAAACTGTGCAAGTTTCCTGAATTCTGTCCCACAATGTGTTATCCAGATTTGAGATATTTTGAACATTTTGTCAAATACTCATCCGAAAGAAAAAAAATGAAATAAATTAAAGTTTGACTGTTTTTCAGTCTTATGAGTGATCTGAATATTACAATATATTCTGTGACCTGATTGAGAATTTTAATGATTTCAGTCTTTCCTAATTGCAAATATTGCACTTCATGAACATACAGTGCATCTGGAAAATATGAATAGCACTTCACTTTTTCCACATTTTGTTGTGTTACAGCCTTATTCCAAAATGGATGAAATTCATTTTTTTTCCGCAAAATTCTACACACAATACCCCATAATAACAATGTGAGAAAGTCTGAGATTTTTGCAAATTTATTAAAAAAAAAACACTAACAAATCACAGTACGTAAGTATTCACAGCTTTAGCCATGAAACGCAAAACTGAGCTCAGGTGCATCCTGTTTCCCCTGATCATCCTTGAGATGTTCCTACAGCTTAATGGGGTATTTTCAAGATCCCGCTAGACAGCGCCTACGTGCAAGCGTGATGACGTCACAACTTTATCTGGTTAGGGAGACGCGGTTTTGCTCAATAACAAGAACTGTCAAGAAACTTTCTAGTGTGTGGCTGGAGTTGTGTGGTGGTAGGAATAGCCTTTTGAATGCTTGAATAACGATGTCAGTCACACAAATACATCAGATAATAGTGAAAAGACATTCATTGTGCCCAGAATGTTGGTATTTTGGTCGTTGAACCTTCCTAGCAATGAAGCCCCGGTCAAATGGCACTAACGAAAGACACTGGAGCCAAAACAAAACCGTCGTCCAGTTTCATTCTTGTACGAATAGCGATGACAACTTCAAGCTATCCATATTCCGTTTTGCTTTCTGTCTTGACAGTTCCTCATTGCTTGCGTAATTCCCGTACCGTCAGCGTTCCGCTTGACTGTGGTCCAACTTCGTCCAACCTCCCAAGCCTGACGTCTTGCACGAACATTGTACACACACACAAACGACTGTTCGCATGCCGCCTTTGGCTGTAGAGGCTGTGCGCACACACATGAACGGCTGTGCGTCAGTTCGCATGCCATCTTTGTACCATCTTTGGCTGTAGAGGCTGTGCGCCACTTTTTTTGTGTTGTGAGTACAGTTTTGAGGGAAAAAAATAATTTACTCAAGTTTGGAATGAGACTGTAACATAACAAAATGTGGAAATAGTGAAGCGCTGTGAATACTTTCTGGATGCACCGTATGAAATTTCAAAGTCAATGCACAACAAAAATGTGCAGCAATTACAGAATTATGTTCTGAATAGAAACAAACACTTGGCTTGTTTTGCCACGTTTATAGGTAAATTAAAAAATAAAAAAAGAACTTCCCTTCATTTTCTATGACAGCTAATAGTCAAATATGAGAAAACATGACACGTGAAGAAATATTGTTATCTGCAAAGATTGCGCTAAAGACAGACTTACTGGCAACCAGCATCTCCTGCTGCAGATACCAAACTGTCACAGTGTCCAAACTTCTGCAGGTACCATTTTGGTAACAAGCAAAACACACTATGCCCACTGCATGTTTCTTTAATCTACTTTGGCCTGCCTAACATAATATTTTCAGAGACCCAGCATAGAAATGGAGTGTTTACAGAACATGTTAAGCTGCAGTCACCACCAAACTACTAAACATCTTCATGTCCAGCGCTCAGTGGTAAAAAGAAATGGACTACATTTCTATAGCGCTTTTTCATCTGATGCAGATACTCAAAGCACTTTACGGTGATGCCTCACATTCACACGCACCAATGTCAGCGTGCTGCCATGCACACAGAGAGCAACCCCAGACCCTCAGTTGAACTTTGAGACATCACCACCAGTGGTCCCACTGACCCACTTGCAGGGTCGAGTACAGTCTTCTGTCAGGTGGTGCACATTCTTCATTCGTCAACTTAAATAAATTTACCAAAATGCATTTTTCTGGTGGAAAACAGTCAAGCCAAGCTAAGTGTGGGAGCATGAGCTGGTGCTACACTGCACCGCATCCACGACACCGCCTTGGGTCCTAGATGGCAACCACCTAGGCATACAACCGGTCCATTCCAACATCTCTAAAATAACTGTCTATCTACTGTGTTCAAAATAATGTTAAAACAGGGCCCTGTGTGCTGTCTATGAGGTACAATAACAGAGGGTGTGGATTTATTGGTTCAGGACTCTTTGGTGTAAGTTGGCCTTCACCAGAGGCTACAGGAAAACAAAACAACACACTAAAACAAAATATAATCTCATTTAATGAGTGGCTGGGGGAAATGAACAAAGTAGTTAATTATGAGCAACTGATCTTAAAATTGAAAAACAGACAAAAAGTGTTTTTTTTTAATGTTGGGCCTTTTTATGAACAGGCATTCATAGTGTTGGGGAGGTGATGGTCCAGTGGTTAAGCGGTGGGTTTGAGACCAGAGGATCCTCGGGTCAGGCCAGAAAATCACTAAGGGCCCTTGTGCAAGGTCCTTAATCCTCAAGTTGATCCCGGTGTGTACTGAGCACCTTGCATGGCAGCACCCTGACATCAGTGTGTGAATGGGTGAATGTGAGGCATCACTGTAAAGCACGTTGAGCTTCTGATTCAGATGTAAAAGCACTATATAAATCCAGTCCATTTATCAAGAAGCCAAGTCAAATCAAGTCTGGGAGCATGCACTGGTTCCCCATCCACAACAGCACGGAACCACTTTGGCTCCTGGATGCCAACCACACAGACAGACAACCAGTCCATTCCCGCATCTGTAAAATAACCATGTATCTGTCACACCCAGGTGAAACGGTCGATTGATCAAAAAGGAGTCCTCCTTTTGAAGGTTGGTCAGTGAACTCTGGAGGCACGAGGACCCGTGAATTTGAATCGTTACTTGCCATGTGGGCCAAAACATCCAGGAATCGACTGAACACACTTACGTTTTAAGAGTGCCTGAGGTCATGAGTTCAGTCACCAAGATGATGCACTTGTGGCCCTTCACTGTGGACTTCCAGGAGTCATGGAATCGGACAATGTTGGGGTGCTGCAGCCCCTTCAGCATCTCCACCTCCTCGCTGAAACGCTGTCGCTCCGCCTTGGTCAGCTTCCGGGTCTAGAGAGGAAATAACAGTCAGGTCAAATGATGTCACCTGTATGTTCGGACACACGTTTGATAAATCGTTGCTAGTTCAGCTAATTAGTTCATCAAACCACAAACTCATCCATTCCCGAGACCCTCGGATTACATAATCGCACTTAGTTCCCAGTAAGGGAGGGGGCGAGTGGGAGTGGGGGCTGTTTTCAAGGTCTCCAAAATCCACCCAGACCTGAACCAAATGTTGCAATCACGCTGACAGAACAAACAAAGACGTTTTTGTGCTTCCTCGAGGATGAATGGCCCAATTTAGCTCCTGTTGGAGTGACTCCCGCTGTGGTGGCTGGTTAGTGGAAAACTCCTGGGAGACTTCCGACCATGAATCCTGCATTGAGGCAGTTTTCTGAGGAAAAAAAAAATTTTCTCCGCATGTGTTTGTGCTTACAATCAAGTTGACCGCGAGTCTCTCCCGCATTTCTCATCTTTCCCAGCAAAGTAAGGCGCCGCTGTAGCCAATGTTGAACTTTCAGCAGCCCCGCGCTGTCTCCAGTCACATGTCACCTTTAACCTGCGGCACTCACCTGTCAAGCTGTCATATTACATCAACATCCCCAGCGTGAGGTCCTGCACTCGGAGGGGAACGTGTGACCAAACGGTCTGGATCTAGGTTGATAACGATCTCTCTACAGTGATAGAAATCCTTGTGTGACTACATTTTTAGTATGTAAGTCAGGGGGTTTATGACCTGATGTCCATCTGGGTATTTATATATTTAAACGTACCAACATGAGTCCCTAAAGCTTTGTCGCCTACGTGAGCGTGCAGCGTAATGTGCACAGAGCCGAGGTGTTGAAGGCACAGAGTTAGCGTTAACATATTCCTTATGGCAAACAGCCGAGCTACTTCAATGCACGGACACTGCCAAACCGTGGCGATTTACGAGACAACTCTGTGCGCTGCACGGCAAAATGCTAAAAAGGCACAAAGCAGACGCTTGGCGGCTTCAGGAAATTCTTTGAGGAACCAAAATCCTGCAGCGTCACGCTTGAAGGGCAATCCTTTAAGTATAAAACCTACAAAATCATCATCACGACCTCACTTCTTAATGTCTCACTGAGTAACTGCTAATTTCTTAATTTAAATTAGGGATTTCCCTATCAAGGTTTTTTGTTTGTTTGTTGCCCCAATCCAAGTCATTTACTAGAGAGTATCTGAGTGCTTTTACATCGGAATCAGAGTCCAAATTTGATACTTGTGTTTACACTTGCTCAGGTGATCACATTAAAGTCAATCTACCATAAATGTTTGACACATTAACACCTCTGCAATGCATTAAAAAAAACCTTCAATCCAAGTTGCTCCTTAATGTTTTTATTGTTTAATTATTTATTTTACAAAATAAAGGAAGCAAATGGATTTTTAAATATGGCTCTCATCATTTAATTTAGTGTAGCCTTGTAGTAGTAAAACTAGAACACAGTACTCTTTACTGAGCAAGATTTTTAACAAAATATGGTTAACTGTTAAAATGCATTCAAATGTATTATCATTATTACTATTACAGTGGTCCCTCGCTATAATGCGGTTCACCTTTCGCGGCCTCGCAGTTTCGTGGATTGTGTTCTGCGTCCTCATCAAGCAGGCCGGTCGTGGCACCGCTAAGGGAGAGTACGCGCATTGTGTTCTGCGTGTGTTTATAAGAATCTTCTCGCCCAGAAGAAAAAAAGAGCGCCAACAAGTACCCATAACTGTGTTCTTCACTTGGAAAAAGTGATTATTGTGGGCAGTCTAAGGCACACCTGTGCACTAATCATGGTGTCTAATCAGCATCTTGATATGGCACACCTGTGAGGTGGGATGGATTATCTCAGCAAAGGAGAAGTGCTCACTATCACAGATTTAGACTGGTTTGTGAACAATATTTGAGGGAAATGGTGATATTGTGTATGTGGAAAAAGTTTAGATCTTTGAGTTCATCTCATACGAAATGGGAGCAAAACCAAAAGTGTTGTGTTTATATTTTTGTTGAGTGTATTTATAGGAAAATGTTCGATTTTTATTTCTCAAACAAACGTTTGGGCCTGAAAACAGGTTGGTCTTATTTTCTACCAGGGTTTGAACTTTGAGAGTGTTTACACACGAGAGAAAAGTGAGAAAATGTTAATGCCTGTTTGAGAAAGTGTATAAAGTGTGTAGTGAGGGGTTTTACAGCTTTAAAACGTCTATAATAATTGTAAAAAAATAACGCTGACTACTTCGTGGATTTCGCCTATTGCGGGTTATTTTTTAGAACGTAACTCCCGCGATAAACAAGGGACCACTGTATATGCAAAGATGTCTCTAAAGTATGTGCACAAAAGTAGATTTTCATCCCCCCCCCCCCTCCAAAAAAGGGGAGCCCTTCTTATCCCTGCACTACCTCTGGCTATGGGACTGCACAGTGCTTAAAAGCGGGAGGAAACACACAAACAAGAAGAACAACAAACTTGTGTAGCTGATCAGAAGTGCACTACATGCATCATACTTCAGAAATAAACGTGATGCGCATTTGAAGCGAAGCAGAGCATAAATTTGCTGAGCCTGTAGCGAAAGTAATGGAACGCAGACCAGTTGGTGTGAATGTTGTGTTCCATTACTTTCACTATTGAGGTCACGTGGATCCTCAAACATATTTTATATAAAAAAAGAACATTGTAAAATATTTGCACCACCTTGCAAACAGTGTCTTTCTGAAGTGATATCGGCTCTTGTGGCAACTATGAAAATACCTGCAAACCTTTGGTTACTTGGACACCCTGTGGTTTCAGAGTACAGATCATACATACAAAGTAACACCAGTTAAAACAATGTCAAGGATTAATTTTATTTGAATAGTACTTGTGGATCTTTAAATAGTTTGAGTTTAAAATGTGAATTCTGATGAAGGTTTTATTGAAGGCGTGTAAGATGTGGCTCATAGCGTGACTAGCGTACTGATACAAATAAATAAAATACGCATACTGCACTACATATTGCCTGTCCATGTCATATCCTTCTCTGCCCACACAGTTTATATTGCATCAAAGTACTTGCAAGAGAAGACTATCATCACAAAGGGAGCATTTTGTCCAAAAAAAGCTGAATTTTATTTATGTTGTGCTTTTTCCTGACAGATGTTATTCAACACACTTTATAATGATTCACCCATTCACACATACACTGATGATGGGGTCAAGCCATTCAACTGCAAACCAATTAAACTGCACAAAATGTTCCCATGACAACAACCAAACCAAATCAATTTCCCCATAATCCAGATTTACATGCATATAGATGAATGCCAGACAAAGGCAGAATTTTTTAATTTTAAATTTTTTCTGTTAGGTCGTGGTGACGGAGCGGTCGCTTCAAAGCAGATGATGTCACAGATCTCGCTATTGCCCCCAACTTGGGATTTTCAGTTGGACTTTTAAAACAAATGCTTGTTAATTCCTGGGTGTTCACACAGGTCTTCTTCCTCTATTATATAAAGTCTGTACGGTCCCAAGCATCTTACGTGTTTGTATAATTGTAGTACCATGAATCTCTATAATCTTCCATGCTCTTTAAAGAAGCATTCATCTTGGTTGTATGCAACCTGTTGACCCACTAAAAATCTAACATAGTGAATAAAAGGAGGAATAAATATATATTGTAGCTGTTATCTCTACATATCTTTAAGTAGACATTCTAAATGGCATCACATTGACAAAATGGAATATGTGTCTATCAGTTTGTTTGTTTGTTTCACTTTAGTATTTCTGTTTTTCTTGTTGTTTAATGCTGATAAATTATACTGTATTTGCTGTTTTTCCGATGTCTGTTTTTGTCTCTCTGTTTGAGAGAGATGGGTGTGGTGTCTGTTCTGTAACCCTCCCATCCTGTGCACTGGCAACATTTCCTGTATATTCGTTTTGTGAATTGTGTTTGTAACATGGCCCAAGCAGAGGGTCGCCCCTTTGATTCTGGTCTGCTTGAGGTTTCTTCCTCAAATCTTCAGAGGGAGTTTTCCTTACCACTGTTGCCTGTGTGCTTGCTCTGGGGGTTGGTAAAGCGCCTTGAGGCAACTTTGTTGTGATTTGGCACTATATATATATATATGAAAATAAATTGAACAAAAATTCTTTAACAAAAAAATGGAGCCAAAATACTTTGTATAACACTGTGGAGAGCAGTGCAAGGGGAGTCAGCCATATATGACTTACTACAACAACAATGAGCAATATCCAGAAAACCAAAGAAGACAGATTCAGAGGTGTGAGAAATGTTTTCTTATCCTGTCATCCTGTCCAGTGGAGGCTTTATTCTTAGCTGCTGGGAGGTGCGCACAGTGTATTGAGCGGAGGCACTGCCATAGCTACGGCTAGAAATACTTGTAGCTGGTTCCGCAAAAGTGGTGTTACATAAGCACCATGTCAGTGGCCTTATTATAACAACAGGGACACCAAGATGACATGATCGCCAATATTTGCACCAAACCAGGTGGGTACTTTGCCATGAATGATACTGTGCTCACCAAACATGGATGTTCAGGCAAGATTTTTCTAAGATCCATTGTGGATACAGAATGACGTGTGGAACTCTTGAGAAAAAGCTCAATCTGGGAGACAGATTTTCACAGCAGCTTCATACCAGTATGTTTTGGCCTGCTGTTTCGAGAAAGTAGACCTCAAGTTGATGTTTGTTAACAGATCAATATTAACCCTCTGGGGTCCGGGGGCATTTTTTGGACAGTTCACTCGCCTAGCATAATGTTTTATTATTGCTGTTAACAGCTCTCCCTGCATCCCACAATCAAGTTTTATGCCTCTTTTTTCAGGACAACCTGTGCTTTCAATATATATGCTTTTGTTGTGTTTTATAAGTGTAATAAAGGTTTACAATCACAAATAACAAAGGAAGAAGTAAAGCGAAAAATAATTTTCCACACACATTTATTCAAAACACATAAACTATAATAAACAACTGTTTTGACACTTTATAAAGGTAATTTGAGGTCTTGTGTGAAAGACTGTACAACAAAAAGGTTCTAACAATAAACACAAATGCACAGTTTGAATATATACAAAATGGTCTATGCATTTATGCTCCAGTCTGAGGAGCAGCCCCTCTCCCTCACCTCATTGATATGGTAAGCAGTGCTTTACGCCAGAGGGAGAGAGCCACAGAGTTATCCAGTAACATTCAAATGCAAACTAGTGGAGGAATCCTGATAGTTACACACTCTTTGTTTGAGCACGTGAGATTGTCATGCGAGGCTCTCCATCTGCTTTCACTTTCGCTGTGCGTAATGGGGCAGGGCGCAGTGGAGGAGTTAGGGGACTATTCAAACCAGCCAACTAGTAAGGTATCACTCCTGAAATGATCTTTGGCTTATCACGTGAGGTAAATCTGCCCTACAACTGGATTTTGGAAAACCATGTGACAATGAACCAATTCCAATTGGACACTCACATTCCGCACATCATCACACAGCTTCTATGAGTACAAAGATGGCCGATGGTGGATCGAAAGTCCGCGGAGTTAACTTTTCAGCAAAAAAAGAAATAAGTTTCTATCTCATATCATTAAAAAGTTATTGGTTGTCTAGACCTGACTTATGGTGATGTGATTTGGCACTGTGTCAATAAATTGAAATGGGTGTCTAATTTTCATTTTGGAAAACAAGTTCCTTTTGTTGATAAAACTACATGATTTATTTTAGATTGTTCAGCAAACAATAGACCAACCAGTTTGTGTTGATGACAGACATGTCAGTTCTAGTGACTTGTTGAGGTGGTAAAACAGCCAGATCAGCAAGTGTCCTCCCCAAGTTCATTTGTCCATATCATGCATTCATGGGCTCTCTGCCTTCAATCATATCTGGAGTAGCTCTGTGACATAGGAGATGGATTACCAACATATAGACATGGGTTTGATTCCCGATGTGTTATTCATGCTACCTGTCTGAGTCCTTGGACAAAACACTTTATCTGCATTGTTGTTGTCCACCAAGCTGTGGTACCAAACCTGGCTGGGGAAGTAACCTGAGATGGACTGGTGTCTCATTTATGGGGACACTCTCAACCAATTCATTTTACAGTGTTTGGGTTTAAGCACTGGCCCCATGGCAATCAGGGCCGGCACAGCAATTTAGTGGGAAGGGTTCACTAGTCCGAAGGTTCAGTAGTTTGTGTATTTACTCCAAATTAAGCCAAACATCGCAATTCACAGAGCCATCTGTGAAGGTTGAGTAACTGCCATTTAAATTAAAGACCAAACTCTGAATTACGGAATATTGTGTATGACATTTACAGTGAGGAAAATAAGTATTTGAACACCCTGCGGTTTTGCAAGTTCTCCCACTTAGAAATCATGGAGGGGTCTGAGATTTTCATCTTAGGTGCATGTCCACTGTGAGAGACATAATCTAAAAAAAAAAAAAAAAATCCGGAAATCACAATGTATGATTTTTTTTTTAAATAATTTATTTGTATGTTACTGCTACAAATAAGTATTTGAACACCTACCAACCAGCAAGAATTCTGGCTCTCACAGACCTGTTAATTTTTCTTTAAGAAGCCCTCTTATTCTGCACTCTTTACCTGTATTAAAGGCAGCTGTTTGAACTTGTTACCTGTATAAAAGACACCTGTTCACACACTCAATCAATCACACTCCAACCTGTCCACCATAGCCAAGACCAAAGAGCTGTCTAAGGACACCAGGGACAAAAATGTAGACCTGCACAAGGCTGGGATGGACTACAGGACAACAGGCAAGCAGCTTGGTAGAAGACAACAACTGTTATGATTATTTATTAAAAGTGGAAGAAACACAAGATGATGGTCAATCTCCCTCAGTCTGGGATTCCATGCAAGATCTCACTTTGTGTGGTAAGGATGATTCTGAGAAAGCTCAGAACTACACAGGAGGACCTGGTCAATGACCTGAAGAGAGCTGGGACCACAGTCACAAAGATTACATTAGTAACACATGATGCTGTCATGGTTTAAAATCCTGCAGGGCAGCAAGGTCCCCCTGCTCAAGCCAGTACATGTCCAGGCCCATTTGAAGGTTCACCAGGACCATCTGGATGATCCAGAGGAGGCATGGGAGAAGGTCATGTGGTCAGATGAGACCCAGAATAGAGCTTTTTGGAATCAACTCCACTTACCATGTTTTAGAGGAATGAGAACAACCCCAAGAAAACCATCCCAACCGTAAAGCATGGGGGTGGAAACATACTCTGGGGTGCTCTTCTGCAAAGGGGACAGGACGACTGCACCGTATTGAGGAGATGGATGGGGTCATGTATTGCGAGATTTTGGCAAACAACCTCTTTCCCTACAGTAAGAGCATTGATAGATGGATCATGGCTGGGTCTTCCAGCATGACAGTGACCCCAAACACACAGCCAGGGCAACTAAGGAGGGGCTCGGTAAGAAACATTTCAAGGTCCTGGAGTGGCCTGCCAGTCTCCAGACCTGAACTCGATAGAAAATCTTTGGAGAGAGCTGAAAACTCCAAACCTGAAAAATCTAGAGAAGATCTGTATGGAGGAGTGGACCACAATCCCGGCTGCAGTGTGTGAAACCTGGTGAAAACAACAGGCAACGTTTGACCTCTGTAATTGCAAACAAAGGCTACTGTACCAAATATTAACAATGATTTTCACAGGTGTTCAATACTTATTTGCAATAGTAACATACAAATAAATTATTAGAAAAAAAAAAATCATACAGTGTGATTTCAGCATTTATTTTTTTTTTTTTATTATGTCTCTCACAGTGGACATGCACTAAGAGCGAAAATTTCAGACCCCTCCATGATTTCTAAGTGGAAGAAATTGCAAAATCGCAGGTTTTCAAATACTTATTTCCTCACTGTATATTGTACGGTGCAATCTTTAACCGGCGAAGTTAAAACAAAGTGACTTGTTGCTTTTGTTATTAAAGTAACATTCATTCTCGCATCACAGATGAAAGAAATGTCTTTTTAATAGAAAAAAGCACATGTACATATACGGCTCATAGTGCACCTTACTAAAACTTGGCATCAAATAATTCATTTATTGAACTGAACCTTTGGACTAGTGAATCTTTGGACTAGTAGGATGTTCCCCAGTTAAGTTCAACCAATTTTAATGTTGGTAAACGTGGTCAAAGTTCACTTAGAGCTCATTTACAGCTGTCCTATGTATTTTAATTTTCAACAATTACAGATAGAAAGTTTCTCCCATGCTGTCAAAGGTAAATCACTCTGATGCTTGACTGATGATGTTTAAATATGACCAGTTATAAAAATGTGAACTTGTCCTTTAATCACTGCACGAACCCTTGCATAGCTTAATATGTAAATATTTCCTGTCTTCCTCATGTCCCTAACTTGTTGAAAATGCTTTTAACAAGACATAACGCCTGCGTTCAGTGCTATTAAACTACTTTCTATCAGAGTTGATGTCATGAGCACACTAAGCACTGGACTGATGTCAAAGACAAGTGCAGAGTGAAAAATCTGGAGTTTGACCTCATCTTGTACGCCTGAAAAACTGATGTCCACATCATGCAAACATGCACATAGGCACACACAGTGCTACTGTGTGGTGTTGAGGATGTTTACAGGTAAGAACTGAGGTGCCAGTGTGCGCCCGTCCAAGGAAAACCTGACATGTTGGGTACTGTAAATGGAGCAGGCAGAGAGTGGCGAGCCATTAATCTCATCAGGATTGAGCTTCGACCAGCCTGACTACCGCGCTCGTTCACACAGAGAGAGCCCGACTTGACTTGAGGCACCAGAAATTACCAGTACAATATAAAAGATCTAGACATAGAATAACACATATATACTACGCTATTATACTTTATACTTATTACTGTTTTGTTTATCTGTTAGCTTGCTAGTACGGTTGGCTTATTAACCGACTAATTAGCTCTTCTAACTATAACTATCTTATTTTCGTTATTTACAATTTTATTTTATATGGTGTAGATTTTTAATTATTCATCAGTTTATGTGTTCTTTAAAAGATATCAACATATAGTACATAAGTTCTTAGGTTTCCATTTGATAGCATATAGATTATGCTTTTTATTTTTCTATAGTATGCTAGCAGAGTTACTTTAGATAGATACCAATACACATTACATCATAGCTTCTGGTTCTATAATAAAATACCAGATTTATAGCTTAGCCTACTAACTATAATTTAATTTTACTACTAGTCTACATACTAAAATACCTATACTACAATCTTCTCCTGTATTAATATTTAGGTTTTAAAACCTACTCTTGTATATTATATAATATCATATTTTTTGTATATGTTGTTTATTACCCTTATTATTTAATTATCGGTTATATATATATGATATCTTATCTTCCTTATGTCTTATTAATTATTATTATATATATCCTTTTTCTTGAGCCGCTTGGGTGAGTAGGGAGAGGTCCCATGGGATAAAAAAGCTTTTCAACCTACCATCCCTGGTTCTCAAGACCAGGCACCTAAGTGGCTCTACTCTACTCTTTTCTACTCTTCTATTTTACTCTTCCTTTTTAGATATTTAGATATACCTTAGTATACTAGCATAGTTTCACCTTAGAATTGTAATATAATATATAAGATATACTGTACCTACTGAATTTTCATGTTACATGTTTGAATGGTGAAAACTGGGCCATCGATCTCTTTATTTATCTGGTCAAACTACTTTTCTCTGAAGTGAGCGAATTGTCTAAGAAAGAATCACTTCACTTTGTTTGGGAAAAGTGGTTCATCTGAGAGCCGACAGATTCCGGGTCTGCAGTCTAGTCTTGTTATTCTTAAGCGTTGGTACTCTTTTATTCACCTGTCTGGTATTTGCTTTTAGTAGTTCACAGAAACCTCAGTTTACAGTTACCTATAAACTCTGCTACACTTACAGTCCACACTGAGACGTTTAGTCCTTTTGGACTTCAGACTTTCAAGCTGAGTGTTTCATTTCTTTGCACCCAACCAACTTCATTCCTGTTGAATCAATGTTGCACATTTTGTTTTTACCTGACAGCTTATAAATGTGGTGCTAATGCAAATGTTTATGAAATTCCAAGCGCTATAATTCCTCAATGGATAAACGCCCTTGTTTTGACTTTGAACACACAATCGGGTTTTTCAGGTGATGACAAACCCAATTAATTCAATTAATATTTGTATTTCTCAAGCTGGTAGCCAGTGTGGGAAGACCCATGACCCATCTCTTATCACATTTTATGGAAAATACAGGACATTCTGTCTTTAAATTAAAGCAACACAACAAGCGGGGAGTCTTCAACTGCTGGGGGAGAGTAGACAGCGGTTCTGTCTGTAATGAAAGTACATGGAACAAACACTTTGTCCTCTTCAGCAAAGCTGCTGAACTACACAAAGATCACAAGGATGTCTGGCGGATAAAAGTTCTCTCTTCACAAATTCTTCAACTAGGTCGGGGCAACCACAGTGGTGGTTCCAGCCCCGTTTAACTGGAGGGTCCAGAATAGCTAACTCTGTTTGTTAGATCTATATGTTCTTCAAAAAGTGTATTCATACTACAGGCATTAAGAGCTGAAACCAATGTTTAAAATCATTCAACATTTAAACTACAGCGTTACTTCGAAGTACATATTCAGCCTTGTGGCTACAGTCTTATACCCCGTGACCTTGAGGGTTCTCAGAATGTTACGGTCTTCTTGAATCCTAGTGATTCTCCACTCACCTTGAGCATGTCTTTGAATGAGAGGCAAATCACCTTCAACTGGAGGTGTGGTGAATGATTTAACTTCCGCTTTGCCTGACGCTCAAATTACAACCCCAATTCCAATGAAGTTGGGACATGGTGAAAAATGTAAATAAAAACAGAATACAATGATTTGCAAATCCTCTTCAACCTATTTTCAATTGAATACACCACAAAGACAGGATATTCAATGTTCAAACTGATAAACTTTATTGTTTTGTGCAAATATTTGCTTATTTTGAAATGGATGCCTGCAACATGTTTCAAAAAAGCTGGGACAGTGGTAACAAAAGACTGGGAAAGTTGATGAATGCTCAAAAAACACCTGAACATTCATAGTAAAAGAGTGCGGGTACTAGACTGGCCTGTCTGTCACGCATTGAAAATGTGTGGCGCATTATGAAGCGCAAAATACGACACCGGAGACCCCAGGCTGTTGAACAACTGAAGTCGTACATCAAGCAAGAATGGGAACGAATTCCACCTACAAAGTTTCAACAGTTAGTGTCCTCAGTTCCCAAACGCTTATTGAGTGTTGTTAGAAGGAAAGGTGATGTAACACAGTGGTAAACATACCACTGTCCCAGCTTTTTTAAATGTGTTGTACAAACATGTAGACTCGATTTCCTGTTGTAGTCTGACAGAAGTGGTGCCCCAATGTGGTCTTCTATTGCTGAGAACCAACTGGTTTGAGGTTCTAAATGTGTATTCAGAGATGTTTACAGCTGCATTTGTCATAAATTCAAACCAGTCTGATCCTTCTTCTGTCACTTGTGCCAACAACAAGGCATTTTTAGCCCCAAGAAGCGTCGCTCTCTGGATATTTCATCTTTTTCAAACAATAATCTATAGACTGTATAGATGGCTATGTGTGGAAAAACAGCATATCCATTCTGGTACCACCATCCATACCTCATTCAAAGTCACACTGAAGTCCCATTTTTATCTCCATTCTGATACTTCATTTTAACTTCATCAGATCCTCCACAACTACCTGCTGTACAGTCACCTGCACTTAGTAGTAATGGAGCAAATGGTGTGAGAAATAAATAACAGATGTGCCACATGACATTACTGCCCTCCATAAATAAACAGCATTTATTTAGCCATTCCCTATCTGGCAGACTGAGGACCATTATAAAAAGTATGTTGGCTGCATTGGCACAGGGGACATAACAGCATGTCATGCTCCGTCACAGTTACGCATTTACCAGACTATAAAGAGCCAAGTCAACCTCTGTGCTCTTAAAGCTGATTAAAGCGTGGCAAGTGGCCCAACGAATGTGCATTCCACATGACCATTAGGCTATGTCTTAGAGCACCGAGCCACTCTGTCAGGCACTGTTACCAAAAATTCAAAAAGGAATAAATAATCTCTTGTACATCTTTGGTTCCCAATGCCTGTTTAATTATTAACAAGCCTCCTCCTCTAATACAAAACTATATGACCAAAACACAATGAAACAGTTTGCAATGAAATCTTTACATTTTGGGGCAGAGCTCGAAAAATGGGGTAGGACCATCATTTTACCTTTTTTGTTTGCAATATAATTTGTTACATACAAATACATTTTGAGATAAATCTAAATTAAGTGTTGTTTTTTAAAATTGTGTTAAACTGTACTAAACTAATTGTGACACAAAAGTAGAGTTGTAAGTTAAGGCTGACATGGAACACGAATTACAAAATTCTATAACAGCTATTGATAAAATAACAGAGCCAAAACAAGAGCAATCAGAGATTTCTGATGTACCCCAATCCAAATCTAGATCACCTCCAAAATTCTGTGGAGTCTTCCATGCCCAAATATCTTCTATCTGTAGAGCAAATTTGGTGAGAATCCATGAATTAGTTTTGACGTAATCCTTCAAATTGTATATAAAGTGAAATCTTGATCCAGAAACTGGATCCAGATCCAGATCACCTCCAAAATTTAATGGAGTCTTCCTTGGCCTAATATCTATATGTGGCGCAAATCTGGTGAGAATCCGTGAAGTCCTTTTGAAGTAATCCTACAAAGCCTATATAAAGGGAAATCTTGATCCAGAATCCGGATCCAGATCACCTCCAAAATTCAATGGAGTCTTCCATGGCCTAATATGTGTCCGTGGTGAAAATTTGTGAGAATCCATGAAGTAGTTTTGACGTAATTCTTCAAAGTGTACATAAAGTGAAATTTTGATCCAGAATCTGGATCCAGATCACCTCCAAAATTTAACAGACTTCCATGGCCTAAAATGTGTCTGTGGTGAAAATTTGGTGAGAATCCATGAAGTAGTTTTGACGTAATCCTTCAAAGTGTATATAAAGTGAAACTTGATCCAGATTTCTGATCCGAATCATCTCCAAAATGTAATGGAGTCTTCCAGGGCCTAATATGTATCTGTGGTGAAAATTTTGTTCAAATCCGTGCAGGAGTTTTGATGTAATCTTGCTAACAGACAGACAGACAAATAAATAAATAAATGCCGATTATTTAATTACATCCTTGGCGGATGTAATAAAGCTTTCTGACACATAGTTTACACGTGTCCTTGTATAGCTACATAAAATCAAATAAAATACATGTTATGTTAAATTACAGAAGACGTTATGCAGAGCAGGTAGCTAAGTGGATAAGGAGCCGGCCTGCCAATATGTAGACCTGGGTTTGAATCCCACTCATGTTCCCTCTCTGTGCCCTTGGACAAGACACATAATCTAGATTATCTCAGTCCACCCAGTTGTGAATGGGTACCAGCCTCGGTTGGGCAAATAACCCGACTTGGACTGGTGTCTCATGACTCTCTTCCATTTAATGTTATGGAATCTGGAGATAAGCACTGGCACAATGGACCTATGTAGGACTTTCTTCTTCTACATGTTAAGAGCTAAAAACCCATTGTAACCTTGATTTAATATCTTATCATAAAAAGTGATGACTTCTTGTAGTTGTCATGGCAGCCAAACCAATACTATCTCAACACTGATAAAAACAGATGTCGTCATCAAGCTGGTATTCTAATAACGCGCTACCTCAGCCCAAATTATTTCACGTGGGTGTCATAATTTTCATTTGGGCTATAGGTTGAAACAAGATGAAAACACACACACACACACACACACAAAAAACACATATCTGACAGCTTTCAAAACAATGTTCCTCTTGCGCAGATTCCTTGGAGCTTCTGGCGCCAGTCTCCTAGTCCAGGTCAGGCCAGGATCAAGTAGTATTTGCACATGCTTGTCTTTATGGATTTAGCCTTCCTGAGTGTCATACATTTTGCCATTGCCACAGAGGAAAAGGTATACATGTAGCAAACACATCTTCAGCATATTTTTTCTAAACTTAGCCGCTACTTTGTGTATTATCCCGACACATGAGGTACTCCAAGCAGGGTACTATGCAAGCTTTTTTGGCAAATACAGCTGACTGAAGTCATGACCTGGAAAGTTTTTTGAAGTTATTATGACCCCAGGCTCTTCAGCAGCAGGCAAGCAGAGATCCTGCTTTCATCTTAGGTTCTGCTATTTTTTTTTTCTGGTTTATGAGGCTAAAGTCGATAAAAATCCTTGAACATCACAGAGAATTCCAATATTTGTGAAAAATTGCCTCGGTGATCAGGGTGATTTGTTTCATAGCTAAACCCGATGGATAGTACATAACTTTGACAAAGTCCAACTTTCTCCAAGTACCTGTTCCCAACTGTGCTGAAGTGGAGGTGAGGGTATTGTTTCATAAAGTGTAGATGAGATGGAAATCAATGGGAGACATTGAAAAAAAATTGTTAAAAATGATTCTAGATTTAATCAACTCTTCCATGACCCAAAACCTACTTCTCCATCACATGCAAATGAAATCGATGTCTTCTGAGATAAACAAGCGGGAACTTATTATCTCAGGCAAGAAAGAGCTACAGTGTGGACATGATAACATAACATTAGTGTATGGCAAACAGACAAAAAAAAATTGGGACATTTTAGTAAAAAAGAAACATGATGCTGGACACTGAAAGTGCACCAGGGGTGCGGCGTAGTGTTACACTGACAAACAAAGACAAGTTTTCAAGTGCCACTGCCAACGAGGACCAGATATAGTTCACAAAGTGTCAGCATACAACTGGTTGTTGTTGTGGGTGTGGCCTGTCTGCGATGTCCATGCTCATATTCCGTTGTATCCGCGTGTGATTGTCTCCCTCCCGCGCTCCTTTTGTGCATATGGGTGTCTCTGTATTGTTGTTCATGTGTGTCTCATGTCAGTGTGTGTGTGGATGTGGGCGTGTCCCCTGCCATCAGCCTCCATGTTTCGTCTGCTGTCTGTACCTCTTCACTCTCCTCAGTTTCTCATCCATCGTGTCTCTGTGTATTGTATTCTAACTGTGTCTCCATCTCCTCCATCCTTGCTTCTTCTCGTCTCTGTGGTTTGGGTTCTTGTGTCTTTCATGGTTTGTGCTTCGATTTGCATTTTGTCCCTTAAGTAACAGTGTTTTTCATTTATCACACAGGTTTCTAGGCCACTGAGTTCTGGTATTTTGATGTTCTTTTTGTCCTCACGTGCACTTGCCACTTCTGTTTTTAATTTGCACCTGTGTATCATTTAGTGTTTGGTATTTAAGCCACTCCTGTTTTGTGTGTGTTGCAGGTCGTTGATGATGGTTATGTTTTGGTTCATCACTCAGCCGATGGTGTTTTGCTCCCGTTCCTTCAAGTGATAGTGAGTCGCAAGACTCCAAGTGGATTGTTGACATTACTTTGTCAGCTCATTTATTTTCTCCTCACCGCCACACCTGTTAGTTTCCATTCAGTCCTTAGATTTGTACGGACTTTGTATTTTAGTTGTTTCCCCCTCAACATCTGCGTACACTCTAAGAAGTAATTCAGTGGCTTTGTATATATCACAGTAAGAAACAGCTATAATGAATTAATAAAATCTCTGAAACACATTTAATTGATTGTTTGAGTTGGATAAACCAAATGAAATGTCTAAAATGTAACATTTAAATTGGTCTTAACTTTACATTTATCATTTGAATTAATTTCATTGAAATAAATTAGCATTTGCTTAAATTATATTTTTTGATATACACTTAATTTGGTAAATTTCATTCAGAATATTTGGAAAGGACTATATTTACCAAGATAATTCACAGCTGTTTAATTTACTCAATATTTGTAAGTGTAAAAATGTTTCATCAAAAAAAAAAAAAAAAAATTGAGAACACATTCACAGTTCTTAGAGTGTATGATGTTTTCCTCAAAGTGTGGATTACTAAGCATTTTGGATTTTGTACACTCTTCCCTCGAGTCCTGGGTGCTTTGTGTTTTTGAGGTTCTATTTCATTTCAGCTCCCGTACTAACGTAACAGTGGTCTTGTCAACATGTAGGCAGCAACACAAACGATTAATAAATAAAATTTAGAGCCCAAACAACCTACTTTTGAAAGCGTGAAGGACGAGTGCCAACTTTAGAAACCTATAGAAGTTAAAGATGAATCTAAGTGCTGTACATATCTGAGAGGAATGTTTCTGTTTACTGAGAAAACATGTTACAATATTTGTTGGTGGCTATTGCACGGTGTCGGCTGCCAAACAGATAGAGCTATTAATGAACGCCAATGGCTGAGTCAGAGGTGGACCAGAGTAGCAACTTCGAAGACATTTACCCTCGTGACACCTCCGTCATACACACACGATCACTTCACTCATGACCAGAGGTTACCCTGTGGTGCAGACTTTTCTCCTTCCACCACCAACCTCACTGCCCCCACAGCTATTAAAACTAAGCCTAGTTTATTTTCAGGCGCATCTTTTGCCCAAATTGAAGACAGACCACATTTTCCCCTGAATTGAAATGCACAGTCAGACATGGTGAATGGTGCTTTTATAAGTTTTTGTTTTTATTGTGGTAGCAACTGCCTTTATGAACAATAGTACTGACAGAGGGATGGTGGCCAGAAGGTTCCTGGTTCAAGACCGCCCACTGCCCATTCTCCATCTAATGTGGAGTTGGGTCAGGAAGGGCATCCGGTGTAAAAACCTGTGCCAAATCACCTCAGATCAGCGGTGGTGACCCAGAGTGAAACAAGAGAGAAGCTGAAGAAACTTCCAGTATTGACAGAGGGATGAGAAAATATTGGAGTTGTTGGAAAAAAAAATAGGCTTCTATGCCCACAAAACCCCCTTCTGAAGAAATTTATTCACAGCTGCAAGTTGTACTTGTCAGGAGAAATTCCATCTTTCCTGCAAAAGTTTGTATCTTAAAACTCAACAACCATAAAACTCTCAAAACTTAAATTTTTACACATTAACACTGGGAAATCAAAGCTCTACCTGCTAAAAAAAAAAAAAAAAAAAAAAAAAAAAACATGCATTTCTGACATTTATAAGTACACTTTTGTTACTAAACCTTGTTTTCAAGTAGGGAATGTACCAGAAGCCCTGAAATGTTCACATCGTCCACTAGATGGCAGTAAAAGCTGCTCAAATGTGTGGCAAGGTCTTGATTGTTTCTTCATTTAAGAAGTTAACTTTTGGTGAAAATAAGATGGCCTGACAAGCCAAAAATCAACTTACAGTTGTATCCTTGAGCTTATGGGCAACTTACTTTACAGATATCTTAAGATGATATAAAGCACAGGAAGTGATGTTATACACTATACCATTTCTTCAAGGTGTAAAATTTTAAATAAATCTGGACGTTGCTATACAGATTCCAGTAAAAGGCCATGACAGACAGCTAATGGCACACTTGTGAATATAAAAGCATAGTCAATGATGATGTTTCCAATCTGTTCTTTCCACTAAGTGCTTCCATGTTTATGTCTGTGGTTGGAGTTAAATCTACCTCCCACTGAGATACTTTCCACTGCTGACTGAAGAAAATAAAGTGATTAGCATTACTTAATAATCAATAAATGTGCGTTAAGAGATATCTGGTTCTTCCAAGCCTGATTCTAAATTAAAGAGCACTTATCTGAGACAGACAGGTGTTACAGACTGCTGTGTTAATCGCATATTAGTACATTAATGCATTAAAACAAAAGGTAAACACCTGGTAATTCAATGAACACATGGTGACGGTTTAAAAAAATCTTTTTTTGGTGAATCCATCTTGGATAAATAGCCATGAAAACATTGTTATTAATCAATCCATCGATCCTTGTAGTGTTAACGCAGGACAACTGTGTCATATTATTTAACTAATAATGAAAAAAAAAAAAAAACAACCTAATGAATAGGAAACTTGTGTAAAAACAGAACCAGCAGCAGAGCTCTAAAACTCTAAAACTACATTTTCCAAGCCCCCCAACACACACACACAAACCAATTACATATTGTAGTTATTAATGCAGTTATTAATCCTGTTCATCCACGTCACTTCCAAAGAAAATTGTAACATCTTCAGCTCTGCCACCACCAGCTCTATAGCATCCAAAGGCATGATGGCATGACAATGCTTTAACCCCTTGAGCCATAATGACACTTTCCTCCGAACTTGTCAGCTTTCATCATATTTCTATTAATAGATATTTTTACACAGTGTTTGAGATAAATATATGCCTCACTTTCAGAAGGCTGAGATCGTTTTGAACATTTTGATATGCAACACATGGGTGTTATACTAAAATAAAGTATCCTAAAAGGGGAATTTCTTAAAGTATGGTTAAAAAAAAAGGGGGGGGGGGGGGGCAGTCTTAAGGTATGGTTTAAAAAAACAAGAAAATACCCTTAGGGCTCTAAGGGGTAAAACAATGGGGGCTGCAAAAAACTGAACTCATCTTTCAACAATTCAATATTATGATACTAAAAGGTCACAACCGGTCCATGATTCCTATCTGCCTGGACTGCAAATTGTGTGCGATATAGACAAAATGTATTTTGTACAGTACTAGTTCTACAGGTGGCACATTGTAGTTGTAGCCTGCCTTTTTCTCTTCTTTTTTAATAGCTGTACTAACGCTAATGCAAACAAAAAGGCCTCACGTCAAAATGACGTGCTGGCATGTGTAAATGACGACTATCATAATGCACCTCCTCTTTCAGAGATCTTTGCCTGGCCTTGATAAGCTAAATCTCGCTGTGCCGCAGGTCCTGTGAGGAATGACAGTGTTGCTGTTGGCTCTAATGGGCCTGATAGTAAGCATGTTTTCTCTGCCGCGGAACACAAGCCGCGCTTAGATAAAAGTTACACTGACACGCTTGTTTTAGGCCCAGGTCAGCATGATAGAGGAAATGGAAACTATGTCTGTACTTTGTTGTTTAACCTCATAAGTCCAACCATAAACAGCACAGATGTAGTAGGGAGACATTGTTAAGGTTTACGACTTTAATTTAGGATGAAATAAAGTCCTTAAATTTGAGCTAAAACATAAATAGTGAAGCTTTCATCTCCTCTTGCCCCAAGAGGCTATTTTTACTTTTATAATCATGGTTCCAGCTCTGTATATTATAGTTTAAGACTGACCCTTCATCCGAATGCTTATGGCCGAGTCACACTTTGACGATTCGCTCAGTGTTTGTTGTCGAAGAATGAAAAGTTGACCCATGCCAAGGTCCACCAGACTCTGCGGGAGCTACGTCAACATCAGTCAGGCAACGCTGATGGTCATCATGGTCAGCGGAGGCGAATGGAGCAGTAACATTGTACGAGCGGAGGTGACGTAGTGATAGCGGAGCTCAAGTCTTCCTGGCATTTTAGCATGAACGTTGAAGATTTTAAGCAAGTTCAAAAAAAATTTCCGGGACCATGACATACATCAGCTTTGCCTGGCTAATGTCCACCAGCACTGAGGTCTCCCAGACCTCAGTGCAACGATGAAAAATGTGCATTATGGGGTCTCTGAGGACCAGGGTTGGGAACCACTGGTCTAGACTCCGCTTGAGTGGAGCACCGGTGTTGCAGACCGAAAATTGGTCCACCTTGTCTCCACTGCGCATGCGTCAGCAACACGTCTGAGATGGAGTCGCTTCACCCAAAGCGATCAAATGGATTAATGGGCTTATTAACCATTAGATGACAAGGTAAAATCTCTTAAAATCATTCTAAAGTCAGTTTTAAGCAGAAAACGAGGCAATATTCCATGACGCTTTGAAATGACGGACGCGCAGTGAATGCAGCAGCTAGCAGCCCGTGTAGCCGCGTCACACTGATCGCTTTCTTTGTCTTTTATGATGAAATAATGCTGAATTTATGTGGAAATGATTGTTGTACAAAAGCTTCAGATATCTGCCGCTGAGATACAGTAGTGTTCAGAATAATAGTAGTGCTATGTGACTAAAAAGATTAATCCAGGTTTGAGTACATTTCTTATTGTTACATGGGAAACAAGGTACCAGTAGATTCAGTAGATTCTCACAAATCCAACAAGACCAAGCATTCATGATATGCACACTCTTAAGGCTATGAAACTGGGCTATTAGTAAAAAAAAAAAAAAAGTAAAAAAAAAAGGGGGTGTTCACAATAATAGTAGCATCTGCTGTTGACGCTACAAACTCAAAACTATTATGTTCAAACTGCTTTCACTAAACTAGTATTTAGTTGTCTAACCACAGTTTTTCATGATTTCTTCACATCTGTGAGGCATTAATTTTGTTGGTTTGGAGCCAAGATTTTGCTTGTTTACTAGTGTGCTTGGGGTCATTGTCTTGTTGAAACACCCGTTTCAAGGGCATGTCCTCTTCAGTATAAGGCAACATGACCACTTCAAGTATTCTGACATATCCAAACTGATCCATGATACCTGGTATGTGATATATAGGCCCAACACCATAGTAGGAGAAACATGCCCATATCATGATGCTTGCACCACCATGCTTCACTGTCTTCACTGTGAACTGTGGCTTGAATTCAGAGTTTGAGGGTCATCTCACAAACTGTCTGCGGCCCTTGGACCAAAAAAAGAACAATTTTACTCTCATCAGTCCACAAAATATTCCTCCATTTCTCTTTAGGCCAGTTGATGTGTTCTTTGGCAAATTGTAACCTCTTCTGCATGTCTTTTATTTAACAGAGAGACTTTGCGGGGAATTCTTGCAAATAAATTGGCTTCACACAGGCGTCTTCTAATTGTCACAGCACTTTCAAGTAACTCCAGACTGTCTTTGATCATCCTGGAGCTGATCAATGGGTGAGCCTTTGCCATTCTGGTTATTCTTCTATCCATTTTGATGGTTGTTTTCCATTTTCTTCCATGCGTCTGTCTTTTTTTTGTGTCCATTTTAAAGCATTGGAGATCATTGTAGATGAACAGCCTATAATTTTTTGCACCTGCGTATAGGTTTTCCCCTCTCCAATCAACTTTTTAATCAAACTACACTGTTCTTCTGAACAATGTCTTGAATGTCCCATTTTCCTCAGGCTCTCAAAGAGAAAAGCATGTTCAACAGGTGCTAGCTTCATCCTTGAATAGGGGACACCTGATTCACACCTGTTGTTCCACAAAACTGACGAACCTCACTGACTGAATGCCACACTACTATTATTGTGAACACCCCCTTTTCTACTTTTTTTTTTTACTAATAGCCCAATTTCATAGCCTTAAGAGTGTGTATATCATGAATGCTTGGTCTTGTTGGATTTGTGAGAATCTACTGGTACCTTGTTTCCCATGTAACAATAACAAATATACTCAAAACCTGGATTAATCTTTTTAGTCACATATCACTATGGGTAGATTGGAGGACGTTCTTAATTGCGATGAACTGAAATGGAACAACCTGTATTGTTAAATGTATTCTAAAGTGAACATTTGGATACTGCCCTGAGGAAATGTCCAAGCCTATGAGAGCTTGTGTGTGGTGTGTGTGTATTTAAAGCCCTCCCAGAATTAGACTCTACATAATGTCCTGCAATGCTTTAGGATTTTCTACCTGACTTCTAGTGATGCACTCAACTGGTGCACCGTCACATACAGGATGATGGTGTTTAGCCAGCAACAGCATGCTTTGTCTTAAATCAAATAAATGGAGGCATATGTAGGACAATAAATGTCACCACAGTGGAGTCCGTGTCTGTGAGGTTAACCGATCACAACAGTCACCATATCGACAACTGCTTTTAATCTCATTAGGAACGATTAAAGAGCTTAACTTGCCTCACGCCTCAAGTGAAGTGGCGAAATCAAAACATTTGCCAACGTGGTCGCGAGCCAAAACACTGCTAACACGCGTTTGGATGATGGTGCTACATCTGTACCTGTCAGTGCAATTGTTGTATCCCCCACCTGTTGCAACGTGAGGCCTTGAGGGCAAACTCAATTCACCCGATGTAATCCCCAACTGGCTGTGCTTCTGCAGAATTCACAATAAGACGCCCTAGCGCTCTCTCATCTTACATTGTACATTCAGTCATTCATGTACCGTAATATCTAAAAGGAGATAGCCACCAGGAGCACAGTGCATGATATGAGAGCACTACTGAGCACTGATACCAAAGCACGTCACACAGAAAGTCAACCTTAAGGGTGAACATAAGCTTTAAATCCTCCACATCTGTGCATTCAGACCTTGTAAGCGAGAGGTTACAGCTGTTATCCAGAGTGCTTGACACATAAAACAATAGCATTTCTGCATAAACACACAAACGTGGATCATGCATGAGCACAGACTCGCCTAGCCGGTCCTGAATCCCTTGGCGATGTGTGTTTTGCAGGATTGAGAACACTGCACACTGGGGATGAACAAATTGTGAGGTTGTATCCCTAAGAGTTGAATATGTTGCTTATCATGTGCACATGAGGCTTGCGATGCAGATGTTGGTGTCGCTGGTTGTTAATAAAAATAGAGGTCAAAGGAGATAATGTCGGGCTTTTGTAAAGAGCTGATTGCTGACAGGATGGCCTGGGTTTCCATGTACGGATGGGCTGATTCCACGTAAGCCATGGTCACACACAGAATATGAGGTATTCATAGGGTGCAGGAATAAGAGAAGAGGGGAGGTAGTGCTGTGTGAACCAGCAAAGAAGGGAAAGGAATCAGGAGCTTTAACCTAACCATGAGTGTGACACATCTATCCCTGGTTGAGAGCATTTCAAAAAGCACTACAATTATCAGACATCCCTGCACGCTTTGAACAAACATGACTTCCTTTTATAATTTCATCAGAACACCACTTATACCAATCAATCACAAACACTTTGCTGATCAATGCAAAATGAAATCATTTCTCTAGCCCAATTAGTTGCAGAGCCATGACAGAAAATGTGTTTGCATCACATTTTGTATACATTGACCATGACCTTTGTTAATCCTCTCCAAAGGTTAATCATCTCGAGATATCTGGCCCAAGTAATATTTCTACCAAGTTTGGTGAAAATCCCTCTATGTGTTTTTTAGTTATGTTGTTCACAAACACACACACGCACACACAGAGAAGTTGCAATAAATTAGTGCAGCAAGTGTACCTGGAGCTCACACCATTGCCACTCCACTGTGGTCTCCGTGTCCAGTCCTTTATACACAGTCTTGAAGGACCCCCTTCCAATCTCTGTGTTGAATTTGAGGTACCTTCCATCTGGTGATGTTGCCACAGCTTTGGTCTCCACATCCTCCTTTTCTTCCTCTGCCCACTGGATCCGAGACAAGGTCTTGTGCTGTTTAGTCTGAACCAGTTCATTGTCAGAGTCTGAACTGGCGTCCTGAGCCCCGGATCTTGCACCTTGTCCCATTTCCCAGTGATGGACCCCTGCTCGGGTTCTGGCTGCAGGGGGGCGTGTTGGAGCTGCCGCCGGGGCTGGAAACCGGAGACGGCGACTGCGGAGAGTCGTCGGTTTTCTCATCCTCTGCTCTGACTCGGATAAGGTCAGGATGTTTTCAGCTGACCACGACAGGGCTTGGAGATGCCGCTGTATAAAGGAGAATGCGTGTCCATGCTGATTTCTGCAGGCCGTAAGAGTTTTCTCCGCGCGCCCAGCGCGTGTGTCCTCAGCAAGGACGAGACCCGGGCCAAAGCAGTCGTCGGTCATGTCCACAGACAATCGTGGGAATCCGCGTCCACAGATCTCAACCTGAGCGTTTGACATAGTAGCGGGTTCTCGTTTTGGAACCTGAATGGAGAAAAGTAGCGCGCGCCGTTTACTTTACGCATTTGCGCACAGTACTTTGTCATTAAGGACCAACAAACAACTGATCTGCGATGAGCTGCACAAACGGTTAACTATTACATGAAAATATCAAAAAGCTGAAGGGTAAGTTTACTTACACGTCACGGTAGCCGCGTCGAAATGCTCGCCCCTTGACATTACGCACGGAAATACGTATTTACGCATCGTTCTTCTCACTTAAAACCCAGTTTGTCCACCTTCTTCCCAAAGTTATCAGCCATAACCTCCACGCAAAGGACGGAGCTGCTTATCAACAGAGCAGCGCGCCGCGCGTTCTGCACGCCTCCAACTCCGCCCCCCTCTGACGCACAGCCGGGAAACGCGCACCACTCAAGTGTCCTACCAACCAAACCTTTAAGCACTTTGCATTCAATTTTTTTTCCTTTGCATCCCTGTTGATTTCCTTTCTATTAAGGGGTCACATTGTGCAGAATAGCCATCGACCTTTTACAGTAAGATATGGCTGGAACTTTTGAGTTTTTATTAAAGTGCCACAATGCAATGGTTCCTGCTCAACATGTATAAACTCTGCTGCTAATATGTATATGCCATGAATGAGCAAAGCTCTTCAGGCATCTCACCATGTCTTTTCCGGTTTGTGGCTTTTACGACAATGTTGTGTGGTTTGTGGTAGAGGTGGGCGATACCAGGAATTTTGGTATTGATCCGATACCAAGTAAATATAGGCCCAGTATCGCCGATATCGATACCAATACCGATACTTTTCATATTTAAGCTTCATAGATCCTAAAGGATCCAAAAGACCTAGGATAGAATTCACCAAACCTTGTACGTGACAACAAAATACTTTATCACAATCAATATTTTTGTTTAAAAAATATCACCTCAACACAAACAAAATCTCCTGAGGTGGAGGGCTGACTCGAGGAGAGTGCTGATGTGGGCGGGCCAGGCTGAGCCTACCTACAAGGCTGTTTGGCTGGCGCCGCTGAGCCACGTGATGGCGCAACAACAAAAGATCAGCAGGGGGAGGGTGCGCTGCTCCGTGTTGTGTGACACAGTGCAGCGCTGCTCTTACAGAGAGTAGACTTGGCTGAATCTGCATGCGTAGCAGTCAGTGAGTGCGGGAGAGAATAAAAGCTTGAGTATCGATCTTTTTACACGAGGATCGTTCAATATCAATACCAGCGTTGGTATCGATATTAGGATCGAGCCGCACACCTCGTTTGTGGCTTTTTCCACACTGGGCAGATTTTTGGTGCCATTTTCGGTTTGTGCCTTCATCTACCCTAGAGTGAGCTTCGCACCGCTGCAAGGCGCTTTGCTCATGTAAGCAACTTAATAAGGGATGTCTACTGCTGTGTCCAATTCAGCAGCTGCACCCTTTTAACCCTACAGTCACATTAGCAACAAGTGACAGCAAGTGAAACATGCCAAGCATGACTTTTCAATAAGGGCTGGTGTTTTGCAACAGCAAGAGATGGTCACTTTGCCAAAATAGACAAGATAAAGTTTATGTTTAATCTGTAAAACATTAAGCATCAATTATATTTCTTTGTCATAAAGGTGTGATAATGTTAGGAATAACTGCCATTTTTATACCTGTATTTTAAATATTTCTACCCTAAAATCAGTATTGTACTGCACCTCTCAAGCTCCATCAGGTTGGATGGGGAGCATCGGTCCAGAGATGTTAAATCGGATTCAGGTCTGGACTCTGGCTGGGCCACTCAAGGACATTCACAGAGTTGTCCTGAAGCTACTCTGATATCTTGGCTGTGTGCTTAGGGTCATTGTCCTGCTGAAAGATGAACCGTCACCCCAGTCTGAGGTCAAGAGCGCTCTGGAGCAGGTTTTCATCCAGGATGTCTCTGTATATTGCTGCATTCATCTTTCCCTCATTCCTGACTAGTCTCCCAGTTCCTGCCACTGAAAAACATCCCCACAGCATGATGCTGCCACCACCATGCTTAACTGTAGGGATGATGCCTGGTTTCCTCCAAACATGACACCTGGCATTCACACCAAAGAGTTCAGCTTTTGTCTCATCAAACCAGAGAATTTTGTTTCTCATGACTGGGTCCTTCAGGTGTCTTTTGGCAAACTCCAGGTGGGCTGCCATGCGCTTTTTTCTAAGGAGTGGCTTCTGTCTGGCCACTCTACCATACAGGCCTGATTGGTGGATTGCTGCAGATGGCTGTCCTTCTGGAAGATTCTCCTCTCCGCAGAGGAATGCTGGAGCTTTGACAGAGTGACCATTGGGTTCTTGGTCACCTCCCTGACTAAGGCCCTTCTCCCCGATCACTCAGTTTAGACAGGCAGCCAGTTCTAGGAAAAGTCCTAGTGGATCTGAACTCCTTCCATTTATGGATGATGGAGGCCACTGTTCTCATTGGGACCTTCAAAGCAGCAGAAATGTTTCTGTACCCTTCCCCAGATTTGTGCCTTGAGACAATCCTGTCTCAGAGGTCTACAGATAATTCTTTTGACTTCATGCTTGGTTTGTGCTCTGACATGCACTGTCAATGTTGGACCTTATCAACTGGATTGACCCCAGCTAGACTCCAATTAAGCTGTAGAAACATCTCAAGGATGATCAGTGGAAACAGGATGCACCTGAGCTCAATTTTGAGCTTCATGGCAAAGACTGTGAATATTTATGTACATGAGATTTCTTAGGGTTTTTTTAATTTGCGAAAACAACAAAAAACACTTTCTTTGCACTGTCATTATGGGGTATTGTGTGTAGAATTTTGAGGAAAAAATGAATTTCATTTTGGAATAAGCCTGTAACATAAAATGTGGAACAAGTATTGTGAAAAGTTTCTGGATAAACTGTATCACAAAAGAAGGAAAAGGAGCATGAATCCCAATTACCAAAGAAGTGGAAACAATATCATAACTGGTGACATAATGCAGTATGTAACCTTAAAGACATTATATGCTACACACTCAGTCCATGGGCCGAGCAGGTTTTCAGGTAGAGGTTAGTAAGGCTTACTCAGGGGTTAACATTTAAAAATGCTCCAATCATATTGAAAAGTATTTCACATTATTTGATCACAATGATTCGAAATAGGTGTAGTTTGGACCACGACTGAATGCAACCAAGTTATTGGGTTAAAAACAGTAAAAATGGTTACAAAGGAGAATTTCAGGTTTTACAGGGGTAAAAAAAAAAATTAAAGTTGCTTCAATTTTGGTAAAAAACAAACAAAAAATGTTATGCAAATCATTGGCTGAGCTAATGAGGTTTGAAAAAATAAGTTTGCCCCAATTTATGGTTATCATGTTACATGCTTGATCTCCTACGTAATGACTATTACTGGGGAGATGAAGCATTCAAAGGTGAAACTGTAACATTTATTAACTCTCAGACAAAGTAGTTTCAATGTGGTTGACATATTTTTAAATGTTGTCCCCTGTGTAATTATTTACTGACCCACTACCTGGCTATTGCTGCCACCTGGGAGGCTACCATACATATGTGCCAGCCATGCTACACAGAGGCTGAATTATAAGTGTTATTTGGTTCCCTTAAGTTTTACTGATTAGGTCAAAATTGGCTTTGGATTCATGGATTATTAACAGCCAGAGAAACCGGTTTCTTCAAAGCTGAAAATGGGTCGACAAATGAACCACCTGTGTCTGTGGATTCTGAAACATACATAATCATTACGACAATGCAGGAAAACTGTGTATGTGTTTAAGAACTAAACTGAAGCTGTTATGGGGCATTAATTTCCTGGTCAAATAGTCTAATTACAAAATAACTGGTAATGGAAACAACTGCAGCAAAAAACTAGATTGCAAATCAATCGTGTTGTCATCAGATAAACTATACATAAGTGGAAGTGTCCCTCTGCAGCACTTCACCTCACAGCGTTTCTCATCCAAACTGCAGGGGAACATGGTGTACCACCCTCTAATTAATGGTTTGTTGATGGGGCTAACTCATCCTCAGATTTTACTCAATTTATGAAGCAGCGCCAGATGCAGCTGAGGGTCATTTCTCCAGACTTATCTTTCATTAGGCCTCAATGAGGGACTGGTAGCAAAGGGCACGGACACTGCCAAACCGTGGCGATTTACGAGACAACTCTGTGCGCTGCACGGCAAAATGCTAAAAAGGCACAAAGCAGACGCTTGGCGGCTTCAGGAAATTCTTTGAGGAACCAAAATCCTGCAGCGTCACGCTTGAAGGGCAATCCTTTAAGTATAAAACCTACAAAATCATCATCACGACCTCACTTCTTAATGTCTCACTGAGTAACTGCTAATTTCTTAATTTAAATTAGGGATTTCCCTATCAAGGTTTTTTGTTTGTTTGTTGCCCCAATCCAAGTCATTTACTAGAGAGTATCTGAGTGCTTTTTACATCGGAATCAGAGTCCAAATTTGATACTTGTGTTTACACTTGCTCAGGGTGATCACATTAAAGTCAATCTACCATAAATGTTTGACACATTAACACCTCTGCAATGCATTAAAAAAAACCTTCAATCCAAGTTGCTCCTTAATGTTTTTATTGTTTAATTATTTATTTTACAAAATAAAGGAAGCAAATGGATTTTTAAATATGGCTCTCATCATTTAATTTAGTGTAGCCTTGTAGTAGTAAAACTAGAACACAGTACTCTTTACTGAGCAAGATTTTTAACAAAATATGGTTAACTGTTAAAATGCATTCAAATGTATTATCATTATTACTATTACAGTGGTCCCTCGCTATAATGCGGTTCACCTTTCGCGGCCTCGCAGTTTCGTGGATTGTGTTCTGCGTCCTCATCAAGCAGGCCGGTCGTGGCACCGCTAAGGGAGAGTACGCGCATTGTGTTCTGCGTGTGTTTATAAGAATCTTCTCGCCCAGAAGAAAAAAAGAGCGCCAACAAGTACCCATAACTGTGTTCTTCACTTGGAAAAAGTGATTATTGTGGGCAGTCTAAGGCACACCTGTGCACTAATCATGGTGTCTAATCAGCATCTTGATATGGCACACCTGTGAGGTGGGATGGATTATCTCAGCAAAGGAGAAGTGCTCACTATCACAGATTTAGACTGGTTTGTGAACAATATTTGAGGGAAATGGTGATATTGTGTATGTGGAAAAAGTTTTAGATCTTTGAGTTCATCTCATACGAAATGGGAGCAAAACCAAAAGTGTTGTGTTTATATTTTTGTTGAGTGTATTTATAGGAAAATGTTCGATTTTTATTTCTCAAACAAACGTTTGGGCCTGAAAACAGGTTGGTCTTATTTTCTACCAGGGTTTGAACTTTGAGAGTGTTTACACACGAGAGAAAAGTGAGAAAATGTTAATGCCTGTTTGAGAAAAGTGTATAAAGTGTGTAGTGAGGGGTTTTACAGCTTTAAAACGTCTATAATAATTGTAAAAAAATAACGCTGACTACTTCGTGGATTTCGCCTATTGCGGGTTATTTTTTAGAACGTAACTCCCGCGATAAACAAGGGACCACTGTATATGCAAAGATGTCTCTAAAGTATGTGCACAAAAGTAGATTTTCATCCCCCCCCCCCCCTCCAAAAAAAGGGGAGCCCTTCTTATCCCTGCACTACCTCTGGCTATGGGACTGCACAGTGCTTAAAAGCGGGAGGAAACACACAAACAAGAAGAACAACAAACTTGTGTAGCTGATCAGAAGTGCACTACATGCATCATACTTCAGAAATAAACGTGATGCGCATTTGAAGCGAAGCAGAGCATAAATTTGCTGAGCCTGTAGCGAAAGTAATGGAACGCAGACCAGTTGGTGTGAATGTTGTGTTCCATTACTTTCACTATTGAGGTCACGTGGATCCTCAAACATATTTTATATAAAAAAAGAACATTGTAAAATATTTGCACCACCTTGCAAACAGTGTCTTTCTGAAGTGATATCGGCTCTTGTGGCAACTATGAAAATACCTGCAAAACCTTTGGTTACTTGGACACCCTGTGGTTTCAGAGTACAGATCATACATACAAAGTAACACCAGTTAAAACAATGTCAAGGATTAATTTTATTTGAATAGTACTTGTGGATCTTTAAATAGTTTGAGTTTAAAATGTGAATTCTGATGAAGGTTTTATTGAAGGCGTGTAAGATGTGGCTCATAGCGTGACTAGCGTACTGATACAAATAAATAAAAATACGCATACTGCACTACATATTGCCTGTCCATGTCATATCCTTCTCTGCCCACACAGTTTATATTGCATCAAAGTACTTGCAAGAGAAGACTATCATCACAAAGGGAGCATTTTGTCCAAAAAAAGCTGAATTTTATTTATGTTGTGCTTTTTCCTGACAGATGTTATTCAACACACTTTATAATGATTCACCCATTCACACATACACTGATGATGGGGTCAAGCCATTCAACTGCAAACCAATTAAACTGCACAAAATGTTCCCATGACAACAACCAAACCAAATCAATTTCCCCATAATCCAGATTTACATGCATATAGATGAATGCCAGACAAAGGCAGAATTTTTTAATTTTAAATTTTTTGTTAGGTCGTGGTGACGGAGCGGTCGCTTCAAAGCAGATGATGTCACAGATCTCGCTATTGCCCCCAACTTGGGATTTTCAGTTGGACTTTTAAAACAAATGCTTGTTAATTCCTGGGTGTTCACACAGGTCTTCTTCCTCTATTATATAAAGTCTGTACGGTCCCAAGCATCTTACGTGTTTGTATAATTGTAGTACCATGAATCTCTATAATCTTCCATGCTCTTTAAAGAAGCATTCATCTTGGTTGTATGCAACCTGTTGACCCACTAAAAATCTAACATAGTGAATAAAAGGAGGAATAAATATATATTGTAGCTGTTATCTCTACATATCTTTAAGTAGACATTCTAAATGGCATCACATTTGACAAAATGGAATATGTGTCTATCAGTTTGTTTGTTTGTTTCACTTTAGTATTTCTGTTTTTCTTGTTGTTTAATGCTGATAAATTATACTGTATTTGCTGTTTTTCCGATGTCTGTTTTTGTCTCTCTGTTTGAGAGAGATGGGTGTGGTGTCTGTTTCTGTAACCCTCCCATCCTGTGCACTGGCAACATTTCCTGTATATTCGTTTTGTGAATTGTGTTTGTAACATGGCCCAAGCAGAGGGTCGCCCCTTTGATTCTGGTCTGCTTGAGGTTTCTTCCTCAAATCTTCAGAGGGAGTTTTTCCTTACCACTGTTGCCTGTGTGCTTGCTCTGGGGGTTGGTAAAGCGCCTTGAGGCAACTTTGTTGTGATTTGGCACTATATATATATATATGAAAATAAATTGAACAAAAATTCTTTAACAAAAAAATGGAGCCAAAATACTTTGTATAACACTGTGGAGAGCAGTGCAAGGGGAGTCAGCCATATATGACTTACTACAACAACAATGAGCAATATCCAGAAAACCAAAGAAGACAGATTCAGAGGTGTGAGAAATGTTTTCTTATCCTGTCATCCTGTCCAGTGGAGGCTTTATTCTTAGCTGCTGGGAGGTGCGCACAGTGTATTGAGCGGAGGCACTGCCATAGCTACGGCTAGAAATACTTGTAGCTGGTTCCGCAAAAGTGGTGTTACATAAGCACCATGTCAGTGGCCTTATTATAACAACAGGGACACCAAGATGACATGATCGCCAATATTTGCACCAAACCAGGTGGGTACTTTGCCATGAATGATACTGTGCTCACCAAACATGGATGTTCAGGCAAGATTTTTCTAAGATCCATTGTGGATACAGAATGACGTGTGGAACTCTTGAGAAAAAGCTCAATCTGGGAGACAGATTTTCACAGCAGCTTCATACCAGTATGTTTTGGCCTGCTGTTTCGAGAAAGTAGACCTCAAGTTGATGTTTTGTTAACAGATCAATATTAACCCTCTGGGGTCCGGGGGCATTTTTTGGACAGTTCACTCGCCTAGCATAAATGTTTTATTATTGCTGTTAACAGCTCTCCCTGCATCCCACAATCAAGTTTTATGCCTCTTTTTTCAGGACAACCTGTGCTTTCATAATATATATGCTTTTGTTGTGTTTTATAAGTGTAATAAAGGTTTACAATCACAAATAACAAAGGAAGAAGTAAAGCGAAAAATAATTTTCCACACACATTTATTCAAAACACATAAACTATAATAAACAACTGTTTTGACACTTTATAAAGGTAATTTGAGGTCTTGTGTGAAAGACTGTACAACAAAAAGGTTCTAACAATAAACACAAATGCACAGTTTGAATATATACAAAATGGTCTATGCATTTATGCTCCAGTCTGAGGAGCAGCCCCTCTCCCTCACCTCATTGATATGGTAAGCAGTGCTTTACGCCAGAGGGAGAGAGCCACAGAGTTATCCAGTAACATTCAAATGCAAACTAGTGGAGGAATCCTGATAGTTACACACTCTTTGTTTGAGCACGTGAGATTGTCATGCGAGGCTCTCCATCTGCTTTCACTTTCGCTGTGCGTAATGGGGCAGGCGCAGTGGAGGAGTTAGGGGACTATTCAAACCAGCCAACTAGTAAGGTATCACTCCTGAAATGATCTTTGGGCTTATCACGTGAGGTAAATCTGCCCTACAACTGGATTTTGGAAAACCATGTGACAATGAACCCAATTTCCAATTGGACACTCCACATTCCGCACATCATCACACAGCTTCTATGAGTACAAAGATGGCCGATGGTGGGATCGAAAGTCCGCGGAGTTAACTTTTCAGCAAAAAAAGAAATAAGTTTCTATCTCATATCATTACAAAGTTATTGGTTGTCTAGACCTGACTTTATGGTGATGTGATTTGGCACTGTGTCAATAAATTGAAATGGGTGTCTAATTTTCATTTGGAAAACAAGTTCCTTTTGTTGATAAAAACGACTGATTTATTTTAGATTGTTCAGCAAACAATAGACCCAACCAGTTGTGTGATGACAGACATGTCAGTTCTAGTGACTTGTTGAGGTGGTAAACAGCCAGATCAGCAAGTGTCCTCCCCAGTTCATTTGTCCATATCATGCATTCATGGGCTCTCTGCCTTCAATCATATCTGGAGTAGCTCTGTGACATAGGAGATGGATTACCAACATATAGACATGGGTTTGATTCCCGATGTGTTATTCATGCTACCTGTCTGAGTCCTTGGACAAAACACTTTATCTGCATTGTTGTTGTCCACCAAGCTGTGGTACCAAACCTGGCTGGGGAAGTAACCTGAGATGGACTGGTGTCTCATTTATGGGGACACTCTCAACCAATTCATTTACAGTGTTTGGGTTTAAGCACTGGCCCCATGGCAATCAGGGCCGCACAGCAATTTAGTGGGAAGGGTTCACTAGTCCGAAGGTTCAGTAGTTGTGTATTTACTCCAAATTAAGCCAACATCGCAATTCACAGAGCCATCTGTGAAGGTTGAGTAACTGCCATTTAAATTAAAGACCAAACTCTGAATTACGGAATATTGTGTATGACATTTACAGTGAGGAAAATAAGTATTTGAACACCTGCGGTTTGCAAGTTCTCCCACTTAGAAATCATGGAGGGGTCTGAGATTTTCATCTTAGGTGCATGTCCACTGTGAGAGACATAATCTAAAAAAAAAAAAAAAAAAAATCCGGAAATCACAATGTATGATTTTTTTTTTTAAATAATTTATTTGTATGTTACTGCTACAAATAAGTATTTGAACACCTACCAACCAGCAAGAATTCTGGCTCTCACAGACCTGTTAATTTTTCTTTAAGAAGCCCTCTTATTCTGCACTCTTTACCTGTATTAAAGGCAGCTGTTTGAACTTGTTACCTGTATAAAAGACACCTGTTCACACACTCAATCAATCACACTCCAACCTGTCCACCATAGCCAAGACCAAAGAGCTGTCTAAGGACACCAGGGACAAAAATGTAGACCTGCACAAGGCTGGGATGGACTACAGGACAACAGGCAAGCAGCTTGGTAGAAGACAACAACTGTTATGATTATTTATTAAAAAGTGGAAGAAACACAAGATGATGGTCAATCTCCCTCAGTCTGGGATTCCATGCAAGATCTCACTTTGTGTGGTAAGGATGATTCTGAGAAAGCTCAGAACTACACAGGAGGACCTGGTCAATGACCTGAAGAGAGCTGGGACCACAGTCACAAAGATTACATTAGTAACACATGATGCTGTCATGGTTTAAAATCCTGCAGGGCAGCAAGGTCCCCCTGCTCAAGCCAGTACATGTCCAGGCCCATTTGAAGTTCACCAGTGACCATCTGGATGATCCAGAGGAGGCATGGGAGAAGGTCATGTGGTCAGATGAGACCCAGAATAGAGCTTTTTGGAATCAACTCCACTTACCATGTTTAGAGGATGAGAACAACCCCAAGAAAACCATCCCAACCGTAAAGCATGGGGGTGGAAACATACTCTGGGGGTGCTCTTCTGCAAAGGGGACAGGACGACTGCACCGTATTGAAGGGAGGATGGATGGGGTCATGTATTGCGAGATTTTGGCAAACAACCTCTTTCCCTCAGTAAGAGCATTGAAGATGGATCATGGCTGGGTCTTCCAGCATGACAGTGACCCCAAACACACAGCCAGGGCAACTAAGGAGGGGCTCGGTAAGAAACATTTCAAGGTCCTGGAGTGGCCTGCCAGTCTCCAGACCTGAACTCGATAGAAAATCTTTGGAGAGAGCTGAAACTCCAAACCTGAAAAATCTAGAGAAGATCTGTATGGAGGAGTGGACCAAAATCCCTGCTGCAGTGTGTGAAAACCTGGTGAAAACCAACAGGCAACGTTTGACCTCTGTAATTGCAAACAAAGGCTACTGTACCAAATATTAACAATGATTTTCACAGGTGTTCAAATACTTATTTGCAATAGTAACATACAAATAAATTATTAAGAAAAAAAAAAATCATACAGTGTGATTTCAGCATTTTTTTTTTTTTTTATTATGTCTCTCACAGTGGACATGCACCTAAGACGAAAATTTCAGACCCCTCCATGATTTCTAAGTGGAAGAAATTGCAAAATCGCAGGGTTTTCAAATACTTATTTTCCTCACTGTATATTGTACGGTGCATCTTTATAACCGGCGAAGTTAAAAACAAAGTGACTTGTTGCTTTTGTTATTAAAGTAACATTCATTCTCGCATCACAGATGAAAGAAATGTCTTTTTAATAGAAAAAAGCACATGTACATATACGGCTCATAGTGCACCTTACTAAAACTTGGCATCAAAATATATTCATTTATTGAACTGAACCTTTGGACTAGTGAATCTTTGGACTAGTAGGATGTTCCCCAGTTAAGTTCAACCAATTTTAATGTTTGGTAAAACGTGGTCAAAGTTCACTTAGAGCTCATTTACAGCTGTCCTATGTATTTTAATTTTCAACAATTTACAGATAGAAGTTTCTCCCATGCTGTCAAAGGTAAATCACTCTGATGCTTGACTGATGATGTTTTAATATGACCAGTTATAAAAATGTGAACTTGTCCTTTAATCACTGCACGAACCCTTGCATAGCTTAATATGTAAATATTTTCCTGTCTTCCTCATGTCCCTAACTTGTTGAAAATGCTTTTAACAAGACATAACGCCTGCGTTCAGTGCTATTAAACTACTTTCTATCAGAGTTGATGTCATGAGCACACTAAGCACTGGACTGATGTCAAAGACAAGTGCAGAGTGAAAAATCTGGAGTTTGACCTCATCTTGTACGCCTGAAAAACTGATGTCCACATCATGCAAACATGCACATAGGCACACACAGTGCTACTGTGTGGTGTTGAGATGTTTACAGGTAAGAACTGAGGTGCCAGTGTGCGCCGTCCAAGGAAAACCTGACATGTTGGGTACTGTAAATGGAGCAGGCAGAGAGTGGCGAGCCATTAATCTCATCAGGATTGAAGCTTCGAACCAGCCTGACTACCGCGCTCGTTCACACAGAGAGAGCCCGACTTGACTTGAGGCACCAAGATAATTACCAGTACAATATAAAAGATCTAGACATAGAATAACACATATATACTACGCTATTATACTTTATATACTTATTACTGTTTTTGTTTATCTTGTTAGCTTGCTAGGTACGGTTGGCTTATTAACCGCTAATTTAGCTCTTCTAACTATAACTATCTTATTTTCGTTATTTACAATTTTATTTTATATGGTGTAGATTTTTAATTATTCATCAGTTTATGTGTTCTTTAAAAGATATCAACATATAGTACATAAGTTCTTAGGTTTCCATTTGATAGCATATAGATTATGCTTTTTATTTTTCTATAGTATGCTAGCAGAGTTACTTTAGATAGATACCAATACACATTACATCATAGCTTCTGGTTCTATAATAAAATACCAGATTTATAGCTTAGCCTACTAACTATAATTTAATTTTACTACTAGTCTACATACTAAAATACCTATACTACAATCTTCTCCTGTATTAATATTTAGGTTTAAAACCTACTCTTGTATATTATATAATATCATATTTTTTGTATATGTTGTTTATTACCCTTATTATTTAATTATCGGTTATATATATATGATATCTTATCTTCCTTATGTCTTATTAATTATTATTATATATATCCTTTTTCTTGAGCCGCTTGGGTGAGTAGGGAGAGGTCCATGGGATAAAAAGCTTTTCAACCTACCATCCCTGGTTCTCAAGACCAGGCACCTAAGTGGCTCTACTCTACTCTTTTCTACTCTTCTATTTTACTCTTCCTTTTTTAGATATTTAGATATACCTTAGTATACTAGCATAGTTTCACCTTAGAATTGTAATATAATATATAAGATATACTGTACCTACTGAATTTTCATGTTACATGTTTGAATGGTGAAAACTGGGCCATCGATCTCTTTATTTATCTGGTCAAACTACTTTTCTCTGAAGTGAGCGAATTGTCTAAGAAAGAATCACTTCACTTTGTTTGGGAAAAGTGGTTCATCTGAGAGCCGACAGATTCCGGGTCTGCAGTCTAGTCTTGTTATTCTTAAGCGTTGGTACTCTTTTATTCACCTGTCTGGTATTTGCTTTTAGTAGTTCACAGAAACCTCAGTTTACAGTTACCTATAAACTCTGCTACACTTACAGTCCACACTGAGACGTTTAGTCCTTTTGGACTTCAGACTTTCAAGCTGAGTGTTTCATTTCTTTGCACCCAACCAACTTCATTCCTGTTGAATCAATGTTGCACATTTTGTTTTTACCTGACAGCTTATAAATGTGGTGCTAATGCAAAATGTTTATGAAATTCCAAGCGCTATAATTCCTCAATGGATAAACGCCCTTGTTTTGACTTTGAACACACAATCGGGTTTTTCAGGTGATGACAAACCCAATTAATTCAATTAATATTTGTATTTCTCAAGCTGGTAGCCAGTGTGGGAAGACCCATGACCCATCTCTTATCACATTTTATGGAAAATACAGGACATTCTGTCTTTAAATTAAAGCAACACAACAAGCGGGGAGTCTTCAACTGCTGGGGGAGAGTAGACAGCGGTTCTGTCTGTAATGAAAGTACATGGAACAAACACTTTGTCCTCTTCAGCAAAGCTGCTGAACTACACAAGATCACAAGGATGTCTGGCGGATAAAAGTTCTCTCTTCACAAATTCTTCAACTAGGTCGGGGCAACCACAGTGGTGGTTCCAGCCCCGTTTAACTGGAGGGTCCAGAATAGCTAACTCTGTTTGTTAGATCTATATGTTCTTCAAAAAGTGTATTCATACTACAGGCATTAAGAGCTGAAACCAATGTTTAAAATCATTCAACATTTAAACTACAGCGTTACTTCGAAGTACATATTCAGCCTTGTGGCTACAGTCTTATACCCCGTGACCTTGAGGGTTCTCAGAATGTTACGGTCTTCTTGAATCCTAGTGATTCTCCACTCACCTTGAGCATGTCTTTGAATGAGAGGCAAATCACCTTCAACTGGAGGTGTGGTGAATGATTTAACTTCCGCTTTGCCTGACGCTCAAATTACAACCCAATTCCAATGAAGTTGGGACATGGTGAAAATGTAAATAAAACAGAATACAATGATTTGCAAATCCTCTTCAACCTATTTTCAATTGAATACACCACAAAGACAGGATATTCAATGTTCAAACTGATAAACTTTATTGTTTTGTGCAAATATTTGCTATTTTGAAATGGATGCCTGCAACATGTTTCAAAAAAGCTGGGACAGTGGTAACAAAAGACTGGGAAAGTTGATGAATGCTCAAAAACACCTGAACATTCATAGTAAAAGAGTGCGGGTACTAGACTGGCCTTCTGTCACGCATTGAAAATGTGGGGCGCATATGAAGCGCAAAATACGACACCGGAGACCCCAGGCTGTTGAACAACTGAAGTCGTACATCAAGCAAGAATGGGAACGAATTCCACCTACAAAGTTTCAACAGTTAGTGTCCTCAGTTCCCAAACGCTTATTGAGTGTTGTTAGAAGGAAAGGTGATGTAACACAGTGGTAAACATACCACTGTCCCAGCTTTTTTAAATGTGTTGTACAAACATGTAGACTCGATTCCTGTTGTAGTCTGACAGAAGTGGTGCCCCAATGTGGTCTTCTATTGCTGAGAACCAACTGGTTTGAGTTTCTAAATGTGTATTCAGAGATGTTTACAGCTGCATTTGTCATAAATTCAAACAGTCTGATCCTTCTTCTGTCACTTGTGCCAACAACAAGGCATTTTTAGCCCCAAGAAGCGTCGCTCTCTGGATATTTCATCTTTTTCAAACAATAATCTATAGACTGTATAGATGGCTATGTGTGGAAAAACAGCATATCCATTCTGGTACCACCATCCATACCTCATTCAAGTCACACTGAAGTCCCATTTTTATCTCCATTCTGATACTTCATTTTAACTTTCATCAGATCCTCCACAACTACCTGCTGTACAAGTCACCTGCACTTAGTAGTAATGGAGCAAATGGTGTGAGAAATAAATAACAGATGTGCCACATGACATTACTGCCCTCCATAATAAACAGCATTTATTAGCCATTCCCTATCTGGCAGACTGAGGACCATTATAAAAAGTATGTTGGCTGCATTGGCACAGGGGACATAACAGCATGTCATGCTCCGTCACAGTTACGCATTTACCAGGACTATAAGAGCCAAGTCAACCTCTGTGCTCTTAAAGCTGATTAAAGCGTGGCAAGTGGCCCAACGAATGTGCATTCCACATGACCATTAGGCTATGTCTTAGAGCACCGAGCCACTCTGTCAGGCACTGTTACCAAAAATTCAAAAAGGAATAAATAATCTCTTGTACATCTTTGGTTCCCAATGCCTGTTTAATTATTAACAAGCCTCCTCCTCTAATACAAAACTATATGACCAAAACACAATGAAACAGTTTGCAATGAAATCTTTACATTTTGGGCAGAGCTCGAAAATGGGGTAGGACCATCATTTTACCTTTTTTGTTTGCAATATAATTTGTTACATACAAATACATTTTGAGATAAATCTAATTAGTGTTGTTTTTTAAAATTGTGGTAAACTGTACTAAACTAATTGTGACACAAAAGTAGAGTTGTAAGTTAAGGCTGACATGGAACACGAATTACAAAATTCTATAACAGCTATGATAAATAACAGAGCCAAACCAAGAGCAATCAGAGATTTCTGATGTACCCCAATCCAAATCTAGATCACCTCCAAATTCTGTGGAGTCTTCCATGCCCAAATATCTTCTATCTGTAGAGCAAATTTGGTGAGAATCCATGAATTAGTTTTGACGTAATCCTTCAATTGTATATAAAGTGAAATCTTGATCCAGAAACTGGATCCAGATCCAGATCACCTCCAAAATTTAATGGAGTCTTCCTTGGCCTAATATCTATATGTGGCGCAAATCTGGTGAGAATCCGTGAAGTCCTTTTGAAGTAATCCTACAAAGCCTATATAAAGGGAAATCTTGATCCAGAATCCGGATCCAGATCACCTCCAAAATCAATGGAGTCTTCCATGGCCTAATATGTGTCCGTGGTGAAAATTGTGAGAATCCATGAAGTAGTTTTTGACGTAATCTTCAAAGTGTACATAAAGTGAAATTTGATCCAGAATCTGGATCCAGATCACCTCCAAAATTTAACAGACTTCCATGGCCTAAAATGTGTCTGTGGTGAAATTTGGTGAGAATCCATGAAGTAGTTTTGACGTAATCCTTCAAAGTGTATATAAAGTGAAACTTGATCCAGATTTCTGATCCGAATCATCTCCAAATGTAATGGAGTCTTCCAGGGCCTAATATGTATCTGTGGTGAAATTTTGTTCAAATCCGTGCAGGAGTTTTGATGTAATCTTGCTAACAGACAGACAGACAAATAAATAAATAAATGCCGATTATTTAATTACATCCTTGGCGGATGTAATAAAGCTTTCTGACACATAGTTTACACGTGTCCTTGTATAGCTACATAAAATCAAATAAAATACATGTTATGTTAAATTACAGAAGACGTTTATGCAGAGCAGGTAGCTAAGGGATAAGGAGCCGGCCTGCCAATATGTAGACCTGGGTTTGAATCCACTCATGTTCCCTCTCTGTGCCCTTGGACAAGACACATAATCTAGATTATCTCAGTCCACCCAGTTGTGAATGGGTACAGCCTCGGTTGGGCAAATAACCGACTTGGACTGGTGTCTCATGACTCTCTTCCATTTAATGTTATGGAATCTGGAGATAAGCACTGGCACAATGGACCTATGTAGGACTTTCTTCTTCTACATGTTAAGAGCTAAAAACCCATTGTAACCTTGATTTAATATCTTATCATAAAAAGTGATGACTTCTTGTAGTTGTCATGGCAGCCAAACCAATACTATCTCAACACTGATAAAAACAGATGTCGTCATCAAGCTGGTATTCTAATAACGCGCTACCTCAGCCCAAATTATTTCACGTGGGTGTCATAATTTTCATTTGGGCTATAGGTTGAAACAAGATGAAAACACACACACACACACACACACAAAAAACACATATCTGACAGCTTTCAAAACAATGTTCCTCTTGCGCAGATTCCTTGGAGCTTCTGGCGCCAGTCTCCTAGTCCAGGTCAGGCCAGGATCAAGTAGTATTTGCACATGCTTGTCTTTATGGATTTAGCCTTCCTGAGTGTCATACATTTTGCCATTGCCACAGAGGAAAAGGTATACATGTAGCAAACACATCTCAGCATAATTTTTTTCTAAACTTAGCCGCTACTTGTGTATTATCCCGACACATGAGGTACTCCAAGCAGGGTACTATGCAAGCTTTTTTGGCAAATACAGCTGACTGAAGTCATGACCTGGAAAGTTTTTTGAAGTTATTATGACCCCAGGCTCTTCAGCAGCAGGCAAGCAGAGATCCTGCTTTCATCTTAGGTTCTGCTATTTTTTTTTCTGGTTTATGAGGCTAAAGTCGATAAAAATCCTTGAACATCACAGAGAATTCCAAATATTTGTGAAAAATTGCCTCGGTGATCAGGGTGATTTGTTTCATAGCTAAACCCGATGGATAGTACATAACTTTGACAAAGTCCAACTTTCTCCAAGTACCTGTTCCCAACTGTGCTGAAGTGGAGGTGAGGGTATTGTTTCATAAAGTGTAGATGAGATGGAAATCAATGGGAGACATTGAAAAAAAATTGTTAAAAATGATTCTAGATTTAATCAACTCTTCCATGACCCAAAACCTACTTCTCCATCACATGCAAATGAAATCGATGTCTTCTGAGATAAACAAGCGGGGAACTTATTATCTCAGGCAAGAAAGAGCTACAGTGTGGACATGATAACATAACATTAGTGTATGGCAAACAGACAAAAAAAAATTGGGACATTTTAGTAAAAAAGAACATGATGCTGGACACTGAAAGTGCACCAGGGGTGCGGCCGTAGTGTTACACTGACAAACAAAGACAAGTTTTCAAGTGCCACTGCCAACGAGGACCAGATATAGTTCACAAAGTGTCAGCATACAACTGGTGTGTTGTGGGTGTGGCCTGTCTGCGATGTCCATGCTCATATTCCGTTGTATCCGCGTGTGATTGTCTCCCTCCCGCGCTCCTTTTGTGCATATGGGTGTCTCTGTATTGTTGTTCATGTGTGTCTCATGTCAGTGTGTGTGTGGATGTGGGCGTGTCCCCTGCCATCAGCCTCCATGTTTCGTCTGCTGTCTGTACCTCTTCACTCTCCTCAGTTTCTCATCCATCGTGTCTCTGTGTATTGTATTCTAACTGTGTCTCCATCTCCTCCATCCTTGCTTCTTCTCGTCTCTGTGGTTTGGGTTCTTGTGTCTTTCATGGTTTGTGCTTCGATTTGCATTTTGTCCCTTAAGTAACAGTGTTTTTCATTTATCACACAGGTTTCTAGGCCACTGAGTTCTGGTATTTTGATGTTCTTTTTGTCCTCACGTGCACTTGCCACTTCTGTTTTTAATTTGCACCTGTGTATCATTTAGTGTTTTGGTATTTAAGCCACTCCTGTTTTGTGTGTGTTGCAGGTCGTTGATGATGGTTATGTTTTGGTTCATCACTCAGCCGATGGTGTTTTGCTCCCGTTCCTTCAAGTGATAGTGAGTCGCAAGACTCCAAGTGGATTGTTGACATTACTTTGTCAGCTCATTTATTTTTCTCCTCACCGCCACACCTGTTAGTTTCCATTCAGTCCTTAGATTTGTACGGACTTTGTATTTTAGTTGTTTCCCCCTCAACATCTGCGTACACTCTAAGAAGTAATTCAGTGGCTTTGTATATATCACAGTAAGAAACAGCTATAATGAATTAATAAAATCTCTGAAACACATTTAATTGATTGTTTGAGTTGGATAAACCAAATGAAATGTCTAAAATGTAACATTTAAATTGGTCTTAACTTTACATTTATCATTTGAATTAATTTCATTGAAATAAATTAGCATTTGCTTAAATTATATTTTTTGATATACACTTAATTTGGTAAATTTCATTCAGAATATTTGGAAAGGACTATATTTACCAAGATAATTCACAGCTGTTTAATTTACTCAATATTTGTAAGTGTAAAAATGTTTCATCAAAAAAAAAAAAAAAAAAATTGAGAACACATTCACAGTTCTTAGAGTGTATGATGTTTTCCTCAAAGTGTGGATTACTAAAGCATTTTGGATTTTTGTACACTCTTCCCTCGAGTCCTGGGTGCTTTGTGTTTTTGAGGTTCTATTTCATTTCAGCTCCCGTACTAACGTAACAGTGGTCTTGTCAACATGTAGGCAGCAACACAAACGATTAATAAATAAAATTTAGAGCCCAAACAACCTACTTTTGAAAGCGTGAAGGACGAGTGCCAACTTTAGAAACCTATAGAAGTTAAAGATGAATCTAAGTGCTGTACATATCTGAGAGGAATGTTTCTGTTTACTGAGAAAACATGTTACAATATTTGTTGGTGGCTATTGCACGGTGTCGGCTGCCAAACAGATAGAGCTATTAATGAACGCCAATGGCTGAGTCAGAGGTGGACCAGAGTAGCAACTTCGAAGACATTTACCCTCGTGACACCTCCGTCATACACACACGATCACTTCACTCATGACCAGAGGTTACCCTGTGGTGCAGACTTTTCTCCTTCCACCACCAACCTCACTGCCCCCACAGCTATTAAAACTAAGCCTAGTTTATTTTCAGGCGCATCTTTTGCCCAAATTGAAGACAGACCACATTTTCCCCTGAATTGAAATGCACAGTCAGACATGGTGAATGGTGCTTTTATAAGTTTTTGTTTTTATTGTGGTAGCAACTGCCTTTATGAACAATAGTACTGACAGAGGGATGGTGGCCAGAAGGTTCCTGGTTCAAGACCGCCCACTGCCCATTCTCCATCTAATGTGGAGTTGGGTCAGGAAGGGCATCCGGTGTAAAAACCTGTGCCAAATCACCTCAGATCAGCGGTGGTGACCCAGAGTGAAACAAGAGAGAAGCTGAAGAAACTTCCAGTATTGACAGAGGGATGAGAAAATATTGGAGTTGTTGGAAAAAAAATAGGCTTCTATGCCCACAAAACCCCCTTCTGAAGAAATTTATTCACAGCTGCAAGTTGTACTTGTCAGGAGAAATTCCATCTTTCCTGCAAAAGTTTGTATCTTAAAACTCAACAACCATAAAACTCTCAAAACTTAAATTTTTACACATTAACACTGGGAAATCAAAGCTCTACCTGCTAAAAAAAAAAAAAAAAAAAAAAAAAAATCATGCATTTCTGACATTTATAAGTACACTTTTGTTACTAAACCTTGTTTTCAAGTAGGGAATGTACCAGAAGCCCTGAAATGTTCACATCGTCCACTAGATGGCAGTAAAAGCTGCTCAAATGTGTGGCAAGGTCTTGATTGTTTCTTCATTTAAGAAGTTAACTTTTGGTGAAAATAAGATGGCCTGACAAGCCAAAAATCAACTTACAGTTGTATCCTTGAGCTTATGGGCAACTACTTTACAGATATCTTAAGATGATATAAAGCACAGGAAGTGATGTTATACACTATACCATTTCTTCAAGGTGTAAAATTTTAAATAAATCTGGACGTTGCTATACAGATTCCAGTAAAAGGCCATGACAGACAGCTAATGGCACACTTGTGAATATAAAAGCATAGTCAATGATGATGTTTCCAATCTGTTCTTTCCACTAAGTGCTTCCATGTTTATGTCTGTGGTTGGAGTTAAATCTACCTCCCACTGAGATACTTTCCACTGCTGACTGAAGAAAATAAAGTGATTAGCATTACTTAATAATCAATAAATGTGCGTTAAGAGATATCTGGTTCTTCCAAGCCTGATTCTAAATTAAAGAGCACTTATCTGAGACAGACAGGTGTTACAGACTGCTGTGTTAATCGCATATTAGTACATTAATGCATTAAAACAAAAGGTAAACACCTGGTAATTCAATGAACACATGGTGACGGTTTAAAAAAATCTTTTTTTGGTGAATCCATCTTGGATAAATAGCCATGAAAACATTGTTATTAATCAATCCATCGATCCTTGTAGTGTTAACGCAGGACAACTGTGTCATATTATTTAACTAATAATGAAAAAAAAAAAAAACAACCTAATGAATAGGAAACTTGTGTAAAAACAGAACCAGCAGCAGAGCTCTAAAACTCTAAAACTACATTTTCCAAGCCCCCCAACACACACACACAAACCAATTACATATTGTAGTTATTAATGCAGTTATTAATCCTGTTCATCCACGTCACTTCCAAAGAAAATTGTAACATCTTCAGCTCTGCCACCACCAGCTCTATAGCATCCAAAGGCATGATGGCATGACAATGCTTTAACCCCTTGAGCCATAATGACACTTTCCTCCGAACTTGTCAGCTTTTCATCATATTTCTATTAATAGATATTTTTACACAGTGTTTGAGATAAATATATGCCTCACTTTCAGAAGGCTGAGATCGTTTTGAACATTTTGATATGCAACACATGGGTGTTATACTAAAATAAAGTATCCTAAAAGGGGAATTTCTTAAAGTATGGTTAAAAAAAAGGGGGGGGGGGGGGGCAGTCTTAAGGTATGGTTTAAAAAAACAAGAAAATACCCTTAGGGCTCTAAGGGGTGTAAAACAATGGGGGCTGCAAAAAACTGAACTCATCTTTCAACAATTCAATATTATGATACTAAAAGGTCACAACCGGTCCATGATTCCTATCTGCCTGGACTGCAAATTGTGTGCGATATAGACAAAATGTATTTTGTACAGTACTAGTTCTACAGGTGGCACATTGTAGTTGTAGCCTGCCTTTTCTCTTCTTTTTTAATAGCTGTACTAACGCTAATGCAAACAAAAAGGCCTCACGTCAAAATGACGTGCTGGCATGTGTAAATGACGACTATCATAATGCACCTCCTCTTTCAGAGATCTTTGCCTGGCCTTGATAAGCTAAATCTCGCTGTGCCGCAGGTCCTGTGAGGAATGACAGTGTTGCTGTTGGCTCTAATGGGCCTGATAGTAAGCATGTTTTCTCTGCCGCGGAACACAAGCCGCGCTTAGATAAAAGTACACTGACACGCTTGTTTTAGGCCCAGGTCAGCATGATAGAGGAAATGGAAACTATGTCTGTACTTTGTTGTTTAACCTCATAAGTCCAACCATAAACAGCACAGATGTAGTAGGGAGACATTGTTAAGGTTTACGACTTTAATTTAGGATGAAATAAAGTCCTTAAATTTGAGCTAAAACATAAATAGTGAAGCTTTCATCTCCTCTTGCCCCAAGAGGCTATTTTTACTTTTATAATCATGGTTCCAGCTCTGTTATATTATAGTTTAAGACTGACCCTTCATCCGAATGCTTATGGCCGAGTCACACTTTGACGATTCGCTCAGTGTTTGTTGTCGAAGAATGAAAAGTTGACCCATGCCAAGGTCCACCAGACTCTGCGGGAGCTACGTCAACATCAGTCAGGCAACGCTGATGGTCATCATGGTCAGCGGAGGCGAATGGAGCAGTAACATTGTACGAGCGGAGGTGACGTAGTGATAGCGGAGCTCAAGTCTTCCTGGCATTTTAGCATGAACGTTGAAGATTTTAAGCAAGTTCAAAAAAATTTCCGGGACCATGACATACATCAGCTTTGCCTGGCTAATGTCCACCAGCACTGAGGTCTCCCAGACCTCAGTGCAACGATGAAAAATGTGCATTATGGGGTCTCTGAGGACCAGGGTTGGGAACCACTGGTCTAGACTCCGCTTGAGTGGAGCACCGGTGTTGCAGACCGAAAATTGGTCCACCTTGTCTCCACTGCGCATGCGTCAGCAACACGTCTGAGATGGAGTCGCTTCACCCAAAGCGATCAAATGGATTAATGGGCTTATTAACCATTAGATGACAAGGTAAAATCTCTTAAAATCATTCTAAAGTCAGTTTTAAGCAGAAACGAGGCAATATTCCATGACGCTTTGAAATGACGGACGCGCAGTGAATGCAGCAGCTAGCAGCCCGTGTAGCCGCGTCACACTGATCGCTTTCTTTGTCTTTTATGATGAAATAATGCTGAATTTATGTGGAAATGATTGTTGTACAAAAGCTTCAGATATCTGCCGCTGAGATACAGTAGTGTTCAGAATAATAGTAGTGCTATGTGACTAAAAAGATTAATCCAGGTTTTGAGTACATTTCTTATTGTTACATGGGAAACAAGGTACCAGTAGATTCAGTAGATTCTCACAAATCCAACAAGACCAAGCATTCATGATATGCACACTCTTAAGGCTATGAAACTGGGCTATTAGTAAAAAAAAAAAAAAAGTAAAAAAAAAGGGGGTGTTCACAATAATAGTAGCATCTGCTGTTGACGCTACAAACTCAAAACTATTATGTTCAAACTGCTTTCACTAAACTAGTATTTAGTTGTCTAACCACAGTTTTTCATGATTTCTTCACATCTGTGAGGCATTAATTTTGTTGGTTTGGAGCCAAGATTTTGCTTGTTTACTAGTGTGCTTGGGGTCACTGTCTTGTTGAAACACCCGTTTCAAGGGCATGTCCTCTTCAGTATAAGGCAACATGACCACTTCAAGTATTCTGACATATCCAAACTGATCCATGATACCTGGTATGTGATATATAGGCCCAACACCATAGTAGGAGAAACATGCCCATATCATGATGCTTGCACCACCATGCTTCACTGTCTTCACTGTGAACTGTGGCTTGAATTCAGAGTTTGAGGGTCATCTCACAAACTGTCTGCGGCCCTTGGACCAAAAAAAGAACAATTTTACTCTCATCAGTCCACAAAATATTCCTCCATTTCTCTTTAGGCCAGTTGATGTGTTCTTTGGCAAATTGTAACCTCTTCTGCATGTCTTTTATTTAACAGAGAGACTTTGCGGGGAATTCTTGCAAATAAATTGGCTTCACACAGGCGTCTTCTAATTGTCACAGCACTTTCAAGTAACTCCAGACTGTCTTTGATCATCCTGGAGCTGATCAATGGGTGAGCCTTTGCCATTCTGGTTATTCTTCTATCCATTTTGATGGTTGTTTTCCATTTTCTTCCATGCGTCTGTCTTTTTTTTGTGTCCATTTTAAAGCATTGGAGATCATTGTAGATGAACAGCCTATAATTTTTTGCACCTGCGTATAGGTTTTCCCCTCTCCAATCAACTTTTTAATCAAACTACACTGTTCTTCTGAACAATGTCTTGAATGTCCCATTTTCCTCAGGCTCTCAAAGAGAAAAGCATGTTCAACAGGTGCTAGCTTCATCCTTGAATAGGGGACACCTGATTCACACCTGTTTGTTCCACAAAACTGACGAACTCACTGACTGAATGCCACACTACTATTATTGTGAACACCCCCTTTTCTACTTTTTTTTTTTACTAATAGCCCAATTTCATAGCCTTAAGAGTGTGTATATCATGAATGCTTGGTCTTGTTGGATTTGTGAGAATCTACTGGTACCTTGTTTCCCATGTAACAATAAGAAATATACTCAAAACCTGGATTAATCTTTTTAGTCACATATCACTATGGGTAGATTGGAGGACGTTCTTAATTGCGATGAACTGAAATGGAACAACCTGTATTGTTAAATGTATTCTAAAGTGAAACATTTGGATACTGCCCTTGAGGAAATGTCCAAGCCTATGAGAGCTTGTGTGTGTGTGTGTGTATTTAAAGCCCTCCCAGAATTAGACTCTACATAATGTCCTGCAATGCTTTAGGATTTTCTACCTGACTTCTAGTGATGCACTCAACTGGTGCACCGTCAACATTACAGGAGTGATGGTGTTTAGCCAGCAACAGCATGCTTTTGTCTTAAATCAAATAAATGGAGGCATATGTAGGACAATAAATGTCACCACAGTGGAGTCCGTGTCTGTGAGGTTAACCGATCACAACAGTCACCATATCGACAACTGCTTTTAATCTCATTAGGAACGATTAAAGAGCTTAACTTGCCTCACGCCTCAAGTGAAGTGGCGAAATCAAAACATTTGCCAACGTGGTCGCGAGCCAAAACACTGCTAACACGCGTTTGGATGATGGTGCTACATCTGTACCTGTCAGTGCAATTGTTGTATCCCCCACCTGTTGCAACGTGAGCCTTGAGGGCAAACTCAATTCACCCGATGTAATCCCCAAACTGGCTGTGCTTCTGCAGAATTCACAATAAGACGCCCTATCGCTCTCTTCATCTTACATTGTACATTCAGTCATTCATGTACCGTAATATCTAAAAGGAGATAGCCACCAGGAGCACAGTGCATGATATGAGAGCACTACTGAGCACTGATACCAAAGCACGTCACACAGAAAGTCAAACCTTAAGGGTGAACATAAGCTTTAAATCCTCCACATCTGTGCATTCAGACCTTGTAAGCGAGAGGTTACCAGCTGTTATCCAGAGTGCTTGACACATAAAACAATAGCATTTCTGCATAAACACACAAAACGTGGATCATGCATGAGCACAGACTCGCCTAGCCGGTCCTGAATCCCTTGGCGATGTGTGTTTTGCAGGATTGAGAACACTGCACACTGGGGATGAACAAATTGTGAGGTTGTATCCCTAAGAGTTGAATATGTTGCTTATCATGTGCACATGAGGCTTGCGATGCAGATGTTGGTGTCGCTGGTTGTTAATAAAAATAGAGGTCAAAGGAGATAATGTCGGGCTTTTGTAAAGAGCTGATTGCTGACAGGATGGCCTGGGTTTCCATGTACGGATGGGCCTGATTCCACGTAAGCCATGGTCACACACAGAATATGAGGTATTCATAGGGTGCAGAATAAGAGAAGAGGGGAGGTAGTGCTGTGTGAACCAGCAAAGAAGGGAAAGGAATCAGGAGCTTTAACCTAACCATGAGTGTGACACATCTATCCCTGGTTGAGAGCATTTCAAAAAGCACTACAATTATCAGACATCCCTGCACGCTTTGAACAAACATGACTTCCTTTTATAATTTCATCAGAACACCACTTATACCAATCAATCACAAACACTTTGCTGATCAATGCAAAATGAAATCATTTCTCTAGCCCAATTAGTTGCAGAGACATGACAGAAAATGTGTTTTGCATCACATTTTTGTATACATTGACCATGACCTTTGTTTAATCCTCTCCAAAGGTTAATCATCTCGAGATATCTGCCCAAGTAATATTTCTACCAAGTTTGGTGAAAATCCCTCTATGTGTTTTTTAGTTATGTTGTTCACAAACACACACACGCACACACAGAGAAGTTGCAATAAATTAGTGCAGCAAGTGTACCTGGAGCTCACACCATGCCACCTCCACTGTGGTCTCCGTGTCCAGTCCTTTATACACAGTCTTGAAGGACCCCCTTCCAATCTCTATGTTGAATTTGAGGTACCTTCCATCTGGTGATGTTGCCACAGCTTTGGTCTCCACATCCTCCTTTTCTTCCTCTGCCCACTGGATCCGAGACAAGGTCTTGTGCTGTTTAGTCTGAACCAGTTCATTGTCAGAGTCTGAACTGGCGTCCTGAGCCCCGGATCTTTGCACCTTGTCCCATTTCCCAGTGATGGACCCCTGCTCGGGTTCCTGGCTGCAGGGGGGCGTGTTGGAGCTGCCGCCGGGGCTGGAAACCGGAGACGGCGACTGCGGAGAGTCGTCGGTTTTCTCATCCTCTGCTCTGGACTCGGATAAGGTCAGGATGTTTTCAGCTGACCACGACAGGGCTTTGGAGATGCCGCTGTATAAAGGAGAATGCGTGTCCATGCTGATTTTCTGCAGGCCGTAAGAGTTTCTCCGCGCGCCCAGCGCGTGTGTCCTCAGCAAGGACGAGACCCGGGCCAAGCAGTCGTCGGTCATGTCCACAGACAATCGTGGGAATCCGCGTCCACAGATCTCAACCTGAGCGTTTGACATAGTAGCGGGTTCTCGTTTTGGAACCTGAATGGAGAAAAGTAGCGCGCGCCGTTACTTTACGCATTTGCGCACAGTTACTTTGTCATTAAGGACCAACAAACAACTGATCTGCGATGAGCTGCACAAACGGTTAACTATTACATGGAAAATATCAAAAAGCTGAAGGGTAAAGTTTACTTACACGTCACGGTAGCCGCGTCGAAATGCTCGCCCCTTGACATTACGCACGGAAATACGTATTTACGCATCGTTCTTCTCACTTAAACCCAGTTTGTCCACCTTCTTCCCAAAGTTATCAGCCATAACCTCCACGCAAAGGACGGAGCTGCTTATCAACAGAGCAGCGCGCCGCGCGTTCTGCACGCCTCCAGCTCCGCCCCCCTCTGACGCACAGCCGGGAAACGCGCACCACTCAAGTGTCTACCAACCAAACCTTTAAGCACTTTGCATTCAATTTTTTTTCCTTTGCATCCCTGTTGATTTCCTTTCTATTAAAGGGGTCACATTGTGCAGAATAGCCATCGACCTTTTACAGTAAGATATGGCTGGAACTTTTGAGTTTTTTATTAAAGTGCCACAATGCAATGGTTCTGCTCAACATGTATAAACTCTGCTGCTAATATGTATATGCCATGAATGAGCAAAGCTCTTCAGCATCTCACCATGTCTTTTCCGGTTTGTGGCTTTTTACGACAATGTTGTGTGGTTTGTGGTAGAGGTGGGCGATACCAGGAATTTTGGTATTGATCCGATACCAAGTAAATATAGGCCCAGTATCGCCGATATCGATACCAATACCGATACTTTTTCATATTTAAGCTTCATAGATCCTAAAGGATCCAAAAGACCTAGGATAGAATTTCACCAAACATTGTACGTGACAACAAAATACTTTATCACAATCAATATTTTTGTTTAAAAAATATCACTCAACACAAAACAAAATCTCCTGAGGTGGAGGGCTGACTCGAGGAGAGTGCTGAGTGGGCGGGCCAGGCTGAGCCTACCTACAAGGCTGTTTGGCTGGCGCCGCTGAGCCACGTGATGGCGCAACAACAAAAGATCAGCAGGGGGAGGGTGCGCTGCTCCGTGTTGTGTGACACAGTGCAGCGCTGCTCTTACAGAGAGTAGACTTGGCTGAATCTGCATGCGTAGCAGTCAGTGAGTGCGGGAGAGAATAAAAGCTTGAGTATCGATCTTTTTACACGAGGATCGTTCAATATCAATACCAGCGTTGGTATCGATATTAGGATCGAGCCGCACACCTCGTTTGTGGCTTTTTCCACACTGGGCAGATTTTTGGTGCCATTTTCGGTTTGTGCCTTCATCTACCCTAGAGTGAGCTTCGCACCGCTGCAAGGCGCTTTGCTCATGTAAGCAACTTAATAAGGGATGTCTACTGCTGTGTCCAATTCAGCAGCTGCACCCTTTTAACCCTACAGTCACATTAGCAACAAGTGACAGCAAGTGAAACATGCCAAGCATGACTTTTTCAATAAGGGCTGGTGTTTTGCAACAGCAAGAGATGGTCACTTTGCCAAAATAGACAAGATAAAGTTTATGTTTAATCTGTAAAACATTAAGCATCAATTATATTTCTTTGTCATAAAGGTGTGATAATGTTAGGAATAACTGCCATTTTTATACCTGTATTTTAAATATTTCTACCCTAAAATCAGTATTGTACTGCACCTCTCAAGCTCCATCAGGTTGGATGGGGAGCATCGGTCCAGAGATGTTAAATCGGATTCAGGTCTGGACTCTGGCTGGGCCACTCAAGGACATTCACAGAGTTGTCCTGAAGCTACTCTGATATCTTGGCTGTGTGCTTAGGGTCATTGTCCTGCTGAAAGATGAACCGTCACCCCAGTCTGAGGTCAAGAGCGCTCTGGAGCAGGTTTTCATCCAGGATGTCTCTGTATATTGCTGCATTCATCTTTCCCTCATTCCTGACTAGTCTCCCAGTTCCTGCCACTGAAAAACATCCCCACAGCATGATGCTGCCACCACCATGCTTAACTGTAGGGATGATGCCTGGTTTCCTCCAAACATGACACCTGGCATTCACACCAAAGAGTTCAGCTTTTGTCTCATCAAACCAGAGAATTTTGTTTCTCATGACTGGGTCCTTCAGGTGTCTTTTGGCAAACTCCAGGTGGGCTGCCATGCGCTTTTTTCTAAGGAGTGGCTTCTGTCTGGCCACTCTACCATACAGGCCTGATTGGTGGATTGCTGCAGATGGCTGTCCTTCTGGAAGATTCTCCTCTCCGCAGAGGAATGCTGGAGCTTTGACAGAGTGACCATTGGGTTCTTGGTCACCTCCCTGACTAAGGCCCTTCTCCCCCGATCACTCAGTTTAGACAGGCAGCCAGTTCTAGGAAAAGTCCTAGTGGATCTGAACTCCTTCCATTTATGGATGATGGAGGCCACTGTTCTCATTGGGACCTTCAAAGCAGCAGAAATGTTTCTGTACCCTTCCCCAGATTTGTGCCTTGAGACAATCCTGTCTCAGAGGTCTACAGATAATTCTTTTGACTTCATGCTTGGTTTGTGCTCTGACATGCACTGTCAATGTTGGACCTTATCAACTGGATTGACCCCAGCTAGACTCCAATTAAGCTGTAGAAACATCTCAAGGATGATCAGTGGAAACAGGATGCACCTGAGCTCAATTTTGAGCTTCATGGCAAAGACTGTGAATATTTATGTACATGAGATTTCTTAGGGTTTTTTTTAATTTGCGAAAACAACAAAAAACACTTTCTTTGCACTGTCATTATGGGGTATTGTGTGTAGAATTTTGAGGAAAAAATGAATTTCATTTTGGAATAAGCCTGTAACATAAAATGTGGAACAAGTATTGTGAAAAGTTTCTGGATAAACTGTATCACAAAAGAAGGAAAAGGAGCATGAATCCCAATTACCAAAGAAGTGGAAACAATATCATAACTGGTGACATAATGCAGTATGTAACCTTACAAGACATTATATGCTACACACTCAGTCCATGGGCCGAGCAGGTTTTCAGGTAGAGGTTAGTAAGGCTTACTCAGGGGTTAACATTTAAAAATGCTCCAATCATATTGAAAAGTATTTCACATTATTTGATCACAATGATTCGAAATAGGTGTAGTTTGGACCACGACTGAATGCAACCAAGTTATTGGGTTAAAAACAGTAAAAATGGTTACAAAGGAGAATTTCAGGTTTTACAGGGGTAAAAAAAAAAAATTAAAGTTGCTTCAATTTTGGTAAAAAACAAACAAAAAATGTTATGCAAATCATTGGCTGAGCTAATGAGGTTTGAAAAAATAAGTTTGCCCCAATTTATGGTTATCATGTTACATGCTTGATCTCCTACGTAATGACTATTACTGGGGAGATGAAGCATTCAAAGGTGAAACTGTAACATTTATTAACTCTCAGACAAAGTAGTTTCAATGTGGTTGACATATTTTTAAATGTTGTCCCCTGTGTAATTATTTACTGACCCACTACCTGGCTATTGCTGCCACCCTGGGAGGCTACCATACATATGTGCCAGCCATGCTACACTGAGGCTGAATTATAAGTGTTATTTGGTTCCCTTAAGTTTTACTGATTAGGTCAAAATTGGCTTTGGATTCATGGATTATTAACAGCCAGAGAAACCGGTTTCTTCAAAAGCTGAAAATGGGTCGACAAATGAACCACCTGTGTCTGTGGATTCTGAAACATACATAATCATTACGACAATGCAGGAAAACTGTGTATGTGTTTAAAGAACTAAACTGAAGCTGTTATGGGGCATTAATTTCCTGGTCAAATAGTCTAATTACAAAATAACTGGTAATGGAAACAACTGCAGCAAAAAACTAGATTGCAAATCAATCGTGTTGCTCATCAGATAAACTATACATAAAGTGGAAGTGTCCCTCTGCAGCACTTCACCTCACAGCGTTTTCTCATCCAAACTGCAGGGGAACATGGTGTACCACCCTCTAATTAATGGTTTGTTGATGGGGCTACTCATCCTCAGATTTTACTCAATTTATGAAGCAGCGCCAGATGCAGCTGATGAGTCATTTCTCCAGACTTATCTTTTCATTAGGCCTCAATGAGGGACTGGTAGCAAAGGGGGGCTGAGCCAGCAGAGGGAGCCACAGACCAGAGATCTGCAGACACCCAACACCTTTATCAGCTGTGGATATCATGGGGCTCCAGCTGTCACAGCAGCTGTTATCAGCACATAGGGTTCACTGGAGCTGCATTATCGCTCCAGGCTCACTGCACGTGATCCAAGCGGACTATCCAGTACAGCTGCACGAAGAAACAAAACCGCTGAGTGATTTGGGATGCAATACTCTAAATTTAAAAATATGCTTTCACACAATCCAAGTGTTGCAAGAGAAGTTTAGGAAATTTCTATTTATTTCTCATACATGATATGAAAAAATAGACTCAGTGTAGAGAGGAAAACAGGAGTGTCACATAATTACCAACTAGACAACAGGATGACAGCAATGTCTACATGAAATCCACAAATATAACACTCCGAGAGGAGGAGCAGTGGTCCAAATCTCTGAGGTGTTCCTCTTCTGGAAGCATTTAATGGTAATGATTCTCAAAATAACTGCTCCTGTGGTGCTCTGAGATTTCTTTGGGACATCACATGGAACACGAGAGTAACAACTGAGTAAAGGTCCAGAGCTAATTATGCAGAAAAATTATGTTAAAGAGGGAGGAAGGGGTAGGAATAAAATAGGCATATTTACAGTAATGAAAGAGTAAACTTACAACTGGTGGGGAAACACGTTCCCCAAGAGTATTCAGACCCCTGATAGACTCGAGGCATCTTTCAATCTTAACAAATTGCATTTTGCATGAGTTGCAATTTTTTTCCTTCTTTTTTACAAAGAAGGTCCCCTCAAATTCTCTTATCCTGAGACTTACCATTAATCTCAGTTCCCAGCCAATAAGAAAATGCTTTGAAGTTGGGCAGACCAAAAGGCAACAACAATTACAAGAAGAGCATCCACCGGAGTGGGCGCTGATGTGCGTCTTCTGTCATCTTAAACGGCTGACACTAAAAATTGCATTAAAGGTACGATACGAGGGCTCCTGGTTTGATTCTGGCAGTGTTTCAGAAGAATTTCACCCCCTTTCCATCATCCATGGTGATGATCTCTGCTTTGCCATCTGTGTGTAAACTCTGCAATGAACGCAACAGCATCCACTCTTCTAGACCATGGAATTCTGGAAACAAACAGCACAAAGAAAAAGTAGTGATTTAGATGTGGTTTTTCCAACTCACTGTGTATAAAAAAAGAAAAAAAGAAAAGATTTGTGGTTCAGTTTTGTTTCATCATACCTTCCCCTTCTGTATCGTCACCGTTAGACAACTCATAAAGTGTAAATACCGAGTTGACCATCCCATTTTTGGAAACCTAACGATTTACCAAAAAAAAATAAATAAATAAATAATAAAAAAAATTAGTACAGCAAAAGCAGTAACCATCAAAGTAAAAACTCTTGCCAAATAGTCACCATCTGAACAAAGTGCATTGGAATATTAATTTATTGCAGTAGGCCATCATAATGTAATTTGAATTTTTTTGTCTTGTTAGTATGGCCAAATCAGATGGTCACCCCATTGAGTCGGGTCTGCTTAAGGTTTCTTCCTATAAAAAACAAACAAACAAACCAAAAACAAACAACAACAAAAAAACACCTGTGGGAGATTTTGCTTACCACTGGTGCCAATGTACTTGCTCAGTAGGTGAGTAAGGTTTAAACCTTACTTGTGTGTAGTGCCATGGGGTGACATATTGTGATTTGGCATTGTCTAAATAAAACTGAAGAGAGAAGTAAACAGCAAAGATCTTACAAAAGATAATGTACACCACTAATCAAGTTACAGGAGCAACAACAGGCTCCTGTTTTTGTTTTTTTAGAAACTGACCACAACTGACTGAAACCCAAATAAGCTAGGCTCTTTGATGTGAGAAATGGATTTTTAATTCCCTCGTATGAAGCTAATGTCCTGGGAGAGATGAGGTTGACTCATCAAAAGCTACAGGAAATGACTCTAATCTTAAGAGTGGGAACGATACAAACATTTCGGAAGCAAAGTTTGTCCTGGCTGCCTCCTACCTGTTAGTGAGGCCGGAGGTTGGTCAATTTTTTTGGTCAACTGTGCTTGACCAAAAACAGTTTTAGTTGCAAAAGCTTAATAAAACGTGATCAGCCTTGCTGATTTGTTTGGTTATGTAAATCAACATGTCAGCCACTCTGAATAGACCCTTCTAACATCAGTTCTGACCCTCCTATCTCATCCCCTATGGATCGGAGCTCCCCAAAAAGCCAACTCTTTCATTCTCACCCCTATTGCCAAAATCACTGTCACAACAGGAAGAATTTACACCAGACACAGGAAGTGCTTTAAAGTCGACTCACCCACTGGTATATTAGCTTGCCCCATTCCTCTGGTCGTCGCCACATGACTAAACAACGGGATTTGTTTTTGTCCAACCATTCAAGATTTCCTGTGGCAGCACAAGAAATTAAAAACTACATCCTGACTGCTGTTAAAATGCCTTCACATGATAAGCCCAGCATCCTGTATCTCCTTACTGCATTACAGAATGTACCTTTTTTCCTCAGTTCCTCAAACACAACTTGAATGGCTTCCACTGACAGTTTTCCTGGAATTTCAGTTAAGGAACATGATAACATGTACAAGAGCGCAACCAGAGGTATGTTTAATGCTTTGATTAAAAACATCTGAAATTCAATAAAATCATTTATCAGCTCTCAGCATGTGCTCAGTACACAGTGATAAAAACGTACAAGTACTTCCATGGAAAAAGAAGCACTAAGAAGTGAAACATTTCAGTGGCCTTGTTGATAAGACCAAATGCAAAATGAAATGAAATGAAAAGTAGCTGTCCTGCAAAGCAGGTCCAATTTTTGATGTGGAATATTTATCAACATTATATAGTAATTTGGGTTCCCAGAAAAGGAGACGGCCTTGAAAAGCTTTAACAGAATTCTGAATTAAAGCGACAAGAATGACGCAAGACAACAAGCCGATTTATAAAATCCAAATAGGTGGTCTTGACTGAAGTTCGGGCCAGCTGGTAGGATACGTTCTATCTTCTTGTTGTTAAACACGGGGCCTTCCTGAGCTTCCATGACGTCCAGGGTGTAGAGTTTGTGATGGCGGCAGTATGACAGAGTGAGAGAACACCATGCTGCCAGCTGTTTCCCTCTAGTGTCAACATTGGGCTGTAGTCTGTCCACAGAGAGAAAACCATGTACCAAATGTTAACTACAGTATAACTTCAGACGACAATAAATAAATAAATAAATACATCTCTTTCAGATCATCTATAATGCACTTTGTTTTGGATGCTATTTTAGTTTTTCTGTTTCCTGTTTCTTCAGCTTGGTAAATACGAGTATTTGTAAAAACTTTGTAACTGTTAGAATGGCCTAAACAGTGGGTCACCCCTCTGAGTCTGGTCTGCCTGAGGTGTCTTCCTCAACATCGTCACAGGGAGTTTTTCCTTACCACTGTCGCCTGTGTGCTTGCTCAGGGGAGTTGGTAAGGTTTGACTTTACTCGGGTGAAGCACCTTGAGGCAGCTTTGTTGTGATTTGGTGCTGTATAAATAAATTGACTCGATAATTCCCTCTCCTCGGACACCAAAATACATCAAGTGAGTGAGTGTTGTTTATCCCTCGAGCCCAGCTGTGCCCAACCCTGTTCCTGGAAGGCCCCTGCCCTGCATGTTTTCTAACGCTCCTTGTCCCACTCCCAGGCAATTAACTATCAGGTGTGCTCAGCCAATCAAGAACTGGAAGACAGCACTAAAAACAAAACAAAACAAAAAAAAAACAGGTGTGATTAGAGTAGGTAGATGTGGAAAACTTACAGGGCGGCTCTCCAGGAACAGGGTTGGTGATCCCTGTGCTAGGAGAACACAAAATATATATTTAAAGTGTAGGTGGCATGACTAAAATTAAACAACAGTTTGAAATGTATCCTTTCCTGGTGCGCGGTTACTGAAGAGATAAATATTTGGATTTTGCACTGCACCACTAAAAACAAGGAACTTCCCGGTGAGTCCCGACACTGGAGAAGGAGGAAGTGGCGTCAGCATGAGAACCATTATCTTAATAGCTCCATTAATTAACTTTTAACTTGCAGTGCAAAGCGGCTCGTTAACAGCAGAGACGATCCATCAGCCGCAATAACGAATTACAGCCGACGCTGCTGGCACCAAACTCCCATGTGACAAATGGACTTGTCTTCAAGCAGGACAGAAGGAATCAAATTATTTTCAGACGTCGTTTTGTAAAGGTGGATAAGTTTTCAGATGATCACACTGAAAAGGACAGGTAAGACTATATAAAAAATTAACAAATAAAAATCCACACTTCCTCATCACTTTTTTCTGATGTCACAGATAGTAAAACTATTTTCTTTTTTTTACCAGTTGATTACAACCAAAGAGCTAGCAATCCCCCCGCCAAATAAACAAAACAGTTTATCATCTCCTGCATGCCAAAATCACCTGCATTATTTATTTATTTATTTAATAATCACCATTCTGTGTTCTGAACTCTGCCAATATTCGTCACTGTTGTCAGACTGAAGGTTTTCCTCCAATGATTAGTCTTTCTCATTGTGGTCTAGATAAGGCTCAAAACTATAAGGCTGTCACCCCCCCGACACAGTTTCTTCAGAATGACCTTCAGACTGGACATTTAAAAAAAAAAAAGCTCCACACTAGGAAAAAAAAATAGTCAGAAAACAGCTCGCCCTCCACTGTGTTTACAATTGATTTGGGCTTGAATCAGCAGGTGCCGTTCTCCTGATGACATAGCAAGGCAGGCTTCAGCCACCTGTGCACTTATCATTGACTTTTATTGTTCAGGATTTTTTAATATATCAAGTGAAGATTTGTGCACATTTTTTGGTGTCACCTACACCTTAAAGTACAGTATATCATTAACAATGGAGCAGGTCTCAGCCTCATATCTAAATTCTGGGTCTGTTAGTTAAGCAAAGGGCTAGCTGCCAGTGGCCACATTAGTAACCTATGTGTGTCTGTGATGAACCATTACTTAAAAAGCCATCACTTGACCCAGCTATCTTAGCTAATTATAGGCCAATCTCCAACCTTCCTTTTCTCTCAAAAATTCTTGAAAGGGTAGTTGTAAAACAGCTAACTGATCATCTGCAGAGGAATGGTCTATTTGAAGAGTTTCAGTCAGGTTTTAGAATTCGTCATAGTACAGAAACAGCATTAGTGAAGGTTACAAATGATCTTCTTATGGCCTCGGACAGTGGACTCATCTCTGTGCTTGTTCTGTTAGACCTCAGTGCTGCTTTTGATACTGTTGACCATAAAATTTTATTACAGAGATTAGAGCATGCCATAGGTATTAAAGGCACTGCGCTGCGGTGGTTTGAATCATATTTGTCTAATAGATTACAATTTGTTCATGTAAATGGGGAATCTTCTTCACAGACTAAAGTTAATTATGGAGTTCCACAAGGTTCTGTGCTAGGACCAATTTTATTCACTTTATACATGCTTCCCTTAGGCAGTATTATTAGACGGTATTGCTTAAATTTTCACTGTTACGCAGATGATACCCAGCTTTATCTATCCATGAAGCCAGAGGACACACACCAATTAGCTAAACTGCAGGATTGTCTTACAGACATAAAGACATGGATGACCTCTAATTTCCTGCTTTTAAACTCAGATAAAACTGAAGTTATTGTACTTGGCCCCACAAATCTTAGAAACATGGTGTCTAACCAGATCCTTACTCTGGATGGCATTACCCTGACCTCTAGTAATACTGTGAGAAATCTTGGAGTCATTTTTGATCAGGATATGTCATTCAAAGCGCATATTAAACATATGTAGGACTGCTTTTTTGCATTTACGCAATATCTCTAAAATTAGAAAGGTCTTGTCTCAGAGTGATGCTGAAAAACTAATTCATGCATTTATTTCCTCTAGGCTGGACTATTGTAATTCATTATTATCAGGTTGTCCTAAAAGTTCCCTAAAAAGCCTTCAATTAATTCAAAATGCTGCAGCTAGAGTACTAACGGGGACTAGAAGGAGAGAGCATATCTCACCCATATTGGCCTCTCTTCATTGGTTTCCTGTTAATTCTAGAATAGAATTTAAAATTCTTCTTCTTACTTATAAGGTTTTGAATAATCAGGTCCCATCTTATCTTAGGGACCTCGTAGTACTATATCACCCCAATAGAGCGCTTCGCTCTCAGACTGCAGGCTTACTTGTAGTTCCTAGGGTTTGTAAGAGTAGAATGGGAGGCAGAGCCTTCAGCTTTCAGGCTCCTCTCCTGTGGAACCAGCTCCCAATTCAGATCAGGGAGACAGACACCCTCTCTACTTTTAAGATTAGGCTTAAAACTTTCCTTTTTGCTAAAGCTTATAGTTAGGGCTGGATCAGGTGACCCTGAACCATCCCTTAGTTATGCTGCTATAGACGTAGACTGCTGGGGGGTTCCCATGATGCACTGTTTCTTTCTCTTTTTGCTCTGTATGCACCACTCTGCATTTAATTATTAGTGATCGATCTCTGCTCCCCTCCACAGCATGTCTTTTTCCTGGTTCTCTCCCTCAGCCCCAACCAGTCCCAGCAGAAGACTGCCCCTCCCTGAGCCTGGTTCTGCTGGAGGTTTCTTCCTGTTAAAAGGGGTTTTTTCCTTCCCACTGTAGCCAAGTGCTTGCTCACAGGGGGTCGTTTTGACCGTTGGGGTTTTACATAATTATTGTTTGGCCTTGCCTTACAATATAAAGCGCCTTGGGGCAACTGTTTGTTGTGATTTGGCGCTATATAAAAAAAAAAAAAAATTGAAAAAATTGAAATTGACGGGAACTAGTTTTTTCAGTGCTGTTAGTTCTGGCCGACAGTTTCTGCCGTCTTTGTTGCTGTCTGAGATTCCATTGCCGCAACTGGGACCTACAGTTTAGCGCTCCCTGCTGGATGCTTGGTCAAAGTCTCACCTGCACACTTAAGCCCCTATCACACAGGGCCAACACAGAGTTGCTTAATCCGGCAAACCGACTACGCTGACCTTATGAAGCCTTACATGGCAATACGTTGAGCGATGCAAAGGGGTCCATGAAGGGGATGCAAAAAGTTAAACATGCTTAATTTTTTTACGGGCATTCAGCATAGAGCACTGGACAGTGCTCTACGCAAGTGTGTGCAACACTGCGCTACTGTACACCATGCCTCCGCAATTGTATGCTACCCTACGCCAGTCCGGCAAAAAATCATTTAGGTTTTTTAATCAGTACATACCTGCATTGCCAGATTTTATTCATCCTGCTGGACTCTGCTGAAATTTGCTGGCAGTGAAGCTTCAAATCTACAGAAAAAGAAGAGGCAACTCTATGCAGGCCCGGTGTGAAAGGGGCTTTACCCATGACAACTTACCAAAAGGATTGATCTAGAACATTAACAAAGATCTAAAATTAGGGGTTTTCCTTACACTGTAAAAACAAGTCTGTGAAATCCTGTGAAATCACAACATAAAAAACTGTAATAACAAAAACTGCACATTACACTTAGACTTTACAGATAAGAATTTTCACAAATACAGTAAAATATTGATAGGGTTTGCAAAAAGAGGATATTTAAACATAGGTGACCCTTTTGTAGAGATTTCATCTTCTAAATAGACAATAAAATTACAACAGGGTTACACTGTAAAATTTACATATTTTATGTAAAACTGTTTACATATTCACTGTCATTTTTACAGAATTCCCATGGCAACCACAACCACCAGAATTTTTCCACAAAAACAAGGGATTTTTTTTTTTTAAACAGTGTACTACTGTCGCCTATGTGCTTGCTTCACGTGGGTAAGATTAGGCCACGTGAAACATCTTATGACTATCTGGCGCTATACAAACAGACTGAACTAAATATAGAAATAACTGCAGCCACAGACAGTCAGACATTGATGAAATAAGAAGGCACAGATTACGGCACAACATGTTGAAAAAAAAATTTAGTTTATGCTTACATCTTAATTTGAACAGATTTTCAGATGGTGTGTTGAACACAGAACGTTCCAAAATACTTTTTCTTTCCACTTCCAGCTTCTTTAAAAGAACATGTTCCCCAAAAGCGATTTTTACAATCAACAAATTGGCAGATATGTCAACTTGTGTAGTTGATCACAGCGTATAGGCAATGCAGTCAATTGTGTACACCGAGTTTGCTAAATTGATCAGACTGCTCACTCTGTAAAAGTACTAGACTTGCATCCATGATCCCTCGTGAAAGAACTGTAAAGGAACTTATTTTGCAAACTTTGTGCAAAGCTGGAGACCCATGTGATTAAGCATTATTTATAACAGACAACAAGACATGAGCTGATAAATAGCTCATATTTATTAATGAATAAGGGAGCGCTTCAAAGCTAGTTTGAGAAACACTTCTGTATTTCAATAAATTAAATAATAAAAGCATTCATTGAAATATGCTAACTATTAAGGTTAATCAAAATCAGGAAAAAACATCCTGGATTGAGAAAAGGATGAAGGGTGGAAGAAAAACAAATGAAAACTCAATCTGAAAACAGAAAAAAATAATAACAAGAAAGAAAACATTCTTGAGTGTATGACTTTGTCATCACTTAAAGCTTTCTACTTCTTGTTAAACTGTGCTCATTGTTAAAAGTTTTTTTTATTTTCTACTAAATTTATGACATATCAGTTATCAATTACTTTGCTCCTGTTCCTGTACACTGGCATTCATTTGAAATCAAAATGACTAAATGGTCATAACTAGGTGGGAAAATATGACTGGCAAATTATTTTAAAGGCTGTTCCTATTGATAAGGTACTGTGTACAAAATAAATTGCTATTTGTATGTCACACTCTCTTATTTAAACGACTTAACATTATGGGTCATGCACAATTCAAACCCTAACCCTAAAGATTGGAGTTTGAAATTCATCAGTTGAGCCCTTTACAACTTCAATGCCGTGATGTCCTCCTTTCTCTCCTGATACTCACTGCGATTTCTTACTGGAAGCCGTACTATCACAGTGGCTTGTGGCTGGATGTCATACAAGTGACTGAATACGGTACTGTATTAATAGTGACATTGTATTTAAAAATGCATTAGCCAGTTAACATTATTCCCTGCGATTAGCAATTTAAGCTTAGCCAACCTGGAGTCAGTGAGTATGTCTCCAAAATTTTTGACAGTAAATCTGGGAAAACATATTCATTTATTCACCGTACTAATTTAGGATTACGACAGCTATAGGTTAAGACCAGTGAAACTCCTATTTTTGCCAAGCTGGCATTTTTAAACATGATAATTTACAGTCATTCTTTTATATCTTAGTTTGAATTGGAATAGTGACACAGTGAACTTTTGCTTGCACATGATTTATAGTCTTGTTGCTAACTGCAGGGTCCTGGTGGCCACAAAGTTGACTGTGGCTTGTATTATGAATGTTTCCTGAATTTAGGGAAAATTACAGTCACACTATGCCGATAATAGTATAACTGAAAATGCGTAATAATCTTGAGATCCTCACAAAATAGACAACAGATGATTTATCACAAATGAGGCTTGATCTCATTGTAAATAATAATGTAAAATCTATGTAAAACAGCTCACTGGCCAACTGACCAAAAAAAAAAAAAAAAAAAATTTGTTTCCCTCGTTTTGCATGTTAATTAATGCACTAGAACGTTATTAGCATTAAAGACAGAAATAATTCAGTATATGTATAACGACGGCCTGTTTAAACAACCAAAACCCAAAGATTATTGAAAATTTAAATTTATTCAAGTGTCTACATTTTAAGTATATTGTTGAGCCTCGCGATTAGTAAAATGAGAAAAAGAACACTGGCTACGAAATAAACTTTATCAATGCTCACTTCCCTAGCAATCTGTGTGGGCTAGCTAGTTAGCAGGCAGGACGCTATCCCGCGATTCGAAACGCTGCGATATTAACAACTTGAGACTAATTCAGTCCGCTAAAATAAGAAAAATTCCTTCTTTAAGATGTAGTTAAAGTGTGGTTGATTAAAAATGATGTCTTACGTGAAAAACGGAGGAAAATTGTACTGCCAGGGCCACTCAAAACTCATTGCAGTTGATGCGGTGCTCACAGCTAATAATTCCCAAAGAACCAGAAACCGATCGAAAAGGTTCCGACACATGAATTCAGAATCGTTCACAGTACACAATATCTCAAATTAGGTGACAGGGGTCTTCACACAAATACACAATCAGTCATTACCAAATACCACATTAAAATGACTGATACAACTGATAAAGAAAAAAGAAAGAAAAGATAACAAAACCAAAAGAAAGGATAAAATCGAGTAAGATTGAAAAGAATAAATATAATAAAATAAATGCAGACAGTACTATTTGTCAGGTTACGGCATCATAGGTATAAATAATATAATAACAACAATAATAATAGTAATAATAAGAATTAGAATAATAATAATAATAGTTCTTATATCAATCTAGGGCAGCACAGTGTCTTTCTGTGTAGAGTTTGCATGTTCTCCCTGTGTTTGTGTGGGTTCCCTCTGGGTGCTCTGGCTTCCTCCCACATCCAAAGACATGCATGCTGAACTGGAAACTTTAAATTGACCTTAGGTGTGATTGTGTTTGTTTGTCTATCTATGGCCCTGTGATAGACCGGCGTTCAGCCACACAAGATTGAGCAATAGCAGGTCTGTGATGCCCTTAGATGTCTGGGGCTGGATGCACACCACACTGATCAGATCAGCGCCTACCCTGGGCAGCACTGTGGTTTAGTGGTTAGCACTGTTGTCTCACAGCCAGAAGGTCATGGAATCAGTTCCCACATGTGGCCTTTCTGTGTGGAGTTTTCACACATTCCCTCTAGGTGCTTCGGTTGCCTACCACATTTAAAACACATGCAGGTTAGGTGAATTGGAAACTTTATAATTGCCCAGGTCTCCTTTGCAAAAGAGGTCTCGAGGTCAATGGGACTAACCTGGTTAAATAATGATTAAATACCCCACCTCATGCTTTTGACTGCTGGGATAGGTTCAAGTCTCACACCAGGAACCTTAATTGGAATAAGCAGGTATAGAAAACGGATGGATGGATGATATCAATCTATATGTACAAGTCCATTTATTTGAATGATTTATACGAATCAGTCATTTTATTGCGTGTTTGTGTTTGTCAGCGAGGAAACATTCATCGACCTTGACTTTGCGGGTCAGTGAACGGGCCAGTGAATTAGTGGATGGATTAGCAGAATCACTGAATACCCTGACTGCAGCATCTGAGAAGCTGAGTGAGGAGTTGGGAGTGTGTGAGATTCCGATGGTCCAGCAAGTTCAAGACCAATATCCTGACTTTCACTGATTTCCTGGACTCAGAAATGTATCTGCATGCAGTGACATGTCAAATGTGTGGTGAGATTCACTTATCTCAGCAGTGAGGTTTATGTCTTGGTCAAAAGATGCCTAGGATGCTCTTATGGAGTCATGCCGTCACGAAATGCCGTGATATTGGGTTGTTCGTAGTGTGGTGACTGCAGCAAATGCTAGGGACCAGAACATGCTCCTAAACTTGAGATACAAACTCCTGAGGTTTGTTTCTTTCGTGCTGACTCCCTGGACTTCTTTGAGCTATCTCTGGTTACAATGAGCCTAGCAACCAATCTACTGATAGCAGCTAATCACCACAACCAATGTTCAGAAAGCACTCAGTCTTGAAAACAGAAAAAAGAAGTGCCAAATCTTGGCTAATTAATTGCATCATAGTCAGTTCTTCAACCGTAATTTACAACAGGGAAGGAAATTATCATTTGATGTCCCAAAACACTATCTGGATCTGAAAAAAATGGAGAAGCGACTATAAGTACTCTCAGAGAACATACTACATTTGGTTTCTGGTCAGGGTCACCAAAGCACAGCTTGTATGAACCCCCTTTGGGTTGTTTTGTGTCGATCATGTAATGGCATATTTGGATATACTTGTTTTTGTTTCTTTTCATTTATACATTTAACCTGACATGGGGTAAGTGGTTAGCTTTGAGAGGTTCCTTCTTGCTAGCACATTGTTTCATGAATCACTTATCTAAATGTTATGATAAAATGTATGATAAAAATCATAAACACTAACATACTGAAGTTGTAACAGTCTCTTAGAAATGGCACAGTATAAAAACTGGAGTTTCAAATTAAAAGGCATAACTTGAGTATCAACCAAGTAAGTAGGTGTACAAGTTAGCATGTTGGCATGGAAGCTAGTCAGTATAATACAAATTAAACACAAAAACTGGGAATTGCATCTAAACTTCCATTCTCAGCAATGGGTAGTCAGTTTTTATTGTCCTTCACTTTGAAATTGCCATTTGTTGTGACGTCTTGCTGAGCCCAAGAACAGGATGTTACTCAAACTGCAAACCTGGACGTATCACATACAGACGTCTTTGGACAATTCTGGAATATATAAATGCTAATTCAATTACAATATTCCCCACAGGTGGTCTCTTCCCATTTCAGGTTGATAATAACAAGAGTTATGTTACAAAGTTACTTTATTATGGCATAATCTGCATTTTCAGCATGTTTCTATTTACAGAACTGAAATCCACCTTATTGTCAATGAGATATCATTGATGTTGCAGCTAAATGTCAAACAAAGTAGTTCCCTATAAATTTCTATGGTGTTACTATTAAATTTCATCAAAATATAGCATGTCTGAAAAAAGCGTACTGTAAAACCTATTTGCACAAATATAATATGTCAACATCTGCAGTTATTATGTTTCTTTTTACACATCTCTATATTACAAAAAGACTGCATGGGTCAATATGAAACTACAAACAACACAGTATTAGAATACAAGCTCAGTTTTTGCCGTATATGATATCATAAAATTTTACACTCAGAAAATCATTAAAAGTGTCTAAAAGATGCAAGCAAAGCTTTTAAAATTTCTTAATAAGAGAAATTCATCCACCCTGGTTCAAATTGAGTTATATTAGTCTACTTTAAAAAACAAAACAAGCAAACCCAAAATAAGCCAAATACTTCCTGCGAAACTAAATCGTGGGTGGTGATGACTAGACTCTCAAGAGGTGATACCAACCTGATACAGATGTCCTTCCACTGAAGCTGTGAGGGCCATTTTTGTTTGTTTGTTTGTTTTGAAAGCAAGCTAAACCACACCTGTCTTAACTTGTGTGGCTTGTTTGCCAATCTTACAATACTGCTGAGGATATTTCTACAAGTGAGAGTCTCCTACAATGTAAGTTTGGGATACACCAGAAGTTAATCCTGTTTGAAATATTAAGCACAATTTTTTTTTTTGCAGATCTCTTCATCCTCCATAAGAACTGTGAGCAGAGAAGATCCGAGGAACCCGTTAACTTATTTTAAACGAGAAGCTTCATGTTAGAACATCCTGAACGCGTTTGAACTCTTGCACACGTCTCTACAGAAGGCTTTGAGTCTGCTTCAGTTAGAAGACACGATCATATTCTTTCAGGATGACCTCCACAATCTGGTTCTGATAAACCATGTGCATTGCAATGTTGACCGATTCCATCTTCTCTGGTCGAAGCAGCGTTGGGCCAAACACAATTGCGACGCTCTGCACTGACATACGATTGCTATCTCCGTACTGGATGACCCTGTCAAAAGAGGAACGGGGAAATGATGCAAGAAATTATACAACTTGTGTAATCTATTTTATAAATTCTTAAAAGCAGAAGTGTTTTCAAGACAGAATGATAAAACAGGTCAAGCATACTTGAGTAAATGGCCAAACAGGAGCTTCATGGTATCATGATTTGGCGGAGGAAGTGATCTGACAAGATCACGAATGTAAAGCACTTTTGTTTTGTGGTCAGGATTTCCTACAATAAGTTCACAGAAATAAATTGGGTGGTGCAATTCAAGTTCATCCACAAAGTGTATCACAGAATACAACTTTTTTTTAACTTTCAAAAATGTGCTTACTGATGGCGTTGATGAACTCATTAAAGTTGCTGTATGGGAAAAGTGGCTCAGGAAGCTCTCGAAAAAACAACTTTAGCGCTCCAGTGATGACATGAACGTCCTCCCACTGGCCATCCTCGAGGTCCAATTCATCTGTTTGAACACACAAGCTCACGTTAAAGCACAGCAGAGAGCACTAGTGTGCACAGTGAGCTAGGTGCATGTGTACTCCTAAAGGTCTGATTAGACGTTTTGCCAAGTTGAGGAAACTCAGCTATAAGTAGAAAATTACCATGATCTGCCTTGAAGCGTAGTTTCTGAATGACAGCGAGGTTCCCACTGACTCTGTACAGTCCATCAATGTCTAATCCTGTAAAGCGACACATGAGCTACAGGGGTTTGATTTTGCTACAGCATGCAACAACATGTCTCTCTTATGTCTCAGGCAGTGTCTTAACAATTCTGATTACCTCTCTTTTCTACTGCTTTGATACAGTTCTCCACAAATCTCGGAACTGTGGTCTTCTCTTGTTCACACAGGGTGGCAAGATGACAACCAAACACATTTTCTGCAGGGGATTAGATTATTATTATTGTTATTGTTTTCTGCTGCATTCACACTAACTGTCGAAGTGACCTGAGTCAGATATGCGAATATTTACATGTGAAATGCTCACTGAATTTTTCATAATTAAATGAGCATCCTAACACAATAAAACTAATAAAAAAGGTAAGCTAATAGGTAAAAGGTTGAGCTAATACTTGTACAACCCCAATTCCAATGAAGTTGGGACACTGCGTAAAATGTAAATAAAAGCAGTGTTGTGTGGGCCGCTGAAGAGGAGGTACTGCTGGCCCACCACCACAAGATGGCGCCCTGCTTGAAGTACGGGCTTCAAGCATGAGAGGGCGTCGGAGTGACCGGGAGTGATAGCTGTCACCCATCATCCGTACCAGCTGTCACTCATCCACTACTCATCACCACCACCATAAAGGCCGGACTGCAACTCCACCTCCCCGCCGAGAAATCAGCTACCATTCAGGTAATTTCTCTGCTGAACCTGGTTCGAGCATTAGTCTGATCTCTTTTGCAGCCGTTTTCCTGGGACGGATTCCCTGTCTGCTGAGTTGGCGTTTGGTGTGGACTGCGACGGCTTCGCCTCCCACCCCACCCAGATAAGTGGTTGTCTCAGGAGCTGTTTGAGTGTGTTATCGGAGGTGGAGGTTCTCCCTCCTAACTGAACACTGACTGTGGGATTACTGAGTGTGCGAACTCACACTCATCAGTACTGTTTCTGTTCTCTGCCAGCAGTACCGGGTCTGACTGCTGAAGACAGTGGCCACCTGGGGCGCAGGGCTTGGCGGCTCCGGTGTTCTTCAGATCCGTTGGTGGTGGAAGCTGTGTGGGATCCGGCTCTTCTCTCGCCAGACGTCTTCTATCTTCAAGCCTGCCCACACGTCACCTTGTGTATAATTGACATTCCACCATATTGGTATTGTCTGTACTTCGTTGTGTGATTCACAACATTAAATTGTTACTTTTTGGCTTATCCATTGTCCGTTCATTAATGCCCCCTGTTGTGAGTCCGTGTCACGACACTTTCACAACAAGCAGAATACAATGATTTGCAAATCCTCTTCAAGCTATATTCTGTTGAATACACCACAAACAAAAGATATTTAATGTTCAAACTGATAAATTTTATTGTTTTAGTGCAAATATTTGCTCATTTTGAAATGGATGCCTGCAACACGTTTCAAAAAAGTTGGGACAGTGGTTTGTTTACCACTGTGTTACATCACCATTCCTTCTAACAACACTCAATAAGCATTTGGGAACTGAGGACACTCATGATTGGGTATAAAAGGAACATCCCCAAATATCTCAGCCGTTCATGGGTGATTCTTTAACTACAGGTACTACTGGCCTTGTAAATGTAATTTCCACCACACCATTGCCTTACAATATAATGCGCCTTGGGGCAACTGTTTGTTGTGATTTGGCGCTATATACATGTGCTCTGATGTCACTGTTTATCTCCATAGAAACTACCCAAACAATCTTTCATACAAACTGTTTAGGGACATTACAGTGTTGTGGTCGAAATTACGGCAATAGTGTGGGACAACTACATTTTGTTAAAAAAAAAATCACAACAGTTGTATAACATTGAATACTCCAATTATGTTTTGATTATTTTACTGATATTTTATTCAGAGATATTTTAAAACATTAGAAAAAATGTTTCTTTACCATTCATTTTTATCATTGAAGATCAAAAGTCTGGGTGTGGGACAAGCACAAAACGGCAATATTTGCATATAATGATGCTGAAAAAAGGTGAAAACGTCATCATAGACTACTAGAACAAATTTCTTAACACACTTTCATTGTAAAGATAACTATAAAAGTGTGAAATGTCCCCTTTTTTCTGTTTTTCATACAATATGATCAAAGGACATAATAAATGCCGGTAGTCTAAGAATCACCCTCATAAGCAAAGCAAAGATCACCACTTTGTGAAAAACTGCATGAAAAAATAGTCCAACAGTTTAAGAACAATGTTTCTCAATGTTCAATTGCAAGAATTTAGGGATTTCATCATCTACAGTCCATAATATAATCAGAAAATTCAGCAAATCTGGAGAACTTTCTACACGTAAGCGGCAAGGCCGAAAACCAACATTGAATGCACATGACCTTCAATCCCTCATGCGCCACTGCATTAAAAACCAACATCAATGTGTAAAGGATCTTACTGCATGGGCTCAGGAACACTTCAGAAAACCATTGTCAGTTAACAGTTTGTCGCTACATCTACAAGTGCAAGTTAAAATTCTACCAAGCAAAGTGAAAGCCATAAATCAACAACATCCAGAAACGCCACTGCCTTCTCTGGCCCCGAGCTCATTTGAAATGGACAGATGCAAAGTGGAAAAGTGTGCTGTGGTCTGATGAGTCCACATTTCAAATTGTTTTTGGAAATCATGGACGTTGTGTCCTCTGGACAAAAGAGGAAAAAGACCACCCAGATTGTTACCAGCCCAAAGTTCAAAAGCCAGCATCTGTGATGGTATGGGGGTGTGTTAGTGCCCATGGCATGGGCAACTTAAACATCTGTGATGGCACCATCAATGCTGAAAGGTACATCCAGGTTTTGGAGCAACACATGCTGCCATCTAAGCAACGTTTTTTTCAGGGACGTCCCTGCTTATTTCAGCAAGACAATGCCAAGCCACATTCTGCACGTTACAACAGCGTGGCTTCGTAGTAAAAGAGTGCAGGTACTAGACTGGCCTGCCTGCAGTCCAGACCTGTCACCCACTGAAAATGTGTGGCGCATTATGAAGCGCAAAATACGACAACGGAGACCCCGGACTGTTGAACAACTGAAGTCGTACATCAAGCAAGAATGGGAAAGAATTCCACCTACAAAGCTTCAACAATTAGTGTCCTCAGTTCCCAAATGCTTATTGAATGTTGTTAGAAGGAAAGGTGATGTAACACAGTGGTAAACAAACCACTGTCCCAGCTTTTTTGAAATGTGTTGCAGGCATCCATTTCAAAATGAGCAAATATTTGCACAAAAACAAAGTTTATCAGTCTGAACATTAAATATCTTGTCTTTGTGGTGTATTCAATTGAATATAGGTTGAAGAGGATTTGCAAATCATTGTATTGTGTTTTTATTAAATTTTACACAACGTCCCAACTTCATTGGAATTGGGGTTGTATATACCTCAAAAAATTAGTTTTAATATTGTATGTTAGGATGTTAATATTGCAGTGTGAAGTGCTCACTGTTTTTGTAACTACGTGATGGTGCAAGTATATGTCACTTCCGGCGAAGTGGAAAATCCGTACTTTCGCAACTGGCCGCCCGATGAAAACATGCTCAGGCTGTACTGCTTGTCCAATGAAATCAGCTGGTTGGTTTTATCCCTAATTTGCTTCTAATAGCCAGCTGATAACTATTATTGCCTGGAACAATGAGATTATACCCTAAGATGTTAACCACTGTACATTAAATTGATTTTACTGAGGAGTCTGACCCCTTTGAAAAGTGATCAAATTATGTGTGTTTGTACTGAGTTTGGAGATGTTTTCATTGGCCAAAAATGGCCACCAGAGGGCTCTGGGGTAAAGTCCTCGGCAAACCATATACCTGTTAGGATGCTAATTGTCATATTTGTGCCTCAGTACATTTATATAAACCCTCAAAAGTAAAAGGTCAAGCTAATATGTATACTTTAAATAATTAGTTTTAATATGTTAGGATTGCCATGTGTAATGGTCACTGAATTTTTCCAATTAATTTGCCTAAGTATGTTAGGATGATACACCATCATATTAGCTCCTTAGCCCCATTATGTAAACAATCTGAAGTGAAAGGTGAAGTTAATATATCTTAGGTAATTAGTTTTAATATGTTAGGCTACTAATATTGCTAATATGTGTGAAATGCTCATTGAGTTTTTCCTAACTACGTATATGCCTTAGCATGTTAGGATACAATCGTATTTGTGCCTCAGCACATTTATATAAACCCTCAAAAGTAAAAGGTCAAGCTAATATGTATACCCTAAATAATAAGTTTTAATATGTTAGGATTCTAATATTGCCATGTGAAATGCTCATTGAGTTTTTCCTAACTACGTATATGCCTTAGCATGTTAGGATACAATCGTATTTGTGCCTCAGCACATTTATATAAACCCTCAAAAGTAAAAGGTCAAGCTAATATGTATACCCTAAATAATAAGTTTTAATATGTTAGGATTCTAATATTGCCATGTGAAATGCTCATTGAGTTTTTCCTAACTATATGCCTTAGCATGTTAGGATACAATCGTATTTGTGCCTCAGCACATTTATATAAACCATCAAAAGTAAAAGGTCAAGCTAATATGTATACCTTAAATAATAAATTTTAATATGTTAGGATTCTAATATTGCCATGTGAAATGCCCACTGAGTTTTTCCTACAGCAAGTTAGTGCTGTAGATGTTTTAGATCATTTCTACCATTAACAATTTGTAATATTAACCATATATATATGCAGTTGTCGTTTTTGGTGTTGAGCTTGAAAAGATTTTGACAACAGCTGCCACCAACCACCAGAAAAAGTTGTCTGCAGAGTGCAGAGTTTTTGCTTTATGGAAGTGAAAGGCAATGAATATGTATTTTTTTAAAAAGTTGACAAAAGTAATATAAGTTATGGTGTTTTCCTTGACACTTGAGGTACTTTGGCCAGATGTCTGGCCATTCACTTTCTGCGGATATTACGCCACCTTCTGGTTGGTGAAGAGAACAACGTGAAAAAACTGAAAATGGAACTTCAAAACATACTATAAGTGCAGATATGCATACTGCATCTAATTAATTAGCAGTAACATTAAAATGACAGAATAATTCTAAATATCGAATATGCATGGACAGTGTACCAGACATCATGAATACTAAAAATCAAGCAAACATCTTTAATGCATGAAAAGACTAATGAACCCTTGTGCATACCTCTGATGTAACCTTTCTCCTTGACTGATTGCAGTGTGGGCCGTTTCATGAGGAACTTCATCAGCTTCGTTCGAACCCTCTTCTGTTCTGTTTCTCCTGCAGAGCTGGATGAGTGGGTGACACTGGACCTGGAGGCTAGAAAAATGTAATCTTCTAATGATTGCACTCTGATTTCTTAATGGGCCTGATCTAGCTAACTAGGTCATGACGAACTGGGACATCAAATTGTTAATTCAGGCACACTTCTCTGTTTTCTCAGTTCACCTCTTTGTTTTTCCACATTGCCTCCAGACTTGTCATCTCGTTCACTGACGTCTCCATCCTCTTCCTCTGAATGATGGTCCTGGAACTCCTGACACCAGTAGACCAACACAAATGTTCAAAACCAGGTTTGTCACATAATTTCTATATGGATGGAATTTGAACACGTATAAATTTGCAACATTTCTGATTGTTTTATGGATAGTGTTATTATGGTGCAAACTGAAGAGTGCAGTATGGTTCATTGGTGCACATATGAAATAAAGTGGAGATGGAAAACTATAAAACTTCAAGAGAGGAAATTAAATCAAATGCATTCAGAGACCGATGGATTTACGTATAAAAAGTAGAAAAGAAAACAAAAAAAGTCTAGACGCTATGTCCCTCTTACCCAGAATGACAGCCAAAGAGAAACTATAGCACCTGATCTCGAGGTATCACTTCCTTTTTCTCAGTTAGTGCCATATACAGTTGATGGAGATGGAAACAGCTTTGCTGAAAGTACATGCCTACTAAGTATCTTATGTTCAGTCATCTGATGTTTTGCACCCTCATCAGTTTGGATTAAGAGGTGAATACACAGTGATTTTAATTTACCCCATGGACAAGAAAATACTATGTTCAGCTCATTGAAATGTAAACAGTCTTAGACTGGAACAATACTATATTATCTGAAGACCAAATCAGTGTTTCTGTTACCATGCGTGAACAGTGTATTGCTTTTGTTGTCTCCTGCCACGTCTCTATTTGCAGGTGTGTAAAAAATAAAAGCACCTGCTTGCGGCAGAATGCGGAAAAGACAAAAACCTCTCTGTCTGTGCATGCGTGTGTGTAACTTCGATCACGGACAAACTGTGGACAGCTGACATTTGCCATTTTGTATGCTTATTTATTTTGGGTCAAGGATGAATGCTGCCAAAACTGAACATTGATAGAACTAATATTTTTGGAGAAAGTATGGATATTAGCTAACAACACTGAACAATGGAGGTTGGTAATTACATTCTGGACTCACACACCATTCCAGCAGGGGGCGGTAAATCATCTTTATATTAAAAGCGTGAGTGCGTGATTTTATTCAGAAAATTCAATATAAGTACATAATATAATTGTAAATACGTTAAAATTACATGGATGATACAAGAAAGTGAAACACCTATTTTCATTGTGGTCCATCTAAAAATCAAATGTCAAAATAGAAGTAATAATAAAATAAAATAAAATAATAATAAGTGTGTATATGATAGAAAGAACCTAAACAATTTATAAATACATTAAGACAGTAAATTAACATTCAAAAAATTACATAATTAATGAGAAATAAAAGGGATGAGTTCCTCTTCTAAAAATTGTTCTAAAAATATTCTGGATTTATTATACAATCTTTCCTTAATTTATCACCACCCTTGAAAAAAAACACTAGCCAACCTAGAGCTCATGGATCCCCACGTGCAACACACTAATAATAATAATAATAAGATATTTATAAACCAAGTATTGTGAATTTGTAGGCATTGTTATTTTTTACCAAGACATCTGTCAGCCATAAACAGTCTCTGGGGCCCATTGTTCACACTAGTTCTTTTCTGTGTGGATGTAAGACATCAGCAACAATGGATCACAAAGATGAGAAAAATGCAGGATTGGCTTTCTGATGTAAAATGATCCTGTTAGTGAAGACAGTTGCTTCATCACTCATCGAGTGCAATCAGTCTAAAATGGTACACTTGTAGAGGTTTTCCATATTGGCATGGTATGCTATTTGTCTGGTGGACTATGTAAAAGCCTTTAGCCCTGTGACAGGCTTGTGCATTGTCCAAAGTTTATCTCTCATCAGCTGTGTGCTGAGATACAGCCCAGTGTTCTATAACCCTCAGTCATAAGGGAAAGAAAATAAACGAATGGATGGTGCAATTTTAAATTCAGTCTATAATTCTCATGCATACACAAAAATTTGAATTGCAGTAATGTTGATTATTTTCACTTGTCAGTAATCAAAAATGTAATAACTTACAAATTGTCGTATGGTATCCACTAAGATTTTGTGCCAGTCCTGGATGATGCTTTCAGTATCGTATTGTATCAAGAACTCAACACCGTTCTTGCCTTTCAACTGGAACAGAGCAAGTTAGATAATGAAAAGCACCATTAATCACATGTGGACTGCATAGAAAGAAAAAACAATTATACATTATGTCTGACCAATCACATATCGCTTCACATTTGCAGAATGTCCTGTTTACTTGAACTCTTATGATTACTGTATGCACAAGATCAGGTTTTGTTTTCAGCATAACACTGGAAAATATAAATCCCAATCTCAAATGGATCCACCCCTGCTCAAATATGTACTCAACAAAAATTTGAATGCAGTTTTCACTCCTGTTTTCCACAACATGAAATAAAAGGCTGCTATGGAAACAAAAAGCTTACTTTCCTTTTGCGTTGTTCACAAATTTATTAAAATCTATGTTAGAGAGTACTTCACCTTCGCCAAGATAATCCAGCCACCTGGCAGGTGTGGCATATCAACATGTTGATTAAACAGCATGATTATTGCACAGATGTTCCTTGGGATGGGTCACAATGAAAGCAACTTGAAAATGTACAGTTGATATAGAAAAAAAAAATCTTTATGAGGTGAAGAACCCGGCTCTAGTGAACCTGGGTTGGCATGGTAACGTGGTCTGCAGGACATTGCTGCAGTTAGCACGCCTGTTCCCCCCACCTTTGTACAATGTGAGAAAACTGCACATTTTTGTGCAGTACTGTGACCAGTCCAGGGTACATGTGCAATAATTATGTTTAATTTGGCATCATGACATGCCACAGTAGCCAGGTGGATGGATTATCTTGGCAAATGGAAAGTGCTCAAATAAGAAAATTTGAGAAATAAGGTTTTTGTGCACATAGAACAAATCTTCCGTCTATTATTTCAATGCATGAAAATGGGAACACAAAAAAAACCAATGTGTTTCATTGATATTTTTGTTGAGTATATGTTATGTTATGATGATAAAATGTCGTCCAGTTGGCATCTATTGCATTACTTCCCTTATCAAAAATTAAACAAACCTCTAAAACATTCTTTTTGCTGGATTTATCCTTGGAAGCCCATCCAATAGTTGCACCTCGCAGCTCCACTGTGACCTCTGGGACAATGTGATTGGTCTTGTTCTGTGTGTGGACAAAGATACAGCTGTTTAAAAGGCTGACAGCACCCCAATAAAGAACTGTTTAAGGGGCAGCTGATTCTTTCTGACAGCTCGTACTTAACCTAACGGCATGCCTCCAGGCTGCAGGTTGACATGTAGTTTCATAGAAATAGCAAGACTACAGGTGGCACGAAGAGACGTCAACCACGTATGAAGTATCCAAACACTCCATCACAACATTCAATTCACATGTCAAAGTGACTTACTAACGATGGATGGCCACTTTTTTAATCATGTAATTGCGTGAATAAAGAAATGTTTGTTCTTTAATTACACAGAGAGGATCATACCGAGGCTCCTGTTGTTGTAGACTTTGGGTCTTTGTAGAAAGTCAGCACTCCTCCATGAAGAACCGCCCATGTCTGGGCCCAGTTTTTCCTGAAAAGTGATAAAAAAAAACAAACAAACAAAATATACTGTGACATAAAGCTTTAGGTGTGAGACAACACATGACACCATCCACACCCACACTCCCGAACATGAGACGCCATCGTGGCATTTAGGCTTACCTGACTTTTTTGCCATTCTCAGAAACTTTTGTCTTGTTGAGAATTCCGGCTTTCTCCAAGTTTTGCAGCTGAAAGTGGAAAAATGTTTTACATTCAGTTTTTGCAATACTTGCAGCTGTTTGGATTACAGTATGAGTCAGACTGCACTGACATGACGGAGGCGTGACTATGATCACAGTGCCAAATGCAAACTACACCAAGCACATAGGAGCCCATACCATTCAGCAGCACATGGCCAAACGCATCTGTCATATACTGTTTAGCACGAGTAAGTTGTTAGAACCTGAAATACATCAAAACACTAAAAAGAATTATCGTCTGTTCTACTTGCCTTAAAAACTGAGTAAACTTATCTACAAATTTAATTTTGTTTCAACACAAAAGGTTAAGTCACAAATGACCATTAATTAAACCACTTTTATAACTTAAACTTATGTACTGAAACAAAACTTTTTAAGGCAACAGTTGAACTTAAGTTTTTAAGTAGAAACACTGATAATTTTACAGTGAATGAATGAAAAAACATCCCTTGCAAGCAAAAAAAACAAAACAAAACAAAACAAAAACTCCATCAAAGTGTACGACACTGAAAAAAGAACCAAGTTATATTAAGTTAGTAAATTAGAACAACTCTAACTTACAAACTTAAGTTCAAACAACTTAATTCATTTAGATGTTACCAATTGAAACAATTCATTTAAGTTGGTTCAACTATTGTCTTTTTTCAGTGTATAAAAGACACCTAAAATGGTATTAATGGAATATTATTACCATATTTTCCGAGTACAAATTGCACCGACGTATAAGTCGCACCTTCATTCTATATTTTTTTTCTTCTGTATTTATCCTTTCATTATTAGAGTTTATTTTGTTTAGTGCTTTGATTCCTGTTAAAGCCCTATATAAGTAGTTGTCATAATTATTATTTAATAACAAATGTGTGATTTTTCAGTGTTTAAGTCACACCGGAGTATAGCAACACCTACCAAACTAGTAAAAAATAAACACCACTTACACTCTGGAAAAAACGGTAGTCTTGGTAGTCCATGGTAGGGAGCCCCTATGTCAGGGATGCCTAATTTAGGGCAGAAGGGCCACATTTGAACCACATCCCTTTTACTTTGGCCCACTATGGCAAGCAACAAGCTCTCTACAAATTAATAAATTACTGTTAAGCACATTAAAGCATGGCATTTTTATTGACATTTTATTTTAGATTTAGTATAAAATACATTTAATTGTAATATAATTGTTCATATGTTGTTCACACAATGTGACCATGTATTTATGACCTGTGGCCCTCCAGCCAGATTCATGTCTGGCTTTTTAAAGGAAAGAATCTGAGCATAAAAAAGTTATGATTTTGTGAGAGCTCATTTCGCAACATAACAGAAAAGCTTTGCAAGGTAATACAATGGGATAGTGAGCTATGGCAGTTGCTTTTGAGAGATAACCCATAATTATTATTATTATTATTATTATTATTTACACAATGTAATCATTTCGACATATCACAAAACCGCCATTTTGTTGATAATCTGCTGTATTCTCTTCTCTTGTAAAACTACTTTGAGATCTTGTAAAACCATCATACGACAACACAAATCACTACCTTTATCTTTAATTTTCTTTATGTAAAATAGGTCACACACATAAATTGGACAAGTGGACGGGGCCAGGGAAAGAGACACAAGCAATGTGTCAAAACAGGAACTATGCAATCAAGAGTCTTACAATAAAAAGTAAGCAGCTTTCGTTGTAATGAAGATAGTTGGTACCACTTTGGAGTCCATTATTTATTTTTCGTAATAGATCCCTGATGCCAATTAAAAAAATAACTATCAGGCAAAATCTGTCAAGGAAAGCTGCAATTTATTTATTGAATATGTAACTAAATTTTCATGCACAAATCAACAGTATAAGAACTCCTTTATTCCTATTGTTATTAGATTTTTAAACACTATCACATGAGTGGTTTTTAACTAGGTTTTCTTATTACTGAATTGTTATGTTTACTGTGTGGTGAGTTTTCATGGTGGGTTTTTATGCTATATTTTAGATCATGTTATATCTATATATGTCCGAATGTGTTCTACTGCTGGCTGCACAACGAATTGCCCCTGGGGGGCTAACAAAGTCTACTTGATACTTGATACAGTATGTTTGGTCTATTCTCTGTATATCACAGTGAAATGAGATTATGTACATGCACACAGGATCGGTTGTAATATACTGTGTCCCTGCAGGAAATGGGAGACAAGGTGATTTCAGGGACTCAAACATTTCATGCAACAAAAATGAGTTTCTTTGGGTGGTGCAGCGGTTGCACAACTGTTTTAAAACTACAGTTTGCTGGTGATACATAGACACTATCTATGGATGAAGCTTAGCCGAGCGCGTAAACTAAACCCACGGTATAGCGGAGCCACCTCGAGGTCAGATAATATGGACTTCTCCAGGGTCGAAACCCATAAGCCTTGAGGGAGACACACACAGAACACTGTTCAGATAAGAGGCAGGTCACAGTGCACCATGACGAGCTTGACTTTTTTTGTTGTTGTTTTTTTTTTTTGCCTTGAGGTAAATTAAATATTATAATCGGAACTTGTTCTGCTCACGTTATGCTCTGGAGAGTTTCCTGTGCTGGAGCTGTCACTGCTGTGGTCTGACGTGGTCCTTCTGTGAGTTGGAACAAACCTCTGAGCAAAAAAGAAAACAGCAGTTGAAGCAGAGTGTAGAATTGGCAGAGCAGCACATCTAAAATTAAGCCTAGATATTACACTGAACCACTGAAGCTTTCATTTAAAAGCTGCAGATGCTGAATTTCTTTGTGGACATTTTCTATAAAAGCTTCTGATCTGTGCTTGAGAAGAACATATCGACTCGGAAAAGCAACAGTTGTTATGCAAATACCACAACCTTAGTGTTAAGAAGTGAGGAGAAAAAGCACACTCAAATGTTAATGCAAACAACTTAAAACTGTGATTTAGATCAACTCACAATCTCAGGTTTAGAGTACTTCAGATACATCTGGAAAAATAAAATGCCACAGTTACCTAAACTAATTATGCCAATCAGTCCCACAAAATGTGGTTGATTAAATGGAAACTAGAGTATACAATTAATTGGCACATATTGTTACAGTTGGCTTTTCCCATTTAAGCAACTAGATTTTGTTGGTCTGGATGACATAACTACAGCAAAATAACATTCCTTGGACTGTAATGTTTGTGAAATATCTTCTTTGACACTGTAATAAATAAATTTATCTTCCTCACATTAATGCAATCTGATTTCTTGGGAGTGGGAGAAATTTGGAGCTCAGTGTCTTGCTCAAGGACATGCTGGTATACAGGATTAGTGAGTGTTGGATCTACCAACCTTTTTTGGGATTGTTCAATTCAATTCAAACAAGTTTATTCATCCCACAAGGGGCAACTGAATTTGAGCAGCCCGTAAAAAAAACACAATAACATAACATATAAGAACAATAAAACAAATAAAAACAGACTTAAGGAGATAAAACGGGTAGCCAGAATAAATAAATAAATGAATAAATAAACAGCAGCCCTACGGAGCATTTAAAAGTCAACTCGCCGAAGGGACAAACGACTTTAAAAACAGTTGGTTCTACAAACTGGTGAAGCATACCGGCGTCCTGAAGGAAGCAGAGAAAACTCCCCTAAAACAACATGACCTGCCAAAGACAAGATACTTTCAGCCTTCTGGAGTATCTGTTGATTACAGAAAGCGTTTAAATCTCTTTGTTTCACTTTGTTTTAACTCTGTCTGTCTGTGTGGACAAGGTAACTCTAAAAACCAAGATCAGAAGTCAAGGAGAAGGGAAACATGGTCAGAAATCTTTTTTTGTATATCTCAAATTTGGTGGGAATATTACTTGGATGGATATATAGAGGTGATAAGATTTTGGAGTAGTTTGGTCAAAGGTCAAGGAAAAAAGTTGAAAAACATTTGTTTTGTATATCTCAACAACCAAGTAGCCTAAATGGATCAAACCTGGTGGGAATATTACATGGATCAATATCTAAAGGTAATTATATTTTGGAGTAGTTTAGTTAAAAGTCAAACGTAAAGGAAAATATGGTTGGAAAACACCTCATTTTGTACAACTCAATAAATAAGAAAGCTAGATATATCAAACTTGGTCTAAATATTACTTGGATTGATATCTAGAGATGATTAGATTTTAGAGTAGTTTGGTCAAAGGTCAAAGATCAAGACCAAGGAAAACCTGGTCCAAAAAATCCCCCCCTACCTTTTTGTGTATTTCAACAACCTAGATGGATGAGCCATCCATATACTGATCAGCAACATATTTGTGATTGAATTGTATGAATGACTTCTTAATAAAGTCATAGAGAAGTGATATGATGAAGTCATACAGAGTTAAAAAAACTCCATTACAGACATACCATGTGTATATCTACTTGTATATTTATATCATGGTGTGTAGAGCATGCTGGGTATTTATTAGCCCTCTAATGCCTTTCATTGTTTTGTGGACAACCAGTTCTTCCACCATAGCCCTCTGATTGCTAGCACTATATTGTTGGACTGGCATCTGTTTTGTTTACTTTAAGAAATACATTCTAATTCATAATTATAATGCTGGGATAGGTTCCACCCTTAACAGGTTGAGCTGATAAAAATGAATTGACTGACAGATAAGAAGAATTTTAGCTGTGCCTCAAGGGGCACATGGTTCATACACTGTAAAAACAGGATTTATTTATTATTTTTACTCTACTTGACTCACTCATCTTGTTACTTTGAGTTATAATATATCGACTGTCAAGCGAAATCATAACGTAAACTCCAGTTTGGTCCCCACAGTATCAAAAATTTGAGATAATAAATGCAAGAAATCCATCATAGTGTACATCTCATCTTTGTCAACATGTCAAGTTTGTTATGTGTCGGACGCAGGCGGAGAACCGACCAGCGTTTGAAGTAAGACCCAGTATAAAATAAGCAGAGCACGGTACAAAGGATAACAGAATTTAATAACATAACAGTGATGTGCTAAATTACAAACAAATGAGTGCGCGGTCTGGCGAGGTGGAATTACGGTGCGCTCCCAGCAGCACAAACGGTCCGGAGCCAGAAACAGTTCGGACCCAAGGACCCCGCCGACACCCCCCAGGTGGCCGCGACAAACCGAGTCTGTGAAAGAAGAAACCATCATGTGAGTCCACACTCCACACACAGAGAGACCACTCAAAGGTGTACATAAACAGCAAACACTTCCTGGCTTAATCACTAATCAGCTTCCCACCCTGCAGGCATGGAACACCCAGTTCACATTATCCACTGCAGTGGAAGCTGATTAAACGACTAACATAACAGCTCAATATAATAAGGTGTGAGGGACACCACATTTACTGACTGTACTAATGTTAGTCACAAAACCTACTGTACCTCAGGAAGTGTGCTGACGAGCGTGAGACCTCACCCCCTCCTCTTTCACAGACCATGGCATCAAAACCTGGTACGGTCTCTGAATCCATGATGATGAGATGGCTCTCGAGACGACGATCTCACCCGTCTGGTCACAAGGTCGAGTCTCTGGCAAATACACACTGTGTACTCCAGACTTAAATGCAACCATGCTCCAATCCATATAGATGCACCACAGCTGTGAGTCCTGACGAGCTGCACATGACCAGCCTCAGGTGATCAGGGTGAGGTCCTAATAGCTCAGCCACACAGCCACTCAGTCCTGAACGCAAGCCACCTGGAAGGAAAAACAAAAGACAGAACAGAAGACAGAAACAAAAGGCAGCCAGGCACCCCCAGCCATACAACAAAGTTCAAACAATTTAATATTTTAAGTAGATTGAACTTAAGATTGTGAGTTGATCTGAGATATAAGATCAACTTTATTTATCCTGATGGAAATTATTGTGCCAGAGTATAGAAAGTGAACAGTTTTTTTTTTTTAGAATACATACAACAAATTTATGCAAATGACTAGAAGACATTTGCACATGATGTTTGACAATATTGCACAAAATTCTGAGTCACTGAATTACTCTGTTCATAATGTATTGATTCTGCAGAAGGGGGAGGAATTATACAGTCTGATTGCCACAGGTAGGAAAGACCTCCTGTGGTGTTCTGTGGGGCACCTCAGTGGTCTCGGTCCATGACTGAAGGTGCTCTGACAGGACATCAGTGTGGCATCCCGGGGGTGGGAGGTATTGTCTAGGATGCTGCGCAGTTTCCTCAACATCCTCCTCTCTGACACCTCCACCACAGACTCCAGCTCAGCCGATGACCTTGTTGAGTCTGTTCATGTTGACTCATGTCTGACAGCCAGACTAAGTCGGTTAAACTTAAAATATCACTTTATTCTTCACTCTCTTTTAACTTCAGTTATTTAGATGGTGCACAATCTGTGTATTTGTGGTGTCCTTGTTTCTCACTGAAACAAAATGCGAACATTAACATATAAGTGGTTTTAATTTTGAAGAAAAGAAAACATATCAGAAAACAGGTGTTACTTTGAAATTAAAAGTTGAACACGAGATGTAACAGGAGGCAACGGCGCTAACCAACATCTGCGGTTCAAGGCCAACCAGTGTGAAAGCTGTGCCTAATCAACATGCACATACATTCTAGATCCGCTGTGGTGACCATGAAAGGCGTCAGGAAAGGCACCCCCTGTAAAACATGTTTCAAGTCAACATGCACACTTGCTGCTGCGATTCGAGCGAGCCAAAAAATAAATAATTATTTTTTAAAAAAGCAGCCAAAAAAAAAAAAAGTTCCTTATTATTTCAACACTAACAAACCTAATGCTACTGCAAAATATAAACTAAAAGCTTTGATGCATTTAGAAGTACATCTTAACACCTCTATACTGGATTAAAATTATAAATTCAAATGTAGCACTTTGTAATTTCTTGTTTTCCAGAAGTGTTGCCGTTATTAAAAAAAATATAAAATCCATTTAAAAACACGTGTCAACAAAGATTATTACAGCATTTTTCAATAAAATCCCAGTTTTACTTTTGTTTGGAAATCTGCTTCTATACAGAGCTCAGCCATCTTCATGAGCTGTGCTGCTCGCATGCCCTTGAGCAACCTGTTGATCCCAAGCCAGATACAGCCGAGCTGCAAACAAGCCCTTATTTGTAGTCAGCAATTCCCAGGTGTTTCTGCACACGAGCCTTTCTATCCCCAGGCTGTTTCTGTCCATATGAATGTGCTGCAGTCAGTAGTTAAATAAGGGTTAAAAACAAAGGAGTGCCCACTGTTGCACAGGGACTCACCCTTTTACCGCCACCTCACTGAAGCTTTCTTTTTGAACAAGCAGACACACCCTGCATGTCATACGCCTGTGTGACACAGCACCTACGTGCACATGTGCATACATACCCCATCATCCTGCGATGGGCTGAGCAGTGCAGGTCCCATACTGTGTCTCCAGTTTTTGAAAACGTTGTCCCCATCAAGGCCGTTCTCTACCTTGGGGTGGCCAGGAGCTACTGGGGCCTGCGGGGATTAAAATAGAACAATGAATAGTTTAGCTCATTGTTTCCATGACATCAGTCATACCAGTGGTTCAACTCAAAATTCCATTTATATTTTTAGGTAAAGTGTCCTCACAGCGGCGATGCGTCATAACCACGCAGTTATGAAATGACGCCTCCTACACTCAGTTTTCAACCCCATGATATTGTTTTTGTTTTGAAACAGTGATCCTGCCAACATGTCAAAACAAAATCAGTACAAGGTGTTTGAAAATGATCTGAAATTCTATAATTGAATGAATAAAATAAGAGGGACAGCATCTGTTTTTTGATTAACAAGATTAATGACTGTGATCCTGTCAGGAACTTCACCTCAGGCAGATTCCACTGGGACTTGGAGCCGCCTCTTAGGTAATAGTAGGTCTGTCCTCGATCATCCACCGATTTGATCCACTGTTACATGCAACACAGATTTCAGACAAACACACGTCACCCCACCACTATTGCACAAAGTAAAGATTTGGAACCTGTTAATACTCTTAAAATGAAATGGGAAAAAAAAAAAACAAACAGATGATAAATGGATTAACAAAAGAAACAGTTGAGAAATCTATTAACAAAGCGATGCCAATAAAATTTAGTTATTAATATAACCATAAGCTGATGTTTGCAAATAGACTATAGCAATATTTAAAAATCCAACCTTTTCAGTATGATTTGCTAAGAGACACTGAAAATGCAGATTTTTTTTGTTACAAGATTTGTGAAACTGTTTGGTTATAATAATAATACTAATAATACTAATAATAATATTTTAAGTGGAAACAACAAAATAAATGAAATGACATTTATTTTGAACAAAGGAATAATAATAATAATAATAATAATAATAATAATAATAATAATAACAATAATAATAATAATAATAATAATAAACCAATATGTCAGCCAATAATATGTCAATGAAGAAACAGTGCTTAAAAGGGTGCAGGAAGAAGAAAACACTTGTACACTGAAAAAAGAGGATAGTTGAACCAATTTTAAAAAGCCTTACAATTGGTAAAACCTGAAAGAATTAAGTTGTTTGAACTTAAGTTTGTACGTTAGATCAACCCCAGATCAACTGTAACTTACAAACTTAAGTTCCAACAATTTAATTCATTCAGGTTTTACCAACTGTAACTCTTTTTTAAGTTGCTTCTTTTTTCAGTGTAAACTCCGACCCCCTTCTGTTCATATATTAAAATAAATGACAATCATCACGTACATCCAAGATATTTAGAGTCCATTACCTACCCATTCCACAAATCTAGCCCACAAACTGAAATACACATACTCTGCCAACCCTATCTCAAGCATTTCATGATGGAACCACTAAAAGTATATTAATCTATTCATGACGGGAGCACGAAATGCAGGGTGATGTGGACTGGGGGGAGGGGGAAGGTTATGGTTAGGGTTAGAAATAGCACAATGAAAAAAGAAAAACATGTCACGAAAATGTGACTCATTTCGTGAAGGGAGCATGAAAATAGCATGACTGCATACTTGTGTGAACACATTGCTTTTTCAAGTTTAATGCTCTTCTTAACTTACAACCCCCCTCCCTATCACAAAACAAAATGAGTTTTTGCTTTGTACTTAATCTGTGCTGTTTCAAATTTAACTATATCCACAAATTTCACTGCATGTCACGTCAAAAACTGTGTGCTTCTGTCCTCCATGTACCCTACATTATGCACAATCCTAATAGACATTTTTGCATTATGTATAATGGATACAAGTTGCTTTTATAGGTGTTACCCCAGACCTCTGCGCAGTAGTTTAGATATGGTAAAATAAGCAAACAGCAGATCATATACAGTGATTTATATTCCAGTATCTGCCTATCTTGAGCGTAAGTTATGCGGGATTTCCATCAGATTTTGTGGTCCATTATCACTCCCACAAATTTATTTATTTTCATACACTCGCTCAATAATAACATTTGCTATTTTGATTTGTACCCCTGCGTCTATACCACAATTCCCAAACAACAAAAATTTTGTCTCATTTAAATTTAATGGAAATTGTTTTTAATCAAACCACACTTTAAAATGGATTAATTTCTGTTGTGATATCTCTCTAAAGCAGCTGTAAATTCTTCCCAGTGCAAAAAAATGTTTGTGTCATCAGAAAACTGAATACATTTTAAAGTTTTGGACACTTGACATATGTCATTTATGTACAAAAGCTGCCAGTTCTATTTCTTCATGATGTGCTTCCAAGGATGTTGTAATGTCATTATTATCTTCAGAAGATGATGAATCCTTACTGTCGGTGACCGTCATGGAGAATGTTGTCGGTTTGCTCTACTGGGACAGTAGTCCATATACTGTACTATCCATTATTGTTACCTTGATGTTGACTCAGGCACTTGTACCTGTCCAGCTCATGGCTTTTTCTGATCAGCAGCACTTTTGCCTGTCCCGTTCAGCTTTATGGATATCTTGAAGTTTGATATTTATGTTGATTGAACCCACTTTTGTTTCTTCAGGATGGGAGCTTTGAGGTAGACGTCAGTTCCCCTCAGCTAGCTCCCCTGTTTTTGAGCAATGTTGTTTTCTGTTTTTTGTTCACAAAAGGAATTATAATGGCTGGTTTTATCTTCTTGACTTTTCTGGGAGATGATATGCCTCAGTGTCACTGCTTTTCATAGTGATCCCCTTGCTGTCAAAAACGGGGATCATCTGCTGCTCAATAGACTCCAGGTAAGGCTCAGTGGGCTTCCTCTCCACTCCACCGATAAGCCGTTTATTCTGGAATATTGCTCCAAATCAGCAGCACGAGCCGTCTCAACATTTTGTTGTTTCAGCTGCTTTATCTGACCATCAAGTCCATAATCTGTTTCTGTTGTTTTGAGATACTTGCCATGTCTTCCGTCATGAGTGACTTCTTTATACCGTCAACTTCCTCGTCTGTAATTGCGCTTACCTTCTTTGACCCATGGTGCCCAAAACAAACCATCTGCAGAAGGCCCAGGATGCGACTGCTGCTCAGTAACCAGTGTCCACAACCAGGCTAGACTGTAGTAATGTCATCTTTGAGATAACATCATCATATCTACGTAACATATATGGTGGCTATTTTTAAATGGGCTTTCCTTCTTCATCATCAACACAAAATTTTCCGGTGACAAAAAAGTTGGACAGTGTTACACAAACAGCTTGAGAAAACAACCATATTTTGTAAAAATTTTAAAAATACACGGAGAAAATTTCAATCCTCAAACCAAGTGAATGCACAGACTTTTTGAATTTACTCAACTTCAAACACTAGTTTGGTTGATGTCTCGACAAGTCTGTTCAGCCAATTGTATCTCTGTGTCTGTTTGTGGGGTCCGTCCTGATCAGCCATCAGCCTTACCTGTTCTTTAGAGTGCTCATTGGTGAACACATAGGTTCCACTGGGTTCAACAGTGAGGTTCCAACCAACAGGGACACCACGGTCCAAACTGGCCCTTGGAATGATGGCCCGGCTCCCATGGCTGAGACTGTAATCCTTAGGGAAGGTGGGGGGGCATGTGGCGAGAAGCTCTTCATAGACCTCAGGTTGATCAGCACCTGGATAATCCTCAGAAGGGTAGTCCTCTTCAGGCAGAGGAGGCTGGGGATGAAGGAAAACATTGTGTGGTGCATGTTCACAGAAATACAAACAGATAATGTCAATCAGTTAATCCTCGTGATGCTACTCATAACTTTTCAATTAACTGAACTATTCAAATAAGCCTTACATAGTGAGGTTCATGACATCATGTAGACTCAGATTGTACACATAATAAAATCAACTAGAAAACAAGTTAACATGAAGTAAAAGTTAACATGAATGCAAAAATACAAAACTTTGCATTCCTGCTTCAATGCTTCACCTCAGGGAGCTTTAGTATCTGGTCAGTCTTTGACACTGCATGCAAATCTTAACTTGCCACAAAGCTTCTCACTTATTAAGTACGCTGCCCGAATATCAAAGTGCCAGGTACGAGCATACATGGCTCTTGATGATAATCTTAAGGGTGCCCCAAAACACTGCCATAATTAATTAAGGGATGAAATGCTATCCCTTTGCAACTACTTTGTGTTCAGATTATTCACAGTGCAAATCTGCCTCATATCCACTTATGGTCTTTATACCGAGCACCATTAATCATCAATATAGTGCCTTTAATGTCATAGTTACGTGATAGTTACATAGTTACAAACTGTGATGTAAATCTGCATCCACCTTAAAGCTGTACGGCCTCTGGGTTTTTAAGATTTAAGCCATAAAAATAATTTCTTTGGCACCTCTATAATTTTATTCTTTAGCATTTAGCATAGGGGATTCCTAATATATTGCCAATAGGATCAAAACTTGCACTGTCTGAAAACAATATAGAATTTTCACCCCTGATGGGTTGAAATTCAAGCAATCAGACACCCATGACCTACATTTGGTAGCGATGTCACAGATCATGTGGGGGCTTCCCCCGATCTGCGCAAGGATGCTGGGAAGAACACGGTGACTGATAATTAGAGTAAAGACAGGCAGCATGACATCAGCTGTCTGCTCCCATAATCAAAATATACCAAAATGGCAGAAAGCACTCCGAAACATATTATTTCTGTATAAATGTTATACATTTCTCATATATTTCATAAACGTTAGTGAGAAATAAAGACTTCTAAATCTAAAAATGCTATTTTTGTAACCAGATAACATCTCTGAAGTGATTTAGAAGACATCTTATGGATGTTAGTATGCACGCACCGGGAATGTACATCAAGTAAGTGGGTCAGGTCACAGGTAATCCGAATATTTTCAGTTCCTGTTTTGAAAAGACAAAGAAAATCTCCAGCAGTGTAAGAACATGATTACTTGCTCTGCACAGTTGGTTAAACCTGCAGTTTAACCTGACAATACAGCTAGCAGTTGGGAGGTGAAAATATCAGAAATGTTAGCCGTCACTCGTGTGGATAACAGTAGCTAACCCAGCTAGCTAGTTAGCTACATAACAGGCTAATTATTAAAATAATGCTTTCTCAGCGAGTGTTTGAACAAACCTTTAACAAACGCATTGTATATAAATTAAACTTTTAATAAGCGTGAGGACAGCAAAATGACACATTTGCTGGAGGTAGCTGTGTTTAATGTAGTGTGAAAGCGCGGAGGTTTGCAAATGACGTGAATTCCAGTTCTAATAGACAAACAGACAAACAAATAGACAAACAGAGTAAAAGTCTGGTACAAGTGGTTTTCAAACTGGGACCAGGACCTCCTTCTTGGGAAAAAATTGTTTTGTTAAAATAAATAAATAATTTGATATTGAAATCAGACAAATGAATCAGACTTCTAGATATAGGTCAGCATGATTTAGAACACATAATTACATTAATAATACAAGATGGATTGATTCTTGATGTTATGTCAGCATCCGTTGACCTCTCCAAAACTAACATGCTTTTGTGTTATCTAACCAGGTATGTTGACATATGGACTTGTGTCATGTATGCCACAGAAGGTGTTCCTGTGTCTTTGACCCTAAGGACACTGGTGTGCGGTACATTCTGTGACGTTGCTCAGATCTTAGTTTTGGAGAAGCTGTGACTGCTATACGCCGTGAGTGCTGGAGGTTTAATTTCATTAAAAGCAGACTGTATTTACAGCTTTCCCCTGGGTGAAGCTAAAACAGGAGACAGCGGCTAAGTAGAGCAGTACGACGGTCCTTACCGGCCCGTCCTCCTGAAACCTGTGCACACTCATAGGCTCCATCAGAGGAGAATATGGGCTCAGCTGCTCTGGAGGATGCCAGGACGTCTCCCCAGACATCAGGTTGTAGAAATAGGGACGACCGCTGCTCTCATCCACCAACTGCTCCCAGTCTGAAGTCAACACAAGGTGTGAGATGGTAGATGGGGACAGGACAGGAGATTGAGAATAAGACTCCTCTGCAGTGAACGTGTCAGGGTCTGTGGGGGAAGTTACAAAAGGGTTGTCCCAGGTGGTGTGCCCCGTGAAGGGGTGGTGGTAGTACTCCTGACCACTTTCCTGGTCAACGTGCACCTCCCATCCTTCTGGGTCTAGATATGAAGGGGTGTAGGATGAGGAAGCTGAGGGGGGAGACTCAGAGATGCTTTGGCGAAGCTCTGCTACATTGACGTACACCGCTGACTGGACATTTTCATTCTGCACCTGTGGAATAAACAAAGGGTAACTGTTTAGGCAAAATGTAAATATATCCACTGGCCATTCCCATCATGTGTTCATCAAAAAACACTTATGGGCATCATGCACCCACTGGTGATGGTGTTTGATCTTTGGCTTTGGAAAGGCCTCGGCATGTACACTGTGAAATGTAACAAGTGAATAGTCCATCTGTATGTATTTCATCGGAGACATAAACCATTATTTTAAGATTGTATCAAGTCAGTTATGTTCTAAAATTCAAATGGCAGCCATACAACCACACAAACCTGCAGAAAGGGATTTTGTATGAATTCAGCCGTTAAAAAAAGGACCAAAACAGGTGGTCGATTGAGGTGTGGAATAACTGGGGGTCAAATGTGTCTCACAGAGAATCAGAGAAACAGTCTTACGTTCAGATTATTTAACAGCAGTTATGTTCTACAACTCAAATAACAGTCAGAAGTCCCCCCAAACTTCCAGAAAGGATTTTATATGAATGCAGGAGACACTTCTTCCTTCTCTCTTAACATATCTGCAGTTTTGAAGTTGCATATAGCTTGAAATGAACGTGTTTTTCAGTTTCACTGAGTTCCAATGTCAAGATCTGGCGGCCACCAAGGCCCAATGCTGGTTGTCTGATAGTTTATGACTTAAACTTTCAGAATTAAGTCCACTAAACCTAGTACTACAAACATGGACAGACAGTCAAGTAAAAGAAAAACTTAAACCACACTTTGTAGGATTTAGGGAGATTTAATAGCAAAAATGGAATCTAGCGTTCATAACCATCTGTTTATTGATGTATAATTTTACCTGCAAGAAAGAATTGGTGTTTTCACAAAAGTATTATGAACCCTTCATATCCACATGAGAATGGGTCCTCATTTTCAGACACCTTTCTGTGGCACCATATTGATACAGCAGCCCAAAGGGACATACATGACATTTTTGAGAACTCTCATGTTATGAAATGGAGAAGCATATTGCTTCTCAAGTGAAGCCAAGAAAACACGACTCCCCATCACCACAGAAATTAAAACATGAAGGGAAATAAAATCAACACCAGCGACTGCATAATGCAATTTACAACCTCACCACTAGATGACACTAAATCGTACACAGTCGCTTTAAACTGAAATAATGAGTCAAAGTTTCAAAATGTGACCTGATTATGTCACGTGAAAAATGGCAGTGATAGAAATTATTTAAAAAATATCTTTAAAATATGTAAAAATTAATTATTTTAAAGGTATTTCATTTTTTTCTTAAATCAGTGACACATTTGAGAGAGTTCAACATTTTTGTTATTGATTTGATGGTTTTAAAAACTGGTCCAAGGTGAAATTTTTAGTTTAAGCCACATTAAATTAGTGATTTGAAAACGTTTTAAATCAATTCTACTTGGTTTAAAACTGTATTAAACAAGTCAAACCAAACTTAACACAAATACCATTGAAAAGCTGAGAAGCTACAACATGACAAAATTAGGATTTTATTCTCAGTAAGTGTCTTAAATTAACACATTGTATTTACACTTTTCCAGTTAGATTTTTTTTTTTTTTTTTTTACAGAATTCTAAACTGTCAGAGTACTGATTTAAACCTATCAGAACTCCAACAGTTTAAAGTAAAAAGCTGAAGGTTCCAGAGCACTGGGCAGGTTGAAGAATGAACAGAATAAGAAGTGAGTTCCTGGATGAAAAAAAGCCTGTTGAACTTGCAGAAGTTATACTGTTAAAGCTGAGTGTCAATTTAAATAAATATAGAAACGCCTCCTCAGATACAGCTTGTACTATAGGTGATATTTACACATTAAACAAAAGCCACATGTCACTTTTAGGTACTTTTAGAGCACGCACCACACACCACACCTATACCTCTGAGCATGTCAGCTTTCCGTACTGCGCTGAAATCAGGAAGTAGCCAATGTACTAAAACAAAGAACCCACAAGACTATAAACACAAAAATACTAACAGATCTGATCAACTATTGTGGTGCTAAAATGGTCAACATGATGTCAGATGTTAAAACCAGAGAGGCCGTATAAATATATACACTTCAAGCTGTAGATGACTCGCACTCAGAACTAAAACCTCATGTTACTTTCACACAATTCTGCTTTCTGAACAGCAGGTACATCATATGCAAATGCACCCATCCTCACAGATAATTTGGTTAAAGAATGCCAGCGAGCGTAAAACAGAATAATGAAGGGCTGTTTCTGTTCTCAGTCCTTCTGAAAGTGACACGGAGGATGGATGCCAGGTTGACCTTGAAATGCCCTCTGTTGAAACTAAACTCAAAACACCATATTTTTTTCTCACCTGTGTCCCACTGAGACAGTCGTTCCTCACCGCAAGACATCCCGTCCTGCCGAGCCTTTCGCAAGGCGTCAATGTCACCGTGATACAAAAAGACTAAAGTGTCTCTCGCGCTATATTTTGACCGGTTTTTGACTAAATTTTGCGTACCAAGCCTTAATCTCAGTCTATCTCCCTTCATACAGTTTCATAAAACCAGGCCTAGGATTGTAAAGACTTGGGCCTTCATTGTCCTGCAAAGGAAAACCAAATACCCTGTGCTCAGGGACCTCACGATTCTATATGCTCTTCCGAAGTGTCTTTAGATCTCAAAGGTTGAGAACATAAATGTTAGTGCCAAGAAAAGAGAATCTCTCTACAAGTTCAAAACGTTTACCTCATACAGAGAAACTTCTGGTCGCTGCGTCCAAGGAGACATTCAAAACCTGAATTTTACATCCACTTACTCCAGATCACACCAAAGTTGGGAAAGTCAAGGTCAGCGAACCTCTCCCCACTGACAGAGTCATCCAAGTCGCTAAACACAATGACCTTACCCAACACCCAGTCCATATAAACACTGAACAGATTAGGAACCAGAAAACATACCTGTAGAATGCCAGAATTCCCTGGGAAGAAGTCAGAGACTCTGCCCTGCTCCACACAGCACTCACAGTAGCCGTTTATCGGTACTTATGATGTTCAGGAACAAAATTCTCATGATGTTCCACAAAGCAGCTTGATCAATAAAATGCTTTGCAAATACCAACATAGGCCACATAGAACCCCATCCATATTCACACTTACTAAGATGTGGCGGATGGTTGACATTTTAGGTGTAAAACCAAGATGCTCTGATCATTGACCAGAAAGCAGCTGGCACTGAATTATATTGAGAAAACCCTTGCCTGGCACAGAGAGCACTGTAATACAGTTTTTGAAATCTAGGCAATGACCCTTAGCGACTACATTCTTTCAGTCTGTTGGGATGACGCATGTCTTTTAAATAGAATCAAAGATTCTTTGCAATTCCAGGTGAACATCATGTCCACCCACTTGAAGTAGTTCAGGCCAATACCACAGATCCCTGCAGCTTTACTTGCCTTTGGCCGTTTCACCATGTTTGCAATCTCTCTGGGAAAATATGCAAACTCTCCACAGAAAGGCAGCAGTCAGGAACAAACCTGTAACTTTGTGCTTAACCACTGCCCCACAATGCCACTTATATTCTGAGTTTAGGTATCAGAATCATTTGGTGGCAGCAATAACTATCATTATTACCTTTGCCAATCATTAGTGGAGGATAGTCAGAATTCTGACTAATTCCTTCACCAACTCTTTGTCATTTCATAAGACGGGAATGTTAAAGAAAGAAAAAGAGAACCTGTCTCAAAATGTTAAAGGGGTTTATATAATGCACTTTTTCCAATAATCTACAGCAGAAACCGATATAAACTTCACAGCCAACAATTCCCAACAGCCACTGCAGTCATTGTGCTCAACGCTCTGGCTGATGTTTCAAGTAGGAAGGTCTTGCTGCTCCTTGTGCTTCTTCAGATAGGTGGCATTTCTCCATCTTTCTCTCTCTCACAGGCTGTGTGGTCGTATCACAGTGGGCGTGTCTCGCAAAGCTAAGCAAGAGTTTGGACATGAACGTCTGTGACACATGTCACAGAAGTCTTAAATGAGCCATTTCTGGTCTCAATTTCTTATAGCAGACATAAATTTTGGGCATTAAGAATGTTTAACATGAATGTCCAACATTTAATGGTATAAGACATAAGGATGAATAAAACAACATCAAACCTTAAAGCTACAGTATGTAGGATTTAGGGGTGTTCATTAGCAGGAATCAAATGTAGTATTCATAAACATCTGTTTGTTAGTGTATAATTACCCACAAAAATAACACAATGCTTTTTTATAAGCTTAGAATGAGTCTCATATTTACGCGGAAGAGGGCTCCTTTGTGGAGGCTGCCGTGTTGTGACAGTAGCCCAAAGGGGACATACTTATTTCATCATTTGCATTGATCAAAACATCCAGAATACTGAAGAAAAAAGAAGATGAATTAGTGGTTGCTCCCTTATACATAGTCTACTGGTTGCTAGCGCAGGTTAATAAAGTTTGACAACACATATTTTTGTGAAATAGAGGATAATACTTATTACTTATGAGAAGAGAAGGCAATACCCGGAACCAAAGAAGCAATAAACAAAGAAAAACAACAATGTAAATATGATGGTATAGTGCAATCTGCAACCTCACCACTAGGTGACACAAAATCCTACATACTGTAGCTTTAAAGAAACAGAAGGAAAAGTTTTGAAGTAGATCCGTGCCAACTCTTCCCTTCCTCAAGGATCATCTTGCCGTGAAACTTCACCAAAATGTGTCCTGCTCATTTTTGAGATGTCTTGTAAACAAACCAATAGACAAGAGATAACATAACCTCCGCCCCGCTTTTGACGACCGGCAGAAATAAACATCAACAAACAGCCAAACACACTTAAAACGAGGCTCTCACATGCTGACTTCCACGGCCATTTCACTGATTTAAACTTAACGATTCTTTAAATTACTGTTGTTAAATTTAAAATGTGAAATAGGAAAATGTTTGATCAGCAGTAGCTTCATTGTCATTTCACTTTTTGGCTACTTTGTGCAGTACAGGAAAAGAACAAGTGCAGAGGTGGTGCTCACTGAAAGCAGGAAGCAAGACATTATTAAAACCAGAATATACAGTGAGTCAAAAAAAAAAAAAAAAAAAATATGCATGAAGCAATTAGAAACAAGGCTTTGCCCAAACAGTGTTGACCTACCTGAGGTACCACTGGTAGAGTTAAGTCCCTCTTGGCCCTCTGAGTTTGAAAAACCCTGGAGTACATATCCACCATGTTTATGCCATTCTCTTGAGTGGAACTGGATCATTAACAAAAACTGCACAAAGGTTCTTGAATCGAGTTCAGTCGCGTCTCGATAGTGGGAGAGAAGTTAAACTCATGTACGCATCTTCCTCTCGCAGCAGCTGTGACAGTTGCAACCCGAAGAGAAAGCAGAACTGTGAGCGCTGTTACAAGAGCAGCAGGAAGGCACTTTGTGACAACTGGGACTGAAGCTTGCACATGCACGTAAATGCTTGAGTGTAAGATAGGAGGGTAGAGGGTAACCGTCTGTGTAGAGGGGGTAGAAAGGAGAAATGAGATGATGAAAACACGCCAGAGAAGAGGGTCAGACAGCGGGAGTGCTACAGTGATTGCAGGTCATTTTAACTTCCTTCCTGAACAAGTGATAACTTTGAAAAACAACACACTGTAACAAAACAACTCATTTTATTCCACCAATAATATCATACCGCTTGAGAATCTTCATATATATTATTCTAAGTGTGCAGCAGCTTCGCGAATAAGTGCCGTATTCAACCAGACAATTATGGGTGCAAAAGGGAAGCAAGATATTCCCTCAGTGGTATTTAAAATTTGTTTGTATGGGCCACTCTGTTTTAGAAGTACAGTCCAGGAGGGCGACTGCTTCAAACTGGAAGTTTGTCTATAATGACACTTGTCAGCACTTCCATCTGCAAGAGGCCACAACAGCACATAGTTCAGTAAGGGAGATTACTACCCGTAGTATTTTGTTATATGAACACCCTCTTCTGTGCATAAACGTGCGGCACATGTACACACAGTCACCTCAGAAGTCGTGAATGGGAATTACGGTAACTCACACCCAAGTAAAATACGTGCCAGTTTCCACACAACACCTCAAGTCGGAAAACAAGCTGCCTCAACCCACCTCTGACCTTCCCAATGCACATCGTAAGTCAGTGTCTGATGAAACCAACAGAAGCATATCATCTGCAAAAAAGTAGAGACGAACCCTCCAATCCCTGACTCTACCCTGAAATGTCACATGAAAATCACAAACAGTACTGGTGACAAAGGGTAGTCGTGGCAAAATCCAATAATACCCACCGGACATAAATATGAGAACACGGCCACAGCTCCTACGCTGGTTGTATAGAGACCAGTTGCACGTTGTAGTGGATCCACTACTTCATACTCCCCATATCATGACTGATTTGCCTCCGATAGTCCAGGCTTCTAGATGATAGGTCCATAGTTTTAATGATGTAACAATATGAATTGTGTGGGTTCGGGGTTGGGGGGGTTGGGGGGTTCGCCATGGTAACTTTAACTCAGAGACGGTTCTAACTTGTATGACACCTTGGGCAACCACAGCTGCTTCCTGTAGTTTAATAGTGGGGTCGTGCTGTCATAAATTTATAAATAATTCACTGTTTTGCTCATAACAGTCTTTGAGTTTTAAGTCTCAGAATATACCTCAGTAAAAGTCATATTGATATTTTGTTTCTATTGTCTTTATGTAAATGTGACAGCAATATAATCCATGAATAACAAAAGTAATTATACTGTTAATTTTCATGATGATGGCATTAGGTTACAGATTACATCTCTGAGCAGATAATTAGTCATGTTACTAGATTTTTACAGTAACCCTCCCATCTCTGTATGTGTCGGCACCCTCGTGAATTCTCTTTTAATTTACTGGAGATTTCTGTGTGACAGTCAGACAGTCAGTCTTGGCACTCAGGAATCTGGCATTTATAAAGACAGTTTGCCATGCAAATATACCAGAGAACCCATATAAAAATGACTATGTCAGTCAGCCTGCATCATTTGTTGTTGTTTTCATGAGACTTCTAGTCAGTTTACTTTAAAAATGCTTTGCAAAAAGTTTTAATCTAGCCTTAAAGAAAAACCTGACAATTTTGGAGGAACATCCCGGAAAGGTCACCAGTCTATCACACATATTCACACCTGTGGTCAATTAAAAGCCACAAATTCACCCAACTTGCATGTCTTTGGAAGTGGAAGGAAGCTGGAGGACCCGGAGGGAACTCATGCAAACACGGGGAGAACATGCAGGGAAACGTAGGACCTTCTTGCTGTGAGGCAATAGGGCTGACTTCTAAACCATTATGCTGTCTGTCCAAAAACATGGATTGGCTGAATTACTTCAGCTTTACCACAGGTGTGTGTGTATGTGTGCATGAGTAAATGACTATTTGTCTACAATGTTATCACTGTGAGAGAATGATGAATAATTTGGAATGTACCCAATGCATGAAGGGATCACCTCCAGCCCTCGTGGCTCTCAACAAGCACAGGAAGAGCCCAAGTTTCCCCAACAACAAGCACCAAAATTGCATAGAATTTATAAGGGCAACGGTGATAATCAAAAAATGTGTCAGCGCTCTACTGAGTGCCATTGTGAAATAGGTTGCACTATCTACAGAACCTTAGTGATAAAATTTAGTCTGGAACAGGCATCATAAAATAGGGGAGATATGAAAAGTAGAGTTGAAACAGTGTAACACAAAGCAAACATTTTGAAACACTTCAACAAGCAGGATTTTACTAATAATGCACTTTTCATAAACTTTAATAACAAGAACAGCTCTGGGTTGGAATGATTTACTGAACATTTCAAAGGTTGTTTTAATAATAATATAGGCTGGAAACATCTATATTATAATAGCCAAGTGGCCTCTGTGTGTGTTCGTGTGTACGGACGGCTTCGATTACGGAGAAACCGGGGACAGCTGACATTTGCCATTTGTATGCTTATGTAATTTAGGTTAAAGATGAATGCTGCCAAAATTGAAAGATGGCAGAACAAATATTTTTTGAGAAATTAGCGATTTTAACTAATCAGTAAACAATGGACATTGTGCTGCAATGCACCATGGCAATTCAGGATTTACGGTTTTAAATGTTATTGTGGTTCATGGTAGTTTAACAGTGTTAGTGTTATTGATTTAGGTGTTTTGTAGTTCAATTGGTTTAGTCAGTTAATTAAATGTCATGTTGCTGTTATCTGGAGTGAAATGTGTATTGCGTTTGTCTTCTGATGTCACCACTGTCTCTGCTTGTGTCAAAAAATAGAAGTACCTGCATATGGCAGAATGCGGAAAAGACAAAAATCTCTCCATGCGTGCATATACCTTTAATCACGGACAACCTAAGGACATCTGACATTTGCCATTCGGTATGCTTATGTATTTTGGGTCAAGGATTAACGCTGCCAAAACACAACATTGAGAGGACTAATATTTTTTTGGAGAAAATGCGGATATTAGCTAACATTGCTAATTACATTCTGGACACACCATTCCAGCAGAGGGTGGTAAACCATCTTTATATTAAAAGTGTAAGTGTGTGCGTGCATGTGTGATTTTATTTAGTAAGTTCAATGTAAGTACATAAATGTAAATACGTTACAAATACATGGATGACACAAGAAAGTGAAAACACTTATTTCCATTGTGGTGTGCATATGATAACAAGAACCTAAACCATTTATAAATACATTTATAAATACATTAAGAAAGTAAATTAACATAAACAAAATTAGTACTTAACAGGAAAAAAGGGTTGAGTTGTTCTTCTAAAAACTGCTGAGGTCTAATCCCTGCCAACCCGGGCGGCAGGGGCTAGCTCTGGGGGTGTGGAACGTCACCTCGCTGTGTGGGAAAGAACCGGAGCTTGTGCGGGAGGTGTAGCAATACCAGTTACATCTGGTGGGCCTCGCCTCCATGCACAGCCTCGGCTCTGGAATCACTCTTCTTGATAGGGATTGGACCTTATTATTCTCTGGAGTTGCGCAGGGTGTGATGCGCCGGGCGGGTATGGGGATACTCATAAGTCCCCGGCTGAGTGCCGCTACATTGGAGTTTACCCTGGTAGATGAGAGGGTCACCTCCCTGCGCCTTCGGGTGGCGGGGGGAACTCCGACTGTTGTTTGTGCATATGCACTGAACAGCAGTTTGGAGTATTGGGCCTTCTTGGAGTCCCTGAATGGAGTCCTGTATGGGGCTCCGGTGGAACACTCCATTGTTCTGCTGGGGGACTTCAATGCACACATGGGCAATGACAGAAACACCTGGAGAGGCATGACTGGGAGGAATGGTCTCCCTGATCTAAACCCAAATGGTTGTTTGTTATTGGACTTCTGTGCTAGTCACAGACTGTCCATAACAAACACCATGTTCGAACATAAGGATGTTCATAAGTGCACATGATACCAGAGCACCCTAGGCCGAAGATCAATGATCGATTTTGTGATTGTATCATCTGATTTGAGGCCACATGTTCTGGACACTCGGGTGAAGAGAGGGGCAGAGCTGTCAACTGATCACCATCTGGTGGTGAGTTGGATCAGAGGATGGGGAGCACTTTGGACGGACCTGGTAAGCCCAAACGGGTTGCGCGGATGAACTGGGAATGTCTGGAGGAGCCCACTGTCCAACAGATCTTCAACTCACACCTCCAGCGGAGCTTTTCTAGCATCCCTGTGGAGGTTGGGGGAATTGAACCAGAATGGGCAATGTTCGAAGCTTCCATTGCTGAAGCAGGGAGGTGTGGGCTGAAGGTCTTAGGTGCCTCAAGGGCAGCAACCCTTGAACACCGTGGTGGACACCGGTGGTCAGGGAAGTCGTCCGACTGAAGAAGGAGTCCTTCTGGGATATGTTATCCAGGAGGACTCCGGAGGCAGTTGTAAGGTATTGACAGGCCTGAAGAGCAGCAGCCTCTGCTGTGGAGTGTGGGAGGAGTTCAGAGCAGCCATGGAGAAGGACTTTCAGTCGGCACCAAGGTGCTTCTGGCGGACCATGACGCACCTCAGGAGGGGAAAACGGGGAACCATCCAAGCTGTCTACAGTAAAGACGGGACTCTGTTGACTTCAACTGAGGCTGTAATCCGATGCTGGAAGGAATACTTTGAGGAACTCCTGCATCAGACCGGAACGCCCTCTGTACTAGGGGCAGAGCTGGAAGCTGATAGAGGAATTTCATCAATTTCCCTGGTGGAAGTCACTGAGGTAGTCAAGCAACTCCGCAGTGGCAAGGCCCCGGGGGTTGATGAGATCCGTCCAGAAATGCTGAAGCCTCTGGGTGTGGAGGGATTGTCTTGGATGAGATGTCTCTTCAACATTGCGTTGAGGTCTGGAACAGTGCCTAAGGAGTGGCAAACTAAGGTGGTGGTCCCCATATTTAAAAAGGGGGACCAGAGAGTGTGTGCCAACTACAGGGGAATCATGCTACTCAGCCTCACTGGTAAAGTCTACTCCAGGGTGCTGGAAAGGAGGGTTCAGCCGATAGTCGAACCTTTGATTAAAGAGGAACAATGTGGGTTCCGTCCTGGTCGTGGAACAACCGACCAGCTAGTCACTCTCACAAGCATCCTGGAGGGTGCCTGGGAATATGCCCATCCAGTCTACATGTGTTTTGTGGACTTGGAGAAGGTGTATGATCAGGTACCCCGAGAGATACTGTGGGAGGTACTGCAGGAGTATGGAGTGAGGGGGTCTCTTCTCAGGGCCATCCAATCTCCAACACTCACTGGATCAGTTCGCATCCGAGTGTGAAGCGGTGTGATGAGGATCAGCACCTCTAAATCTGAGGCCATGGTTCTCAGCAGGAAACCAAAGGATTGCCTACTCCGGGTAGGGAACACGTCTTGCCCCAAGTGAAGGAGTTCAAGTACCTTGGGGTCTTGTTCACGAGTGAGGGGACAATGGAGCGTGAGATTGGCCAGAGAATCGGCACAGCAGGGGCAGTGTCACATTCGCTCTATCATACTCTTGTGACGAAAAGGGAGCCGAGCCAAAAGGGAAAGCTCTCGATCTACTGGTCAATCTTCGTTCCTACTCTCACCTATGGTCATGAGGGTTGGGTCATGACAGAAAAACCTAGCTCGCGGGTACAAGCAGCCGAAATGGGCTTCCTTAGGAGAGTGGCTGGTGTCTCCTTTAGAGATAGGGTGAGAAGTTCGGTCATCCGTGGGGAGCTCGGAGTAGAGTTCGCATTCAAAGGAGCCAGCTGAGATGGTTTGGGCATCTCGTAAGCATGCCTCCTGGGTGCCTTCCAAGGGAGGTGTTCCAGGCACATCCACCTGGAAGGAGACCCCGGGGAAGACCCAGGACTAGGTGGAGAGATTATATCTCCACACTGCCCTGGGAACACCTCGGGATCCCCCAGTCAGAGGTGGTCAATGTAGCATGGGAGAGGGAAGTCTGGGGTACCCTGCTGGAGGTGTTGCATCTGCAACCCGATCTCGGACAAGCAGTTGAAGATGAGTGAAATAGTTGTTTGCCTACACCTTGCCTTGTACTCATTGCCACTAATGCTGTCAAGCCAGGGGTTCGACTCTTCCCACTCACGCCTGTACATTTGAAAACATTTTTGCTTCTTTGGATGTGGTGGAGTTTTGGATGTCGGGTCCTCGCTATCGGACCTGACGCAAGGTACAGAGATGATGTTGGCAACCTTTAATATTTCCTGTGTTTTATTTTGTTCGTGATTCAATTTTGATGAGTGTGTGTGGGACATTTATGAAAATACGGAAAAATTTACATCCCGTATTGATTCAATATAGGACATAACAATTAACTGTCAAATAAAAAGGACAATTCTATATTTTAAGGGATGGGTGGCAACCCTAGGCAACACGCTAGTAGATCTTTTAAAGGGCAAAGTATTTTTAAATGTAACAACACAAGAAATGTAATTCTGTGCCTTACATTAGGTACACACTCTTGAGTTCACCCTTTTTAATCTTGAACATATTTTCAGTCATGATTTGGAGTGAAAATCCTTGAGCACGGAATACACAACTGTCTTCAGCAACAAGTGAAGCAGCAATCTTCTTGATTACTTAACCTCATTAGCACTCATCCAATCAAACAATAGAGTACCAAATTGGGGCCCAAAATCACGCCACATAGCACACAGTTGAGCCATTGAATCCATCTGGTTCCACCTCCCTCTTACATCACAATTCTCATGGCCTGGAATCTTGGATAACTCAAGAAATGCTCAGTGTGGAATTAGCCCATGTGAGGCTTTATCACTTCCTTATCTGAGCGCTGCAGGCCACCTTTCTTTGCACATGCAATGACGGCAAACCTGGTCAGATACACTTCTTTTTGACCATTTAATTCCACTCTTACTTTTTCGGTCAACATATTTCTGGACCAGTTGCTGAGCATTTTTCTTAATAATGAAATTGAAAGTGGAAAGCCAGTTTTTGCCACCTCAACATTTGTAGGTGCAAATGAATTGTGTATATACTATAGTTTCTGGAATATAAATCGCACCTTTTATATGTATTATTAGCTATTTTGTTTAGTGCTTTGATTCCTGAGAAAGCCCTATGGAAATAGTTACTTCTTATTATGCAAGAGGAACACATGCTTTTTCAGTATTAAAGCCACAGAACCTCCCAAACTAGTACAAAAAAGTGAATTATACTCTGGAAAATATGGAAAATACAGTAAATAAACAAATATATATGGCAATATTCTGCTTTGAACTCTGGGAATGCTGCAAACAAGCAATTTTACAAGCTTGAAAAAGACTTCTAATCTTGCAGACGTTTGTTTAGAATGAACTCATGCAACTTGTAGATCATGATTGAAAGGTTTCTAAAGAGTCTTTGGTGGAATATTAACAATGCAACAAAAGAAAATGGGTGAAACAAGCTTTATGTCCTGTTAAACTCTCTTTGGAGAAACTTAAAGGGCAGACTAAACGTGGCAAAGGACACAGAGGGTCGATACATTCCGAGTTAGTAGTTCATACAATATGACCAAAGGCCAAGCATATTCAGAACAATGAGGAAGATTAAGCTACATTCACCTGTTCTTATTCTGCAGAAATGAGCCGGAAAACAGAGAGGCTCGACGAGGTCTGACGAGACACTCTCACACTACCTGTTGGAGCAGTTTCTTGGCATTTCATTTAGTATGTTACACAGAACAGAAAGAATATTTGCTTTCTATTAGGTCATGTGTTTGCAAAGAATGTCTGGCTGCCCAGAGTTCATCTCCAAAAAGAAAAACTTAGCTCGTGCTAGAAGAGTCAAGGGTTCAGGATGGTGTCAATCAGCAGTCAATAGTTCCTTGACCAACAATCAGTTGGATGTTGGGCCCCTATTATACTGATTTTAACGACAGCGGTGTCATAAAAACAGGCTCTACACTTTGGATTCTGAACATGATTTTTGTCATCCATTGTACAAAATATATCCCAAAAGAGGCTAATGAAGCTCCAGCCTACCCTCGGTATTAAATGACCTACATTTTTGATAACTGAGTAGTTCTGCACATTATGTATGCGCATACGCACATGCCGAATGCATGCCAGGGCTGGCACTAAAGTGCCAAAGCCCTGCCTGTTGGGTCCAAACCCCCACTCTCTGTCTCTCTCTCACACATCTCCATGGAGACAGCCCTCCATTTTTGGGTTGGGAGTTAATGCACTTGAGGGGTCCCGGCAGTCTACATTCCTTTTAAAATGTGGAGCTTGTTGATCCTACATTTATAATGTTGTTTGGCATTTAAATGTGTTGTGATGTATAATTAGTGTGATATAATGAAAAGGCAATCAGCCATTGTAGCACTAAAAGTGTAAAACAAGTTTGGTTACACCTCAGCAGCAGTCCTTTAATGATGTCATTAATCTAATCATATTATAACAGGTGTAAGACCAAAGAGAAGTCTATCAACTTACCTCAAATTAAAAGGTCTTGCTGTTTGTAACCAACTATGTCCAACAGAACAGAAGTTATAGCTTCACAAATGTGTCATCGTCACCCTGTGCTGTTAGAATAAGTCTCAGGATTGTCATGGGTGCTGGGGAAACCAGGTAGCAGCAGGAGGTTTGGGAGTGGCTTTCAGTTTTGTGATTAACTCCTTCCTTTCCTTTAAAAAAAATCACTCAGGAGATACAACCTGTTTAGAACCTGTTCAACGTCATGCTCTGTTCTCAAGAGTTACTCCTCTAAGAACTGTAATGACACCCTGAAAATCTCCATTACTCCATTAAAACATGTTTACCAGACAAATAAAACATACACACCTGCTTAAAGTGAGTCCCCGGTCTCAGCAGTTGCGGTTAACTGAGAAGTCTGAGATCTTCAGCTTTTTACTGGAGGTATTCAGCAAATACCTCTGTGCACATTGAAATGGCAAGAAGAGAAAAAGGGCCATTCATATGCTGATGAGCTGGCATGCACTCTATGAACTCAGCCCATACAGACTCCAAGTTAGGGCCATAACACTATAAAAAAAATGGCATAATGAATCTGTACTGTAAAAAATGTTAAGAAAACTTAAAACATTTAAGACAAATTTAACAGAAAACATAGAAAGGCAAAGTTCCATTCAATCCAAGGGAGAAGTAACTACATGTAGCACAATGGCAGCCTCTAGTGGTTGCTGCAACCAATGCTGTAATAAATGTGACTATTGTAATAATTATTACAATCAATCACAATGTAATAACTAGAGCTGCCTGTAAGATATGGGCCTAATTCACAGAGCCACATGGGCAATGGTGCTGTCACACCAATTTTCCCAACTTTCCAGGCCATTCAGACTTGAACACCTAATTATTAAATTATAACAACAGCAGGCATGAATGCACAGCTGTTGTTGTAACTGCTAGTAATGTTACTGCCCAGTTGTCTAGCCTGGCTGGTTGCCATCCAGGACTCAAAGTGGTTCTGTGGTGTTGTGGATGGAGCAAAGCGTGACACCAGTGCATGCTACCAGACTTGACTTGAATGTAACTAATGCCTTTTTCTTGTTCTGTAAGACCAAGCTCCCCATTGGTAAGCAAACTCAGTGGACAGCAGCACCGCTTGACTACTGTGAGGCTAAGGTAAGCAGCTAAGTCTATACTTGAAAAATATGTTGAAGCAACCAAACAGAACCACTACCATGCAGCTCAGGGTCCACAATGAGGCAGAAATCCACAGCGGACATTGCAGGCTTTCAGCTGTTAGCCTTGGAATCTCACCTGCTTAACCTCCAAGGTTAACATCTTCTCAACCTTATATGGTTTTTCCGCTACATGTATGACATTATCACATCACATCAAAAGTACTGTGTTGAACTATAAGACATATGAATAAGACAAACCACCATTATCAATACACATGCGCTGTGACAGTGTCAAATCTTCCGGTGGAAGTTCACCAATACCCACTTTAGTAAACAAAGAATAGAAGCTGTGTGTGTGATCTATTTATCTTTTGCCCTTAATGTTAAATTAGCAGCTTTAAGTAGTGTTTAAGCAGCATGCCAGGTCCACATTGTTCCGTGGATGATCCGCGTGGGATGCAAAAGTGGAAAAAGCAAGTCTGTCCAGTACAGGAGTGGAAACCGCACATCGCATTTGCACTGCACCTTTTCCAACAGAATTGTAAGATTCCGAAGGATGTGCTGAGTATTATTTTTACTTTTATCTGTTATATATCCAAATAAACCCAGTCAAATATTTAATAATGTCTATTTTATGATATACGACACACAGATCTGATGGTTCATATGTGTCATAGTGGGGGAGGTGATGGTCTAATGGTTAAGGCCTTGGGCTTGAGACCAGAAGATCCTCAGTTTAAATCCCAACCTGACTGGAAAATTACTAAGGGCCCTTTGTCTTTAATCCCCTATTGCTCCTGGTGTGTAGTGTGCGCATTGTACGGCAGCTCCCTCACATCGGGGTGCATGTGAGGCATTATTTGTAAATGGCTTTGAGCGTCTGATGCAGATGGAAAAGTGCTATATAAATGCAGTCAATTTAATATTTAACATAAAAAAAACAAACTATATTTCCTAGCCCTGCATAGCCACACAAATTCTCAAATAAGAATTAATATAATAATCTGTAGCGTAAATTTGAGCTGCCAGATTAGTCTTTTCCCCAGGCTACTCATTTCCTGCTTGGATTAAAAAGCAAATTTAAATGTTTATAAGCAGAATAGCAGTTAAAAATGATAATGCCTGAATATCCTTTCATATTTTTTATTCAAAACATATAGTCTGTTATATTCACCCATTATTTTGTTGCTCAACAATTAAAAAGATAAATAAATAAATGAATTCAATAAAGTTTTGGTAAACTGCGCCCCCTTGTGGATTAAACGTTAATCACATTGACAACATGTGGCCATGTTTTTTTTTTAACCCTGGTTGGATTGAAGCTTTGCAGACTGCTGCTTTTACAGAAAACGCAAACAGAACGATGAATGAAAAAACTATGACATCATTACCTGGTCAATGTCAGTGTTGTTTGAAGACGAAGACGCTGCGTCTGCACTTTTGTCGACCTTCTGAAACAATGACGTGATGTCTGGAGCCACAGCATCTTGCAACTCAGAAGACAGTGAGTCTGATTCTGGACCATTTAATTCTGGTATGGTCTCATAGATATGTGAATTACTGACTTTGGGGAAGTGCATAGCAATCTCCTTATCTGGTGCTTCTTCAACGTGATCATCCTGCAGCGAGTTAATGGAGTGTAACGTGGACTTTCTTACAGGAAGAGGCTGTGCGTACAGAGGCACATCGACGATAATCTGAGTTTCTGTGGTAGATGATGAAGCAGCCGCCGCCTGGTGACGCGTATCTTTACACTCAGCAGGCCTCAAGCCTGATGGGTTGGTGTTCGTCTGTGCACGGATCACTGCTGGTGTATTTGTTGTGTCCACTGACGCACTGCTGCTCACACACACATGCAGACTGCTCGTATCCGCCGGGTCTTCACCAAGCGAAGGCAGCTCCCTCATGTACTGAGCTGGGACATAGAAGGCCCTAGTGTGCTGGTCTTTGCGGACATGCCACCAGTGCTCGTTAGTTTTTCTGATCAGGATGTAATTTTCATCAGGCTTGATTGACACCAGGCGACCGTCTTTAGTAGTGTATTCAAATTCATACTGTACTGACACCAGCTCCATGCTCGGGCGCAGCCACGTGGTCTCTGTGTTAATACAGCGTTACCATGTTGGAGCTGAAAATAGAGGAAATGTGAAGTTAGTGTGGCTTAAAAAAACAAAAACAATACATGAAATGTCATTACACTTCCACATGTGCTGTTTCATGTGACTCACAAGTGATATTTGACTTTATATAACGGCTGAGTGGATCCTTGTCATTTGATTGGTGCTTTCTGTGTCACATGGCATGCATTATTCGTCCTATTTGTGTTGCATTGTATTTAGCGTGCAAATTTGGTTCCATATGTTTGGTACCTGCACGCTGTGAACCCTGCCCACTAGTGCGGGCAGCATTTAGCTAAACATGCAGAGCTTGTTTTGCTGACGGATGACGATTTGAAGGAGCTAATTGACGGTGCTAATTCTTCTAATACACACATACAAAAATCCCCTCTGCTGTAAGCTGTCTGGAGGCATGAAGAGCTGTTCGGACGAAAAGCTGATGTGATTTTTTTTTTTCGCGGGGCTGAGGAACTACACAAAGTCTCTTTTTTTTTTTTTTTTTTTTTTGAAGTACAAAGTCAGTGCACAGCATCACCGGACTACACGTCACAATTTGGACTCCTGTTTAAAGTTTGTGTTGGACTTGAGCAGCAGTGGAACACCAAAATGCAAGTCCCTTTTCTGTTTATATATTAATAAAATATCAAATGACAAGGATCTATTTTAGCCATTATATAAAACAAATAATGAATGCTTTTACATTCTTTCAATGGAATGAATATTTCATGAGGTGAAAGCTGGAACAAACCATTCAATGAGGTGAAGCAGAGTTGAATGGTATGTTCCAGCTTTCACCTCATGAAATATTTGTACCATTGAACTCAAACATTCATTATTTGCATATTATCAGTTTTATAGTATCTGTTAATGCACAGTCTTGTGATGATCCTCGGGAGCAGCTGTGGAGGGCATGTTGTCTCTTTTGATGCAGAGTAATCTAAAATATAACACAATTCTAAAATATCCTCGGCTGAGCATTGTCTTCTTTATAATTTGCAGTTGCTTAATTGGTATCCCAGTGCAAAGTGTGTATGTCAAGGCCCAGATCAGACACACACACATTTATTGTTATTTACATTAATTATTAAGATCCTGTTGTCTTATGTACAATTAATGTGTTCAATAAAGCCCCTCTATCAATCAATATTTATGTTTTAACAGCATGAAGGAGGGCGTGCGTATGCATACATGAGCTTTGACAAGCGCTGAAGTTAGCTTTGAGTTAGCATAAGTTAACGTGCACGTTGACATCCGTGAAATGTCTTGTAAATAAGTTCAGAGGTGTTATCAGGGTCCAAAAACAGCTTTCTGAGTTTTAGAAGTGTTTATTTCTCGCTAGCTTTTTACTTAATATATGTCCAAGAGGTTATATTTACACACAAATTAAACAGAATTTGCAGCTAGCTAGACAAACCACTGATGTCATGGTGCCGCTGTACTCTGATTGGCTGTCACCCCTGCCCTTCAAAAAAACCAAACAAACAAACAAACAAACAAACAACCCCCCCCCCCCCAAAAAAAACCAAACAAACAAACAAAAAACTGAACAGAATAAAACGGAATGGAACTTTTTAACCTCTTGAAATACCTCTTAAACAGGTCAAGGTTAGCCATCACTGAACTTGTCAAAATTCTGTCCCAAGAATGTTCCCTGTGAATTTGAAGACTTTGGCAGTAATAGGACTGGACTTATGCTGAGCACAGACAGACGAACAGGTGGACGCAAAGTCTTCGCAAAGTCTTGATGGCCTCGGGTAAAAATGGCATTCAGGAGTAACCATAGGCACCACTGGGATTAAGCAATGATTTTTAGCACGGGCACCATTGGGATTAAGTCCCCATTTTTAGCACGGGCACCACTGGGCCTTGGGGCCTGTATAGGAATCTCAAAACAAATGGTTTCACAGCAGAATCAGCTTCAAACTTAAGGTAGGGACTTTTTCAACACAGTAGAAACCCTGAGTGACATAACTGTATCTACCTACCACATTCCTGCTGGTAGCATGAATGCAAACAGAAAAAATAGACCCTTGCGGATGTGTATCTCAGGAGAGCACCCCCCGGTGGATAGTCTATAGAACTGCTTGGTCTGAACGTGTAGGTGGATAACACTACTTAGCAGCCAGTAAAGACTTCCTCTGTGCCCACATTTGATCTGGATTAGCTGTTGGTCCATGACTGCTCCATAGTTGAACCAACTGCCACAAGAAGTGCAGGCTGGCAGACTATATCTCAGCATGCTGGTGAGCAAGCTCTCCACAACTAAAGATTTCTGCTGGGTGTTCACAACAACAGCCTTATCTGATAATTTAGGATTTATACTCATCACTTTGTATAAGGTCCAGTTTCAGTTGGGAGATCAACCTGTTAATGGTTACATGAATACATTCTATTTTCCTGTAATACATCCTGCATTAATGTGGTATTGAGAATTAACACACTTCCGGATGACTTTACAGAGGATTATTGGAGCACAAACAGCCACTCTTACATGTGTTTCTCCTTGTAGAACCAAAGTGGTGTCTGGAAGTGTCAGGATTGGGATTTTGGTGTCTTGTGTTATGTTATGTTTCCTCTTGTCTGTCACTTGGTCTTTGGTGGTGGGTGTATCCCTCTGTCTTTCCACTCCCACGCCCTGCATCTGTCCCTCACACCTGTTCCTCATTGTCTGCTCATCACTTCCCCTGTATTTAAACCTCACCTTGTCCACCTGTTCCCTGCAAGATCATTGTGCCTCAACGCCTTCGCTTCCAGCTTTTTCTTCTGAGTTTTGCCTTGATTGCCTTGCTTTGTTTTTGACCCTCTGCATGTTTTTTGGACCACGCCCTTGCTTGATGATTTTGATACTACTGCTGTTTTTGGACTGCCTTCCTGTGTACCAAACCTTGCAAGTACCCACAGTAAAACCTTTTGAAAGTGACTCATCTGTGTCTGAGCTTTGCATTTGTGTCCTGCCATTTCATACCACTGACCTTGAAAGGAAGTGCATCCAACATAAACCTTGCGCCAAATCCCGATACACATCTTTGGCAACCTTGAGCAGCTGTTACAGCTGAAAGCACAAATAAATAAAATAAAACATATAAACAGCAACAAGCCTGTTAAAAGGCTGATGATAATCAGTATATTACATTTTTTTAAGTTTTAAATATCATTCACTTGTAGTGGACATAATTGGAATATTCCGACACTGTGAAACCAACACTATTCTCCACAAAAACATAACAGCCTTTCATCGCATCACGCTGTCATCTTACCGAGTGGAAAAAAATTGATAATACAACACAATGTACAACCCCAATTCCAATGAAGTTGGGACGTTGTGTGAAATGTAAATAAAAACAGAATACAATGATCTGCAAATCCTCTTCGACCTATATTCAATTAGATACACCACAAAGACAAGATATTTAATGTTCAAACTGACAGACTTTTTTGTTTTTGTGCTAATATTTTCTCATTTTGAAATGGATGCCTGCAACACATTTCAAAAAAATTGGAATGGTGGCAACAAAAGATTGGGAAAGTTGATGAATGCTCAAAGAACACCTGTTTAGAACATTCCACAGGTGAACAGGTTAATTGGAAACAGGTGAGTGTCATGATTGGGTATAAAAGGAGCATCCCCAAAAGACTCAGTCGTTCACAATCAAAGATGGGGCGAGGATCACCACTTTGTGAACAACTGCATGAAAAAATAGTCCAACAGTTTAAGAACAATGTTCCTCAACGTTCAAATGCAAGGAATTTAGGGATTCCATGATCTACAATCCATAATATAATCAGAAGATTCAGAGAATCTGGAGAACTTTCTACACATAAGCAGCAAGGCCAAAAACCAACATTGAATGCCCGTGACCTTCGATCCCTCAGGCGGCACTGCATTAAAAACTGACATCATTGTGTAAAGGATCTTACTGCGTGGGCTCAGGAACACTTCAGAAAACCATTCTCAGTTAACACAGTTCGTCGCTCCATCTACAAGTGCAAGTTAAAACTCTACCATGCAAAGCGAAAGCCATACATCAACAACATCCAGAAACGCCGCTGCCTTCTCTGGGCCCGAGCTCATTTGAAATGGACAGATGCAAAGTGGAAAAGTGTGCTGTGGTCTGATGAGTCCACATTTCAAATTGTTTTTGAAAATCATAGACGTCGTGAGCTCCGGACAAAAGAGGAAAAAGACCATCCAGATTGTTAGCAGCGCAAAGTTCAAAAGCCAGCATCTGTGATGGTATGGGGGTGTGTTAGTGCCCATGGCATGGGCAACTTACACATCTGTGATGGCACCATCAATGCTGAAAGGTACATCCAGGTTTTGGAGCAACACATGCTGCCATCCAAGCAACGTCTTTTTCAGAGACGTCGCTGCTTATTTCAGCAAGACAATGCCAAGCCACATTCTGCACGTGTTACAACAGCGTGGCTTTGTAGTAAAAGAGTGTGGGTACTAGACTGGCCTGCCTGCAGTCCAGACCTGTCGCCCATTGAAAATATGTGGCGCATTATGAAGCGCAAAATACGACAACGGAGACCCCGGACTGTTGAACAACTGAAGTCGTACATCAAGTAAGAATGGGAAAGAATTCCCCCTACAAAGCTTCAACAATTAGTGTCCTCAGTTCCCAAATGCTTATTGAGTGTTGTTAGAAGGAAAGCTGATGTAACACAGTGGTAAACATACCACTGTCCCAGCTTTTTTGAAACGTCTTGCAGGCATCCATTTCAAAATGAGCAAATATTTGCACAAAAACAATAAAGTCTATCAGATTGAACATTAAATATCTTGTCTTTGTGGTGTATTCAATTGAATATAGGATGAAGAGGATTTGCAAATCATTGTATTCTGTTTTTAATTTACATTTTACACAACATCCCAACTTCATTGGAATTGAGGTTGTAGCAGACACATAATTTATGTGCTGCACACATGAATGCACAGGAAATGCTTCACTTTCTTGCAGAACAACTTGAACGTACTGTACACTGAGACTGCTGGAGCAACAGACTAAAAATTGTTCACCACAAAACAGGAAGCTTGCTTGCATCAGCTTAGCATCATTCCTCCGTCATTTGGCAATCTCAGTCTGCCACATTCGGCTGCATGTTTCCCTCCACGAATCACTTGACATTTATAGATTTACTGCAGAACAATGAATATGTGCAGAAAATGTGGAAAAACAGTTAATTTCTGAAATTTTGAAAGCATGTTTGAAATTATTTTTTTTTAAAATTCTACCTTCTTAATAATAATAATAATAATAATAATAATAATAAATATATATATATATATATATATATATACACACACACACACACACACACACACACACACACAAATGCAAGGGGCATCCGGAAAGTATTCACAGCATTTTACTTTTTCCACATTGTTATGTTACAGCCTTATTCCAAAATGGATTAAATTCATGTTGCCCCCTCAAAATTCTACTCACAACACCCCATAATGATAACATGAAAAAGTTCTGTTTTTAAATTTTTGCAAATTTATTAAAAATAAAAAACTAAGAAATCACATGTGCATAAGTATTCCCACTCTTTGCTCAATAATTTGATTCACCTTTGACAGCAATTACAGCCTCAAGTCTTCTTGAATAAGATGCCACAAGCTTGGTGCACCTATCTTTGGGCAGTTTTTCCCATTCCTCTTTGCAGCACCTCTCAAGCTCCATCAGGTTGGATGGGGCGCGTCGCTGCACAGCCATTTTCAGATCTTACCAGAGATGTTCAATCAGATTCAGGTCTGGGCCACTGAAGGACATTCACAGAGTTGTCCTGAAGTCACTCCTTTGATATCTTGGATATGTGCTTCGGGTCATTGTCCTGCTGAAAGATGAAGCATCACCCCAGTCTGAGGCCAAGAGTGCTCTGGAGCAGGTTTTCATCCTGGATGTCTCTGTATATTGCTGCATTAATCTTTCCCTCAATCATGACAAGGCTCCCAGTTCCTGCCACTGAAAAACATCCCCACAGCATGATGCTTCACTGTAGGGGTGGTGTCTGGTTTCCTCTAAACATGACATCTGGCATTCACGCTAATGAGTTCAATCTTTTTCTCATCAGATTAGAGAATTTTGTTTCTTGTGGTCTGAAACTCCTTCAGGTGCCTTTTGGCAAATTCCAGGTGTGCTGCCATGTGCCTTTTACTAAAAGACTTCCATCTGGCCACTCTACCATAGGTAGAGGTTTTTTTTTCGTGCTCCTGTGACGAAATGAGTCAAATTTTCGTGATGGAGCATTTTTAAACTCACTGTTCCTAACCCTACTCCCACCCCCAACCCTGATCTTAACCATAACCTAATCTTACTCCTTCCCCCCTCCCTAACCATAACCATCCCGACCCCCCCCCCCCCGCTTCACTTTTAATTTTGTGCAGCCATCACAGAATGAATGAGAATGAATTTGTGCTGCTGTGACGAAAATGAGGCGCTTTTAGTCACAATATCACGAACCAGTAGATTAATGTATATTTCGTGCTGCTGAAGCACGACTTGCCGTGAGACCAGGTTGTACAGGCCTGATTGGTGGATTGCTGCAGAGATGGTTGTCCTTCTGGAAGTTTCTCCTCTCTCCACAGAGGAGAGAGGATCAGGTTCTTGGTCATCTCCCTGACTAAGACCCTTATCCTCTGATTGCTTAGACGGGCAGGCAGGTCTAGGAAGAGTCCTGGTGGATCTGAACTGCTTCCATTTATGGATGATGGAGGCCACCATGCTCATTGGGACCTTCAACGCAGCAGAAATGTTTCTGTACCCTTCCCCAGATTTCTGCCTCAAGACAATCCTGTCTCAGAAGTCACCAGACAATTCTTTTGACTTCATGCTTGGGTTGTGCTCTGACATGCAATGTCAACTGTGGGACCTTATTTGTAGACAGGTGTGTGCATTTCCAAATCATGTCCAATCAACTGAATTTACCCCAGGTGGACTCCAATTAAGCTGTAGAAACATCTCCAGGATGATCAGTGGAAACAGGATACACCTGAACTCAATTTTGTGCTTCATGGTAAAGGCTATGGATACTTATGTGCATGTGATTCCTTATTGTTTTTATTTAATAAATTAGCAAACATCTAAAAAAAAACAAAAAAACAAACAACAAAAAACCTTTTCACATTGCTATGGGATATTGTGTGTAGAATTTTGAGGGGGAAAAATAACGTCATTTTGGATTAAGGCTGTAACATAACATAATGTCTAAGAAGTTAAGTGCTGTGAATACTTTCTGGATGAACTGTAAAAAAAAACAACATATATATATATATATATATATATATATATATATATATATATATATATATATATATATATATATATATATATATATATATATATATATATAAAGTCTCTTACAACCAAACCCACAATGTCATTTTGTTTCACTGCGATTTCCAAATGCAACTTAACAGTGGCATCAGTGCAACTCAAAGATCCAGTGACAATGTAAATTTTATACATACGCATATATATATATATACACATATACACACACACGACAACGTTAAAGCAAATGAAATCCTGTACACTAACTATGGAATTTAATCTACTTACCTGGTTTTGTATGCAAAAATCTTCCATCACTGAATTTCTCACTGCAAACTTGACGTAGTTTTGTGAGCTTGTACAGCACATTACTGCTTACATGCATCTCCTCACCCATCTCAGTCTTATTTCCTGTTCTCTGTTTTTCTGTGGTGTCGCTACCGAAACAATGAGAGAAAACATCAGCGTAGGAGAAATGGGAAATTTTCCCAACTGTTCTACACATCATTGCATTGCTGCCTTAGGGTATCTTTCCACATCTGTGACTGTAATTCATTAGCTCAGAACCTAAAAGCATGAGATGGGATGGATCGACAGGTTTGTGATTTTGAAGGTTATTTAACATTTTTCTCCCAGTGTTTGAGAATATTCCGACTGTGTTTGTACAAGCAGCACCCCAAAACCCTTGAGATTACATAATTATAATTATGTCCATAATGATGAGAGGCAGCTCTGTCACCATTTCAACAATGGATAACCTATGGACCTATGCTACTACAAGGCATGGCTTATGATTTTGTTTAGATTGTTTGGTTGGTTTAAGTCAATAAAATGTTAGTCCCAACACACAATGGAAATAGGACAAAAGCCTGATGACTAAGAATGATGATTCAGTGGTTTGGCCACATATTTCCAACAGGCACACAGTAATGAGATTATGAGGAATACTTAAAGGGGAACTCTGAGATTTTTCAACCTGAGTCCTATTTTTAGATGTTTTTGAGCTCAAATTTTCACTCTGGACAAACACTTTGACAATCAATCCAATGTTGTGTTAGAACACTAATATGTTCAGTCTTCTATTTGCAACAGGATTGAGCCCCTCATCAACAATAGACTTGCATGGGCTTAATGCAGAGTGCTGTTGCCAAAAAGGAAGACGGCTAAGGTAAGCCATCACCTGTATACTGATCTGCTTGAATTTTTGTTTACATTTATTAAGGTAAACATGTAGTATGTGTACCTCCATAGGGATCCTCTCCATGCTACCATACACTTACAGTAGAATGACATTTTCACCTATTTAACGAAGACAATAACCATTTACTTTGAGTTTTTTTTTTTTTTTTTGCTTGCCCCATAGGCTTATAATTGTATAGCTGTTTAGCCTGTGATGATGATAGAATTGTAAATTTTAATATATGAAATCTCAAAATATTAACACTGCCTTTCCTTTCCCTCCAGGTCACTGCTTTTACAAAGAACATTACACAGACAAGCCTGAGGTCATTGTGATCAGAGACAGTGACGACAAGGACAGCCTTCTATGGATATTTCTTCTGTAATTCTGTCTGTAATTTTTAACACAGGTACACTTCAACGATGAGAGACAAAATGAGGAAAAAAAAATCCAGGAAATCAAATTGTTAGATTTTTAAAGAATTTATTTGTAAATTATGGTGGAAAATAAGTATTCGGTCACCCACAAACAAGCAAGATTTCTCGCTCTCACAGACCTGTAACTTCTCCTTTAAGAAGCTCTTCTGTCCTCCACCTGTTACCTGTATTAATGGCACATGTTTGAACTCGTTATCTGTATAAAAGACACCTATCCACAGCCTCAAACAGACTCCAAACTCAACCATGGCCAAGACCAAAGAGCTGTCGAAGGACACCAGGAAGAAAATTGTAGACCTGCACCAGGCTGGGAAGAGTGAATCTACAATAGTCAAGCAGGTTGGTGTGAATAAATCAACTGTGGGAGCAATTGTAAGAAAATGGAAGACATACAAGACCATTGATAATCTCCCTCGATCTGGGACTCCATGCAAGATGTCATCCCATGGGGTCAAAATGATCATGAGAATGGTGAACAAAAATCCCAGAACTACACAGAGGGGCCTGATGAATGACCTGCAGAGAGCTGGGACCAAAGTAACAAAGGCTACCCACTATGCAGAGAGGGACTCAAATCCTGCAGTGCCAGGCGTGTCCCCCTGCTTAAGCCAGTACGTGTCCAGGCCCATCTGAAGTTTGCCAGAGAGCATGTGGATGATCCAGAAGAGGATTGGGAGAATATCATGTGGTCAGATGAAACCAAAATAGAACGTTTTGGTAAAAACTCAACTTGTTGTGTTTGGAGGAAGTCGAATGCTGAGTTGCATTGCAAGAACACCATACCAACTGTGAAGCATGGGGGTGGAAACATCATGCTTTGGGGCTGTTTTTCTGAAAATGGGACAGGGTGACTGATCCGTGCTAAAGGAAGAATGAACGTGCCCATGTATCGTGAGATTTTAAGCCAAAACCTCCTTCCATCAGTGAGAGCATTGAAGATGCAATGTGGCTGGGTCTTCCAGCATGACAACGATCCCAAACACACTGCTTGGGCAATGAAGGAATGGCTCCGTAAAAAGCATTTCAAGTTCCTGCAGTGGCCAGTTTCCAGATCTCAACCCCATAGAAAATTTGTTGAGGGAGTTGAAAGTCCATGTTGGCCAGCGACAGCCCCAAAACATCACTGCTCTAGAGGAGATCTGCATGGAGGAATGGGCCAAAATACCAGCTACAGTGTGTGCAAACCTGGTGAAGACTTACAGGAAACGTTTGATCTTTGTCATTGCCAACAAAGGGTATGCTACATAGTATTGAGTCAAACTTTTGTTACTTACTTTTGTTACTGTATACTTATTTTCCACCATAATTTACAAATAAATTATTTAAAAATCCAAGATCACATACAGCAATCTCAGGCAAGTTCATCTGGATGTGTTTTGAGTTTGTGGCCACCAGGGGGCGAGACGCATAATCATTGTGTACTCAATATCTTTACAAAGTCTTGTAAAGCTCAGAACCATAATAATTGATGGCAAGAATTCATTTTAACTTAAAAAATACAAAGCATAATACATATATATAATGCCAATAAACCTTGAGTACTTAAAGTGTGTTTTCTTGTGTATATGTATTTAGGAACAATTTCTGATCTGAACAAATTTTGGTCACCATTTCATGCTATACACCCATTTGACCAGGAGATGTCACTAGTAGGTCACTTCAGCTGCTCCCTTTTACTCGGATCGCTGCAGCAGATCCAAGGGAAGCTTTCTGTGAGGTTGTCCTTGCACTTGGTTAAAATAACAAGATTAACTAGGACTGCAAGCAGTCATATACGGGCCCTCGTTCCGCGCGACTGCCTACCCAGGCCAGTGGGTGCCCTTGTGACCACATGTGGGCATGTGCATGCAGGGGTAACCACTCATCACACAGTTAAAATTTTAAACAAATCACACAATGCATCAAGGAGTTATGACATGTTGATTGTTCATCCACTAGGGGGCGCTCAGTGTACAAACAGAGGGGCTGGGTGTGTTCAGGGGCCAACCGTCATACATGTGAAGTTTCAAGTCAATCAGGCAAAGCATGAAGGAGTTATCATGACTTGATGTTCTATGGCAAAGGGTCAAAATGGCGGCACCATAGCGGCCACACCCTTCAACATAGAGAAAAGCTTTCGATAACTTTTGTTCAGTATCATCTTTGGATGCTGTCAAAGAAATTTGAAGTGCATTGGACAAAATCCCTGGGAGGAGTTCGTTCAAATACAACATGTGGAAATCACGCCAAAATGAGAAGAAAATTCAAAATGGCTGACTTCCTGTTTGGAGTAGACTCATGGTGCAAGAGAGTTTTTTGTACGTCTATGAAAGTCACACATGTGTACCAATTTTCATCTCCCTACTCCAAGAAAAACCCCTATGTGGAGGGGTTTTTGAAAGTTTCAAGGGGGCGCTATTGAGGCATTTTGCCCCGCCCATGGGCGACGCCCCTATGATTTGTAAGAGGTTGTCATGCTCAACCTGTGTATCAATTTTCATGATGATGGGACAAAATTAAAGCCGTCAAAATGAAGAACGTAATTTCATGGCGAATGGGCAATATTCGGCACGCCGCCACACGGACGCCGTTACTCGTAACATCACGGCGTTCATCGCCTACGTTCACCAATTTGTTCTGCATGTTTTAGAAGTGGAATGAAGTTGATTGGGTTAAGTATGTGACATCAGGACCTCTTAAAGTAAAAATAGGACATTTCCCGCCACCACCGGGGGACGCTATGGCGCAGGTGGGAACTTAAGATATGCAGACGTTCAGGGCGGAGCCCTCATCATGTCCAGCAAGTTTGAAGGATCTATGATGATGTATGTGGGCGTGACAGCCGTTCGAAATGAAATGGCATTCTCCAAAAAGCTCGCCAAAGTTTGACAACCCCTAGCAGCCACACCTTTTGACTTAATTAGAATCTTTTGATAACTTTTGATCACCATTGTGTTGTGATGATTTTGACCAAATTTGAAGACGATCGGATAAAATCCCTAGGACGAGTTCGTTCAAATGTAAGTAGTGGAAATGGCCAAAAATGGCAAAAATTTGCTCAAAATCGAAACAAAATCAAAATGGCCGACTTCCTGTCGATATTTCACCATGACAGTAAGAGACTTTTTTGTGCGTCCTGGCATGGTAAATACGAGGGCTGTCCGTAAAGTATAGGTCCTTTTTATTTTTTATATGGATTTCATTCATATGTTTTTACGTCAGACATGCTTGAACCCTCGTGCGCATGCGTGAGTTTTTCCACGCCTGTCGGTGACGTCATTCGCCTGTGAGCACTCCTTGTGGGAGGAGTCGTCCAGCCCCTCGTCGGAATTCCTTTGTCTGAGAAGTTGCTGAGAGACTGGCGCTTTGTTTGATCAAAATTTTTTCTAAACCTGTGAGACACATCGAAGTGGACATGGTTCGAAAAATTAAGCTGGTTTTCAGTGAAAATTTTAACAGCTGATGAGAGATTTTGAGGTGATTCTGTCGCTTTAAGGACTTTTCACGGTGCGAGATGTCGCGCAGTGCTCTCAGGCAGCGTCATCAGCCTGTTTCAAGCTTAAAACCTCCACATTTCAGGCTCTATTGATCCAGGACGTCGTGAGAGAACAGAGACGTTTCAGAAGAAGTCGGTTTCAGCATTTTATCCAGATATTCCACTGTTAAAGGAGATTTTTTTAATGAAAGACGTGCGGACGGGTCCGTGCGGACGGGTCCGCACGTCGGGACGCAGCCGACGCAGCGCGGCGGCACAGGAAAAACACCTCCGTGTTTAACCATTTGTTAAAATCCAGTTGGCTTTTGATGGCTTTCAGTGGAGTGAGTATATGAGAAATTGTTTATCAGCTGGAGATGTTCCAACTTGTCCTTAAGGCTTCCAGCAGAGGTGTTTTTCCTGTGACGGAGCGTCGCGGCGGCTGCGAGCCGACGCTGCAATCCGCCCGCACGTCTTTCATTAAAAAAAATCTCCTTTAACAGTGGAATATCCAGATAAAATGCTGAAACCGACTTCTTCTGAAACTTCTCTGTTCTCTCACGACGTCCTGGATCAACAGAGCCTGAAATGTGGAGGTTTTAAGCTTGAAACAGGCTGATGACGCCGCCTGAGAGCGCTGCACGACGTCTCGCACCGTGGGAAGTCCTTAAAGCGACAGAATCACCTCAAAATCTCTCATCAGCTGTTAAAATTTTCACTGAAAACCAGATTAATTTTTCGAACCATGTCCACTTCGATGTGTCTCACAGGTTTAGAAAAATTTTTGATCAAACAAAGCGCCAGTCTCTCAGCAACTTCTCAGACAAAGGAATTCCGACGAGGGGCTGGACGACTCCTCCCACAAGGAGTGCTCACAGGCGAATGACGTCACCGACAGGCGTGGAAAAACTCACGCATGCGCACGAGGGTTCAAGCATGTCTGACGTAAAAACATATGAATGAAATCCATATAGTTTTTGAAAAAAATAAAAAGGACCTATACTTTACGGACAGACCTCGTATGTGTACCAAATTTCGTGAGGTTACGACGAAAAAAGCCCAATGCGGAGGGGTTTTTGAAAATTTCTAGGGGGCGCTATTTTGCGATTTTTCTGCGACCATGTGCGACGCCCCCAAAATATCGAATTTCGGATCCGGCCGGATGACTTTGGAAAGTTTCGTGAGTTTTTGAGCATGGGAAGAGGCCGAAATTTCGATTTCAAGAGTGAGAATAATAATAGTAAATAATAATAATAATAAACAGCGCAATTACAATAGGGTCCTCGTAGGATGTTGCCTACTCGGGCCCTAATAAATGGAATAGTTTTGACTGTGTTGAATGTTTGGTTTGCAAAGTAAAAGGTCAAATGATGTTGACGTCCTTTGGATTCTATGACACGTGACATATGTTATTGCTACTCAAACACATATCACTGCAACATTATTTTTTCTTCAACATAATGGAAAGCCTTGCTTATTGCAAGGCATCAAAAAATTAATTCGAACTCATATTGTTCCTCTCCACGGAAATCTTTAGTAAAAGGCGAAAGATTTATACGATTTGAAGAGAACCATGAGTTTACTGAAACTCACAGCAAACCGTGAAGCAACTGAGTCACGGACTTACACACTTGACTGATGGTGTCAAAACGCAAACACGGTTATTTGTTTTTTTTTTTTTTTACTTTTTGAACCAGTAAACTTAATATACGGTACGTGAACGCATCATTAAATTTCTTATTACGATAGCTATGTTTTTAAATGTTGTAATTCGTTTGAGCGCATTGCATGACGGGAAACAGGATACTGCGAGTCACGCCCATGTTACACCGACTATTACGTTCTTTAAAAAAAAGGCGAAGTTGCGTTTAGTCGAATAAGCATGACTTGGAAATGTGAAATACGACATTAACAGTTACATTTAACATTATGTCAAAGGGAGCTGCACTGTGGAGTGAAGCCATAATGTCGATAAACAAATGTCTAAGATAATCGTACACGCATGCGCCGTCCGAACACACTGGTGACATGCGTTTTCCCCGCATCAGTTAGATTGTTCATTCGCCCCAATTGAAGTTAGACAGCAGCGAACTCTGAAATTTTGCAAGATAACAGGTTTCAAATATCGCAGAATTTCAGAGTTCGCCGCGCTCTTTGTATATTGTGCCTAAAACTTTCGTGAATATGTGTTAGACGTCGTTATTGTGTTTGTTTTATGTACACATGCGAGAACCTCGGGTTGCCTTTCCGTTGTCTCCCCGCTCATATCATTCTGGTGGAAAACGAAGTTTACTCTTTTCACTCTCTGCTTATTGTTCTCTAAAGTTGACCCTGTTTGTTCCACAGTCCGAAATCGGGTTTGTTTATGAAAGCTCACACAAACAGACACAGAATATTTGCCTTAGTACTAAGTTTTCAGGGTCTCATGCATGCAGTATCTTATCATGATAAAAGGCATAAAAAAAATTTTGGTAGTATAATGTTCCTTTTGACTGCAGCGACTGGCGCGCAAAGGATTATGGGATATCTCAACAGGGCGAATGCGGGCGGGGTGGGGGGCGTAACGTCGAGTTTCAGTAAAGTAAAATAAACGTAATTTATTTCCATTTTATTGTTCAAATGCCGAAGAAACTTTATTCCCAGTTAGAAATGCTTAATATACTCTGCAACAACGGCAAAAATACAGAAAACGTGTTTCAGTTGTAAAGTAAATCCCTGAAATACGTTAAGTATTGAAATGTGCAACAACAAAAAAAATTATAAAACTTACATAACTGATAACCCCCCCCCCCTCCTTTTTTTTTACACTTAACTTTTTAAAAGTCTTGGTTAATATATTTAGTGTTCGTTTTGCTATTTTTTTTAGTCAGCATGTCGATTTTTATATCTTTCCAGGTTGTTTGTAACTATACTTTTCCAATAGCGCATTAAGAAAGAACTCAAAGGTTCTTTATCTCAAACTTAAATTCAAAAAGGGGGACAACTTTGTGGTGACACCATGTGGCAATGAAGCTTCCGTAAAACATGCCTGCAGCACCAGTTCTTGCAGGATGTCCAAATAAATTCTCTGGTTTAATACCGCCACCTACGAGCCAGATGTACACAAGACAACTTGGAAACAAAAATCTTTGTAACCTTACCTGTACGTCCTTGTATAGATTTAAAGTAATCCTTTTTTCAACAAAGCAACAGCTTTATATTTAGTGGTTTGACTGCTTTAGAGCCACAGCAGAATGTGGTTGACTTTCAACACTGACCTATTTCTTACAACGCAAAAGCCTCAAATATTAGAATAATTCTTCTGAAACACATGTTCTGCAGGAGATACATATCCTCCATACAAAATGTTAGAAGGACAATGGCAGTTTTTCTATTCCAAAAGGAACACTGGGGGATCATGAAACATGTTTCACTGTTACACTGACGCGACAAAGTGTGAAAACAGAAGAATCAAAATATAAGTGTTCGTGCAGTATCACTCTGCACATGTGGAATTTGTCTAGAACCTGTTCACATTAAATCAGTAGCTGCAGACTTCAACTTTCCACAAGCACCTGAGCTACACAAAACAAAAAACACAGACAATGGCATGAAACCATCTCGTCTTGGGTCCACACCGTGAAAAGTCATTTTGGGCCCAGCAGAACCAAAGGAGTGTTTGGTTCTACATTACATTTTGGTCATCTGTTCAAAATATAAATACAGTTCAGTCTATCAATAAAAAATAAGGCAGGATTAATTTTTTTTTTAATAACATTCCTTGTTCTTCTTCCTGGTGGCATTGTTGATCTTCTTACAAGCCGTGTTCCAGTCAGCTTTGACTGTTCTCTGGAAAGTGCCTGTGTGCAGCTTCTCCCTGCTCCGCTCAGCTCATATGGCTTTAATGTCCAGAAGGTGAATGTGTTGGCTTCCTTGTCGTAGGTTTTTAATCTCCTGCAGCTTGCGCCCGTGAAGTGTGAAGCGTGACCAGCAGGCCAGCTGGAACAGGGCGCACGTGATGGGCACAAACACCAACATGTAGAAGCAGCCCAGACGCAGAGGCGGAGTTACTGAGCCAGAGGCGACGGCGGGTGCAGAAATGACAGAGTCTTTTGCAGGTTCCCTTTCAAAGATGTCATAACCTTTGAAAGGAGAAACAGCGTGACAAAAAGGTGTTGTTAAAAAACGGAGAGGACAACAGTTCTCACCTAAAGAAACAGTGTTGGAAAGCAACTCAGAGCAACCTCCTCTCACAACCTACGAGCAGGTACAGTCCAGGTTTGTACGTTGCTATGGAGATAATATTTTATGATGTGACACAAATGCACACATGCTCCTACTTGATCAACACAATTAAAACACTTTCTGTAATACAAGAGTGTAGAAAGCAAAAACAAAGACACATGAATCACCCTGTGACATTTGAAAACAGAAAATGTGTTTGTTGTCAATGACTCAACACACACTGTGTGTGTGTGTATATACCTGTGTAAACACACAGTAGCCAGGTGCCAATGAGAGGGGCGAATGTTTGACCTGGTTTAGTTAACAAAGCCACCATCCCGAAGAGGAGAGCGGAGGCGGCCTGTTTGCGTCGATTCAGCACAAAGTCTTCATCCACCAGGTCAGATACGACCAGTTTCAGCAGCTTGCAGGTCCCCTCTGTAAACACCCGGTTACTACGAGGAACACAAGTCAAGATTCAGTTTGGAGCCCCAACAGTGCAGTTTTTCCCAATCAAGAACAGATCCTTCAGTTCGCTGGACCACAGTATCATCACTAATTAATGTCAATGATATCACACCCTCTCTGCTCTAGTCTGGATAAACATGCTTTGAAAGAAGAAAAGGAGGTGGGGGAGGTCCACAATGTAACCACCATCACTGCTTATTTTTCTCAGTTCAGTCAAAAGAAAGGAAATGAAGAGATGTGATTAAAGACACTTAAAAAACAAAACAAAAACACAAAAGAGGTTGAACATGTCCATGTAACAGGATCGGTAAGCCAGACAGGAGGTGGCACTGGCTAAAATATTCAACGATAATCATAATGAGAATTTGAAAAACAAATTAAGACAAGACAAAGAGGTGTTCCTTCCACCTCAGAAAGCTGAGCTTTGCAAACACAGGTTTTGCAACCACTTGTGGTTTTTGCAACCGCTTGTGGTTTTTGCAACCAATGACAGAGAAGACTCAGAAGAACTACCAAAGACAATGATATGGTTTGCAGCAATGCACAAAGATCACCTAATAAACCTAAACTGCTGTAGCTGTGCAGGATGTCTTTTGCACTTATTCTGATGTATGCTGAAGCCTCAATATGACTAAAAAACTGTCTACTTGTAGCTACAGGAACAGTTTGTGTGTTTGAAATGGACATTACTGCCATCTCAGTACAATTGATTCCAAGATGCAGTACCTGCATTATGACTGGAAATCAAATGTGACAAGGGAAAAAATATCTTTCTATATTTTCCCGTTTTATATATCGGCAACAAGCAACAAAACATCAAGAAGCCAATGTTTGTGCAATGCAGATGGTGTGTGTGCATGCTGTACCTAGCAATGAAAACGCACAGCAAGTAAACGTGGTCAGCCCCCGACAGCAGCATAGCCACACTGAGTCCTAGCTTTACCAGAAATAACCAGTGGATAACCTGGTAAACCCCATAGCGCTGGCACAGTGTTAGAAAATACAGGTTGTTCAGGTGGGGAGCAATGTAAGAGATCCCTGTGTGGAAGGAGCACAGCAACATTAGAAAAAAATAGGCAACGGAAAGAACAGTGAGCTGATCCATCAAAGACTAGTTTAAAAAATAAAAATAAAATCTTGTACATGTCAACAGCTTGCATGAGGAAAAGTAATGGAATATGTTCAGTTGTTACATGCAATAAATTCTTTCACTGTACACAGAAAAATTAATGTAGCACACTATAAAACGATCATCTGTTCTCATCTCAAAGATGCAAAAACCACAACATGCATTTATTAATACGTTCACTATCCTGTCCATATAAACACACTGCTCACTCTGGATAAATTAAAAAGGATTTGAAAGTGTAAAATGTAAAAAAAATAAAAAATGATGATGATAATAATAATAATAATCTTACCCAGTAAAATAGAACCTGTAGATGCAGATATAGTATCAGATAGAAGATGCTCCAAGAACAGAGGGAAAAAGTTGCTGTTGAAATGGCAGTGAAAAACCTGTAGGGGGAGCAAATAAATTTACAGAATGCAATTGAAAAGCTGAGCGCCTAGTACATCAAGGAATTGGAAACAAAATTCAATCAGGGCCCATTTCCAAGAATATCCTCCCTGATGTGGAACCCCCCCCCCCCCCCCCTCCATCCACACCATAATCAATAATTATTGAACAGCACCACCTTTGAAAATCTGGATTACAAAATCATCATCACCAGTTATACAGTTTCATGATTAAGTGATATAGAAAAGGATTTAAAAAATAAAAGAAAACCTGAAAGTTCAGCTACAATTTGCCAGAAGGCACATCAGAGAAGCAAGTCTAGATTTTTTTTTTTTTTTTTTTTTTAAAGGAAATTCTTCTCTGCTCCACTCCACTATGATACTATGAGTGGTGATGCAAATGCAAAACTTGCACTACACACAATTTCTCCAGTTGCAGCCACAAACTTTCTCCTCCTTGCACATTCCCTTCATTTATATAAATACAAAAATACTGTCTGCTCCACACAGATTTACCATAGGCTACCATACCGTTTGTGTTTCTTCATAATTGGTGCGAATAAAGTCCAAGACATGATCAGTGTCTTGGAAATGTTCATGTATCTGTCCTGACTTGTCTGAAGACTGGATCTAAAAATGATGGTTTATATGTGTAATACCAGAGGGTGCACTTACTTATTCACACCATCATTTTGGCTTATAGATTTTTTTAATCTCTTAAATAAAAATGTAGAGATTAGTTTTCACTGCAAGTTCAAAGGGCATAATTTAAGACATTTTAATATACAAAGCCTGGATTTTTGTTTTGTTTTTTTAATGTCCTAAAATAATTTCAAACATGTAAAAGCTCAAGGGGGCTTTTTCACAGCACCGTATTTGACCACTAACAAAGCCATGATAACTAGCACAGTATAACATGCTTTTCCTCTGCCAGTACTCAGAGTATATTCGGTGTGACTACAGGCAATGCATTTACCTGAATAAGGTTCATTGACACGAACCACATGAAGTTTCTGTGCCTGGAGAGCTGCCTGAGGTATTGCCCAACAGTGACAGGTTTATCTGGATTGGTTAGTGGAGCATTTCCCACGGTTAGCCTGAAATAGAACAAGAGAAATGTTATCGCAATCAAAAAAAAAAAAAGTTAAAGATACTGAGAAATTCCAATTTTATTCTTTCATCATTACTCTTTGATTGTTAGCTCCTCATCTTTCCTTGTCCGAGGTTCTCTTCTAAAACGACTCTGCAGCATCTGGGACACCAACACAAAGCCCAAGATGGAAAACGCTGACAGTGTCACACAGAAGAGACGGAAGGAGTTGAAGTTCTCCTTGTCCAGAAGGAATAGGAGAGAAACACGGAGAAGGAACCCAAAGCACTGAACACTGAGCAGTGGAAGCTGAGGCGAGTGCGGTCAGCAGCGGACATGGCAAGGTCAGCCAGCAGGGCACTGTGGTGGAGGTCAACCATCGTGAGGAAGCCATCGTACAAACAAAGGCACACCAGGAACTGCAGGCTGGGCCTGGCCCACGCCACCCAGAAGGCGAGGAACGACAGCGCAAAAAGGGGGCCACTCCTGGACAAGGCCTTCAGGCGCTTCAGCACCACATCTGGAGATATGATCTGGGGGCCAAGCCTGAAAGAGTAAAAAAAAAAAAAAAACGTTATTGCAAAAATGCAGTCAGAAAAGCTGTTCAAAACATACACAAAACTAGAGCACCACGCTTATAGAGCGCAAACTTCCACCAACACTACTTTCCAATTCCACAAGGCTTGACCTTGGAAAATTTTTTTTCCAAGGTCAAAGTCCTGTTAGAAGCAGTGTTTCATAAGCCAAAATACTGATCAAAAGGACGTTTCAATGTTAATATCAAATTATCTGCTAAATTCGCAATACAGGTCAGATGCGGATCAAAACTTGGTCTATTCATTGAGCGTGCCAGTTTGCACCTCATTGTCACAAATTAGATTGACTGAGGTACTTTTGTTTGAGATACTTTGTCAGGTGATACCGAGTGCCAGTCTGCACCTCACTCTCAAATATGAGAGTGATTGGGGCACGTTTGATTAAGATATGATGGAAAATATACATCAAATGGGTTTTTCAATGTTAAATTTAAATGAACACAAAATCTGTAATCTGGATCAGATCAAACTTTGTCAGTCCATAAAGAATACTATCCTACATAAAACAAGATTCAAATATGAAAGAAACTGGATCTTTATTGACAGAGTTACGAATTCTGAAAATTCGTTCAATATTAAAGATAGAGATTTTCTGACTTTGACCTTGAAAACTGAATCACTTCTTGCCTATCAGGATATGAATCTTCAGTAAAATATATGAAAAATAGTGGGCTCCAGGCTGTTCACAAACAAACAAACAAACAAACGGCAAAAACAACCTCCTCCAACTTCGTAGGTGGAGGTAAAAACCCATTAAAAACAAATTAAAGAAGAAATGACTTCTCAATTCAGACCAGAGTTAAAAGGATCCCAACTGTACTGATGCAATGATGATGCACCTCTTGATAATACAGAGACATGTTTTGTTAGTTCACGATGACGTGCAAACACAGATGGTGACCGTTGTTTGCCAATTCTGGCTCTTAAGCTTTGTTTAATGACCATGCTTAAACAGGCTCACAGCATCCTGTTCAGAAAATAATACAGCACACGTGAATAAACGTCTGTGTCCACTCTGTTACGGCAGCATGTGTAGCAATCCAAATATTTTCACTTAAACGCCTGGACTGAAAAATGACATTTAATCTGTTTAACAATGAAGTTTCCATATCTGGACCACATCAGAGGATCAACACAACACTTTTTTGACATACAACCTGACAGCTACAGTAGTGTTCAGAATAATAGTGCTATGGGACTAAAAAGATTAATCCAGGTTTTGAGTATATTTCTTATTGTTACATGGGAAACAAGGTACCAGTAGATTCAGTAGATTCTCACAAATCCAACAAGACCAAGCATTCATGATATGCACACTCTTAAGGCTATGAAATTGGGATATTAGTAAAAAAAAAGTAGAAAAGGGGGTGTTCACAATAATAGTAGTGTGGCATTCAGTCAGTGAGTTCGTCAATTTTGTGGAACAAACAGGTGTGAATCAGGTGTCCACTATTTAAGGATGAAGCCAGCACCTGTTGAACATGCTTTTCTCTTTGAAAGCCTGAGGAAAATGGGACGTTCAAGACACTGTTGAGAAGAACAGTGTAGTTTGATTAAAAGGTTGATTGGAGAGGGGAAAACTTATACGCAGGTGCAAAAAATTATAGGCTGTTCAGCTACAATGATCTCCAATGCTTCAAAAATGGACAAAAAACAAACAACAGAGACGCATGGAAGAACGGAAAACCATCAAAATGGATAGAAGAATAACCAGAATGGCAAAGGCTCACCCATTGATCAGCTCCAGGATGATCAGAGTCTGGAGTTACCTGTAAGTGCTGTGCAGTGTTGTGGAAAGTAACTTTGACAAGTAATGTAACTAATAAGGTAACGAGTAATCTAACTTGGTTACTCGTAAGATTGAGCAATCAGAAAAGTAACTAATCAGCAAAGTAACTAATAGTTACTTTTCTGAGTACTAAATCTTAAAAATAACCAAATTAGATTATGAGTAACTTTATTAATTACATTCAGCAGCTGCCGACAAGGTGTCCGCAGCTGCTAATGAAGTAAATGTAAGAAGTAACTGTAAAATATAACTGTATAGATTAACTAATGAAGTAACTTTCCAAAGTTACTTTCCCCAACACTGGTGCTGTGACAGTTAGAAGACGCCTGTGTGAAGCTAATTTATTTGCAAGAATCCCACGCAAAGTCCCTCTGTTAAATAAAAGATGTGCAGAAGAGGTGACAATTTGCCAAATAACACATCAACTAGCCTAAAGAGAAATTGAGGAATATTTTGTGGACTGATGAGAGTAAAATTGTTCTTTTGAGTCCAAGGGCCGCAGACAGTTGTGAGACGACCCTCAAACTCTGAATTTAAGCCACAGTTCACAGTGAAGACAGTGAAGCATGGTGGTGGAAGCATCATGATATGGGCATGTTTCTCCTACTATGGTGTTGGGCCTATATATCGCATACCAGGTATCATGGATCTGTTTGGATATGTCAAAATACTTGAAGAGGTCATGTTGCCTTATGCTGAAGAGGACATGCCCTTGAAATGGGTGTTTCAACAAGACAATGACCCCAAGCACACTAGTAAACGAGCAAAATCTTGGTTCCAAACCAACAAAATTAATGCCTCGCAGATGTGAAGAAATCATGAAAAACTGTGGTTATACAACTAAATAGTGATTTAGTGATTTTGAGTGATTCACAGGATTGCTAAAAAAAAGCAGTTTGAACATGATAGTTTTGAGTTTGTAGCGTCAACAGCAGATGCTATTATTGTGAATACCCCCTTTTCTACTTTTTTTTTTTTTTTTTTTTTTTTTTTTTACTAATAGCCCAATTTCATAGCCTTAAGAGTGTGCATGTCATGAATGCTTGGTCTTGTTGGATTTGCAAGAATCTACTGAATCTACTGGTACCTTGTTTCCCATGTAACAATAAGAAATATACTCAAAACCTGGATTAATCTTTTTAGTCACATTGCACTACTATTATTCTGAACACTACTGTATATGTGGATTAACAGATTTAACAGCTGGTGACAGTATGGAAATATTTAAAGATCCCATTCTATCTGGACAGTGATCAGACATGTTTTTCCAAATCCGGCTCATCCTACACATGCATCGGGATTTTAAATGGTGTTATTGTAGTTCATGCTAGTTTAACAGTGTTGTTAGTGTTACTGATTTGTGTTTTTGTAGTTCAACTGGTTTAGTCAGTTTACTTAAATTGTCATGTTGCTATTATCATGAGTGAAAACTGTACTATGTTTGATGTCTTCCACCACTGTCTGTTTGTGGGTGTGTAAAAATAAAAGCCAGAGTTTGGAACAACTCCAACCTCACTGAGAAGGCAAAACTGCACGTCAACCAGAACTGCGTGCTCAGCACACTACTCTACTGTAGCGAGGAATGGACTGCCTACACCAGACATGAGAAAAAGCTCAACAGCTACCATCTGAGGTGCCTTAGACAAATTATGCACATCGGATGGCAGGACAAGGTGCCCAACACAGAGGTCTTGGAATGTGCCAACATGAGCAGCATGTTCACCATTCTTGGTGAAAGGCACTTTTGTTGGCTTGGCCATGTCAGGGGAATGGATCTGGGCCACATTCCTAAAGATCTACTGTATGGTGAGCTGGCAGAGGGCACTCATTTGGCTGGTCAACCACGCCTGCGCTTCAAGGAGGTCTCCAAGAAGGATATGAATATGTGCAGCATCAATGTCAACACGCGGGAGTAGTGTGAAGAGGACCGTGCAGCCTGGCACCTTACTGTCAGAACAGGTGCACAGAGGGCTGAGCAGGAGAGGAACCAAGGCCTTGCTGAGAAACGAGCTAGGAGGAAGGAGCGACAGCAGCAGCCTCAGCAGGCATCACAGCACACGTGCAACAAATTCAGCAGAGATAGTCACTTGCGCAGGTGCAGATAGAAACAAAAGACGAAAATTTCCTGTATATTTGTATTGTTAACTGTGCTGGTAGTATGGCCCAAGCTGTGGGTCACCCCTTTGAGTCTGGTCTGCTTGAGGTTTCTTCCTCAAATCATTGGGAGTTTTTCCTTACCGCTGTCGCCAGTGTGCTTAGTCTAGGGGTTGGTTAAGGTTAGACCTTACTTGTGTGAGGCACCTTGAGGCAGCTTGTTGTGATGTGGCACTATATAAATAAAATAAATTGAAATTGAATTGAAAAAGTGTAAACCAAACAATCTGCACGCTACACCCTCATCTCTCGCAGACGAACGGATGCCAGGAGGGGAAAAAAAATAAAAAGCACCTGCTTGTGGCAGAATACAGAAAAAGAAAAGCTCTGTGTGTGCGTATAACTTTGATCATGGACAAACTGGGAAGAGCTGACTTTAGTCGTTTGGTATGCTTATGTATTTGGGTCAAGGATGAACGCTGCCAAAATGTAGCGTTGATAGAACTAATTTGAACTAATATATTTGAGAAACTACAGATATTAGCTAACAACCCTGAACAATGGATGCCGTTACATTCTGAACTCACACACCATTCCAGCAGGGGCGGTAGATCATCTTTATATTAAAAGCGTGCATGTGTGACTTTATTTAGCGAGTTCAATGTAAGTACATAATATAATTGTAAATACGTTAAAAATATATGAATGACACAAGAATGTAAAACACTTATTTCCATTGTGGTCCATTTAAAAATCAAATGACAAAACAGAAGTAATAATAACATAATAATAGTGTGTATGTGATAACCTAAACAATTTATAAATGCATTAAGACAGTAAATTAACACACACACACACACACACATATATATATAAAATTAACAGGAAATAAAAAAGGGCTGAGTTCTTCTAAAAAAAAAACTGTTGAGGTCTAAGGCTGTAAAACCATTCTGGACTCATGGGTCATTCCAACTCATTACAGAAACTTTGCATGATTTATTACCCCCTTGAAAAATGTCAGCTAACTATTTTATAAACACTACCCAATTTAGAGTCTATGGATGCTCACGTGCAAGGCACTAGTTCTGACATATAGCCCTAATGGACTCTGTGTGTGCTCCAAGATATCACTGATAAATAAGCAGAAATACTTTTGATGCAACATTAGAGGCTTAAGGCCCCCTGACACTTGCATGAATTTGATCGCGCACTTGCACGCACTCTGCCATGTAGGAGAGTACACTAGTGTCAAACTCCTTGTAAACCGGTGTTAACTGTGTGCGGCTTCGTGCACATGCGCAAAGAAAATATTTAAATGTCCAAAATCTCAATCACGCATTAATGACGTGAACGTCAAGTGAACATTGCGCAAACAAGTCAAAAACACTGCCTGTGAGTGCGTCAGCGCACCGCATCACAGCGCAACTTGTCTGAACGATTATAACGAGATGTTAAATCTGTCATAAACATACTTTTACACCTGCTCACAAGAAGGAATGAACATGCAACTGTTTCACCAAGCTATTACAATATAAACATTACAAATAATTACCTTTTTAGTTGGCTCCAAATACATTCTCCACCTCATTAAGTGTGCGAGAAAAGCAGCAGCTGGAACAGTCCTCTGTGATTCTGGAAGCGATTAGAGCCATTTTCAAAAGTCAATTCGGACAGAAAATGATTAATCAGCCACAAAATAAATATTTCGTATACGCAGCATTCAGTGCACAATTCGTGGCAACCAGTGGAACAAAGCACAGCGTCCAGCTGGGAACACAGTGGGTCGGATTATCACAATGTGTGTGCACGTGCGCGGATCAAAGTTGTGCAAGTGTCAGGGCATCTTTAGTTTTGCTGATGTCACTATGAAAAAAGAGGAAGGGAAAAAAGGACACTTACTGAGAAGAACTGAGAAACGAGCGGTCATGAGCCACCCAAAGAGAGGGTCATTCAGGCTGTTCCATAGAAGAAGAACACCGTCTGTGAACAAACAGAACAATTTAGTCAGTCACGTCGTGCTGTGTTGGTTTTACATGAGGTGAGCTGTCCAGTTAGTGATCCTCAACCAGGCCTGGATGATGCCATCAGAAAAAAAGCACAAGCTAACCAGAATCACTGCTCAAATGCAACAAAGTAGCTGGAAGCTGAGCGTATCAGCCACTGCTTATGTTTTAAGCAGCCTTAATGCATTTTAATGTGTCCCACAGTAAGATCAAATCTCATAAATACAAAACACTGAACAATGTGGGGAACAAATCAAACATGAGCTGGAGCTACTAAGAAATTGAGATCCCATTTCCAACTTGCATATTTATACAACTACAGAATGAGTAGTCTTATTACTTACCTCTCCCACCCAGAATGAGATTTATCAATCTTGTAAATGGACACAAACGTCTCGACATAGTAAAGGAGGAACACGTTGTGGAGGATGGACATAAACAAGGTCAAAGAGCCATAGAGCACCGCCGTTGAAAAGCCCTTCCAGCAGCCACAGACGCTCTGCCCATTCTTCAGTCTTAAATCACTCTTGCTCCGTTTTTGCTTTTCCAAGCTGCTACCATCTCAAGGCTTGGCGGATCCAGGGTCACGACCTCATCATAACCTGAGGGGGGATTCAAACAAGTTTCAGTGCCACAGAAATTGTTTTTTCCTTCTTTAAAACAAACCCTGAAACCTCAAGGAAATGTATGTATACAGAAGAATTTTAACAATTTATAAATCTGCTAAAGCATTTTTCAGCATCACTTGAGAAATTCCCTGCACAACTCTCCGTGAACAACCCAAAATAACCCTCCAGCTTCATCTGCACACAGGACCAAACCAAAAATGAGCCAATTTTGGAGCAACAGTACAGCAAGTACTCAGAGTTAGGCTCTGGGCAGCTATTCCTCTTCCTCTGGCTGAGGTCCGTGAGTGGGTGTAACAGTAATTTCCCCACTGTCGTTTTTATGACCAGGCTGATGACATTCTGCCTTACCCTCCCATAAAACCTTTTATCACACAGTGAGAAGACAAAATCAAACTCAACTGAACATATTTTATGCAGCTTTGTGCTTCCTGTATATATTTTTGTCTCCGGCAGGAAATTGGAGTGTCTGGATTTGCCATTGTTCTGGATCAAGAGTAAGATCCAGGCTTGTCAATGCCTTCCTGGACTTGGCTATTGTTAAGTGTCAAACTTGCAGAGACATTCACTTATTTCAGTCTTGTCTCAGAGTCCTTGGGCTTTGAAATAAAGATGTCTGGAAAAGCTTATGAAACTCTGCTGACAGAGACGTTTTGCAATGTTTTTACCTTTGGAGGATGTTGTCACCTAAAGACTTGGACCATTGTTAACAACAATAGGTCCAAGTCTTTAAAGGTCCTGGTAATCTGTCGTAGTGGATGGTTGTGAGACTAATGTGACGACTGGATTCGCTCGTGCCAGGTCTCTTTGTAAAGCAAAGCAAGAGTTCATGGTGAAGATAATTAGCTCACTCCAGTCCAGTAAATGTCATTGATGGAGGGGAGTTGGTCCTTTGGGAAGATTTATTCTGCTTTGTGGTGACCAGCAGTGCAGTTATTGTACCACACAGAAATACAGTTAGTGAGGGATAGTCTCAATGGTGCAGTGTAGAAACCGTCGGGATCCTAGGGCACAGCCGGGCTTTCTTGAGAGTCCGTAGAGAGTGTAGTGCTGATGCGCCTTTTGACCAGGGTGGAGTAACTGAAAGACCAAGAGAGATTTTCTGTGATGTGTACTCCAAGGACCTTGGCACACACACTCCACTACATCGCCGTTGATGTGAATGGGGATGTGTGTTTTGCTTTGGGCTAGTCTGAAGTCCACAATGATCTCCTTGGTCTTCTGGGTGTTAAGTGCCAGGTTATGTCGTCTCATCCTTCCCTCTAATCAGACCCACCAGATAGCGTATGCAGAGTAAAATATCGCCTATATCAGACATTTTTATGACAGTACAAATATATATTATTACACTCAACAAAAATATAAATGCAACACTCTGGTTTTGCTCCCGTGCAGTTTTGTTTTATTGGGGGGGGGGGGGGGGGGGATACCAGTCAGTATCTGATGTGACCACCATTTGCCTCATGCAGTGCAAAACATCTCCTTCAGCATAGAGTTTATCAGGTGTCAATTGTGGCCTGTGGGAATGTTGGTCAATCTCAATGGCTGTGCGAAGTTGCTGGATATTGGCAGGAACTGGTCACGCCAGTCCACAGCATCCCAAACATGCCATGAGTGACATGTCCGGTGAGTTATGCCGGCCATGCAAGAACTGGGACATTTTCAGCTTCAAGAACTGTGTACAGATCCTTGCAACATGGGGCCGTGCATTCTCCTCCTGCAACATGAGTGATGTTCTGATGTTGGCACAACAATGGGACCTCAGGATCTCATCACGGTATCTCTGGCATTGAAAATGCCATCAATAAAATGCACCTGTGTTCTTCGTCCATAACAAACGCCTGCCCATACCATAACCCCACCGCCACTATGGGCCACTCGATCCACAACATTGACATCAGAAAACCGCTCACCCACACGATGCCACACACGCTGTCTGCCATCTGCCCTGGACAGTGTGAACTGGGATTCATCCGTGAAGAGAACACCTCGCCAACGTGCCAAACGCCAGCGAATGTGAGCATCTGCCCACTCAAATCAGTTACGACGACGAACTGGAGTCAGGTCGAGACCCCGATGAGGATGACGAGCATGCAGATGAGCTTCCCTGAGACGGTTTCTGACAGTTTGTGCAGAAATTCTTTGGTTATGCAAACTGATTGTTTCAGCAGCTGTCCGAGTGGCTGGTCTCAGACGATCTTGGAGGTGAACATGCTGGATGTGGAGGTCCTGGGCTGGTGTTGTTACACGTGGTCTGTGGTTGTGAGGCTGGCTGGATGTACTGCCAAAATTCTCTGAAATGCCTTTGGAGATGGCTAATGGTAGAGAAATGAACATTCAATACATGAGCAACAGTTGTGGTTGACATTCCTGCTGTCAGCATGCCAATTGCACACTCCCTCAAATCTTGCGACATCTGTGGCATTGTGCTGTGTGATAAACTGCACCTTTCAGAGTGGCCTTTTATTGTGGGCAGTCTAAGGCAAACCTGTGCACTAATCATGGTGTCTAATCAGCATCTTGATATGGCACACCTGTGAGGTGCGATGAATTATCTCAGCAAAGGAGAAGTGCTCACTATCACAGATTTAGACTGGTTTGTGAACAAGATTTGAGGGAAATGGTGATATTGTGTATGTGGAAAAAGTTTTAGATCTTTGAGTTCATCTCATACAAAATGGGAGCAAAACCAAAAGTGTTGCGTTTATATTTTTGTTGAGTGTATGTCACAAAGCCTGATGTGGAACACTAATAACTACGATTGCATTTGATTCTAACTTGTTTGGTACAGGAATAAAACAAAAATTTAAAATATCCGTAAACTCCTGTTGAACTGGATACCAACTCTGTGCAGCAAAAGCATTTACATACACACCAAATACACTGTCGTGTAAGCGAGCCAGTCACTTCAGTAGCGTTTCCCCATGTCAGATTAACTGAGTGCACAAACAGCAAAGCTGGTACATAATAACAATAAAAACCACCACACAAACCTATTTGGTGACAACAATGTCCACCAAGCTGCTGTTTCAATTTAAGATTGTGGGAAGTGTACTTTTAAGCGAAATCGCAAATAAAAATGTTTTGTGAAAGTAACATTAATATCATACAGATTAGTGATTTCTACAGGAGCATATACCATTTTTAATAAAATGTCAGCTCTTAGTGAGTCTGTTTTGGATGGTTACAGCTTTTAGCACAAATCTAATCCCTATGAATAATATGAATTGTGATTTTTACTTCCAAAACTGTAATATTGAGCTCCATTGTTTTCTAGCTATTCTCAAGGTTGGCGCTAGGTCATTTCGGCAAAGTCAACTTTTGGAAGGCAAGGATTCATATTTCCGTGACTGGCCCCTCATTGAAAACATGCTTGGGCGGTATGCTGTTTTATTGAAATCAGACATTTTTAATTGTCTCTAACTTGCTTCAAATGGACAGCTGACAACTAACATTGTGTGGAACGATGAGATTTATACAGTAAGCTGACCTAAAATGAACCTTTGTACATCAAATTGACTTTACTGAGGAGTCGGACCCATTTGAAAAGTGATCAAATTACATGTATTTGTATTGATTTGGCGATGTTTTCACAGAGAAACTCCGCCCCTCGAGGTTAATCTGCCTGGATACCAAACTTCAGAATATCATGTTCAAGCTAGGGGTGCAGTACAAAAAAAAAGAACCTGAAATACCACAATCTGCATGTAGTGAACTGTGTACAGTTAAAAACTGAGGCCTGACACACTGATGATGAATTACATGAATGATTTTTACATTTTTTTTTTTAGAATGTTGAATGTTGAGGATGTGGAAACTGTGGATCCTGAGACCAACTGCTGAACATTCCAAGTGATATTATTCATCCATCCATTTTCTTCTGCTTTATCCGAGTCGGGTCACGGGGGCAGCAGCTCAAGCAAACAGCCCAGACCTCCCGATCCACACACACCTCCCCAGCTCCTCCGGGGGAACCCCAAGGCGTTCCCAAGCCAACCGAGAGATGCAGTCCCCTCCAGTTTGTCCTGGGTCTTCCCGGGGCCTCCTCCCAATGGGACGTGCCCGGAACACCTCTCCAGTGAGGCGTCCAGGAACTGAAAAGATGCCTGAGCCACCTCAACTGACTCCTTCGACGTGGAGGAGCAGCAGCTCGACTCCGAGCTCCTCCTGAGTGACCGAGCTCCTCACCCTATCTCTAAGGGAGCGCCCAGCCACCCTGCGTAGGAAACTCATCTCGGCCGCTTGTACTCGCAATCTCGTTCTTTCGGTCATGAGCCAAATCTCATGACCATAGGTGAGGATCGGAACGTAGATCGATCGGTAAATCGAGAGCTTTGCCCCCCTACTCCTCTCTCTCTTCACCACAACGGTCCGATACAGCGACCGCATCACTGCAGATGCTGCACCGATCCGTCTATCGATCATCACGCTCCATCCGTCCCTAACTCGTGAACAAGACCCCGAGATACTTAAACTCCTCCACTTGAGGCAAGAACACTCCACCGACCTGAAGAGGGCAAAGCACCTTTTTCTGGTCGAGAACCATGGCCTCGGATTTGTAGGTGCTGATTTTCATCCTGGACGCTTCACACCTCGGCTGCAAACCGCCCCAGTGCACGCTGAAGGTCCTGATTTGACGAAGCCAACAGAACTACATCGTCCGCAAACAGCAGAGACGAGATTCTGTGGTTCCCAAACCAGACCGCCTCTACACCCTGGCTGCGCCTAGAAATTCTGTCCATAATAATAATGAACAGAACTGGTGACAAAGGGCAGCCCTGGCGGAGGCCAACGTGCACTGGAAACAGGTTTGACTTACTACCGGCAATGCGAACCAAGCTCCTGCTGCGGTCGTACAGGGACCAGATAGCCCCTTAACAAAGGACCCCGGACCCCATACTCCAGGAGCACCCCCCACAGGGTGCCCCGAGGAACACGGTCAAACGCCTTCTCTAGATCCACAAAACACATGTGGACTGGTTGGGTGAACTCCCAGAACCCCGAGCACCCGATGGAGCGTGTAGAGCTGTCCAGTGTGCCGTGACCAGGACGAAAACCACACTGCTCCTCCTGAATCCGAGGTTCGACCATCGGTCGAATTCTCCTCTCCAATACTCTGGAATAGACCTTACCGGGGAGGCTGAGGAGTGTGATCCCCTATAGTTGGAACACACCCTCCGGTCCCCCTTCTTAAACAGAGGGACCACCACCCCGGTCTGCCAATCCAGAGGCACTGTCCCCAATCGCCAACGCGATGTTGCAGAGGCATGTCAGCCAAGACAGTCCACAACATCCAGAGACTTAAGGTACTCAGGACGGATTTCATCCACCCCAGCCTTGCCACCGAGGAGCTTTTCTAACCACCTCGGTGACTTCGGCTTGGGTAATGGATGAGTCCACCTCTGAGTCCCCAGTCTCTGCTTCCTCTTTGGAAGACCGTGACGAAGTATTCCTTCCACCCCGCCCGACACATCCCAGTCAGGGTCAACAGCTCCCACCCGCACCGTAAACAGTGCTGGTTGGAGAGCTGCTTCCGCCTCCTGAGGCGTCGGATGGGTTTGCCAGAATCTATTCGAGGCCGACCGATAGTCCTCCTCCATGCCTCCCCGAACTCCTCCCAGACCCGAGTTTTTGCCTCTGCGACCAACACGGGATGTGGGCACGCTTGGCCTGCCGGTACCTGTCAGCTGCCTCCGGTGTCCCACCTACCAACAAAGATAAGTAGGACTGCCTTCTTCAGCTTGACGGCATTCCTTACTTCCGGCGTCCACCACCGGGTTCGGGGATTGCCGCCGCGACAGGCACCAGAGACCTTGTGACTACAGCTAGTGAACGGCCGCATTGATAATGGAGGTGGAGAACATGGTACACTCGACTCCATGTCTCGCAACCTCCCCTGGTATCTGGGAGAAGCTCTCCCGGAGGGTGGAGGTTGAAGACCGTCGCTGACAGAGGGTTTCGCCAGTCGTTCCCAGCAGACCCCTCACAATACGTTTGGCCTGCCAGGTCTGACCAGCTTCCTCCCCTCCCAGCGGATCCAACTCTCCACCAGGTGGTGATCGTCGACAGCTCTGGCCCCTCTCTTCACCCTACAGGGTCCGAAGGTCAGATGATACGACTACAAGTCCGATCATCGCCTCCGGCTCAGGGTTGTCCTGGTGCCACATCACTTATGGACACCCTTGTGCTCGAACATGGTTGTACGTGATGGACAAACTGTGACTGAACAGAAGTCCAACAACTGAACACCACTCAGGTTCAGATCGGGGAGGGCCGTGCTTCCCGATCACCCCCCTCCAGGTCTCACTGTCGCCCGCCCACGTGGCGTTGAAATCCACCAGGAGAACAATGGAGTCCCCAGTCGGAGCGCTATCCTAGTACCCCTCCCAGGGACTCCAGGAAGGTCGGTACTCTGCACTGCCGCTTGGCCCGTAGGCCGAGACAACGTGAGAGACCTGTCCCCGACCCGAAGGCATAGGGAACTGCCTAGCCCTCTCGTATCACTGGAGTGAACTCCAACACATGGCGACTGAGCTGGGGAGCAATAAGCAATGCGACCCCAGCTCCTCCGCCTCTCCCTGTGGGCAACGCCAGAAAAAGAAGCGTCAGCCCATCTCCAGGAGTTGGGTACCAGAGCCCAAGCTGTGTGTGGAGGTGAGCCCACTATCTCTAGTCGGTATCTCTCACCTCCTGTACAAGCTCAGGCTCCTTCCCCACCCCAGCGAGGTGACATACCACGTCCCAACAGCCAGGGGCTGTGAGCATGGACCGGGCCGCCGGGCCACCCGCCATCGACCGCCACCCAATCCTCTCTGCACCCGACCCCCATGGCCCCCTCTGCAGGTGGTGAACCCACAGGATGGCGGGCCCACGTCGCTCTTTCGGGCTGAGCCCGACCACCAGGCGCTCGCGCGTGAGCCCCCAGCCCCAGGCCTGGCTCCAGGGTGGGGACCAGGCTGCGCCATACCGGGCGACGTCTCGGTCCTTGATTTTTTACTGGTCATGGAGGTTCTGAACTGCCCTTAGTCTGACCGTCATCTAGGACCTGTTTGCCTTGGGAGACCCTACAAGGGGCACAAAGCCCCCGACAACATAGCTCCTAGGATCATCCGGGTACGCAAACTCCCCCACCACAATAAGGTGGCAGCTAGAGGGAAAATGTAATGTTCAACTGATAAACTTTATTGTTTTTGTGCAAATACTTGCTCATTTTGAAATGGATGCCTGCAACACGTTTCACAAACGCTGGGACAGTGGTATGTGTTACGTCACCAGGAAAGGTGATGTAACACAGTGGTAAACATACTGTCCCAACTTTTTTGAAACGTGTTGCAGGCATCCATTTCAAAATGAGCAAATATTTGCACAAAAACAATAAAGTTCATCAGTCTGAACATTAAATATCTTGTCTTTGTGGTGTATTCAATTGAATATAGGTTGAAGAGGATTTGCAAGTCATTGTATTGTTTTTATTTACATTTTACACAACGTCCCAACTTCACTGGAATTGGGGTTGTATTTTGTGCAATTCTTTTGTTTCCTATTTGTATGAAGACTTTTGACAAGCTTGTGCCATGACTAAGGTGCAACTTTACACCCCTAGTTTGAACTGGTTTTTAAAGAGAAACATCTCTAAACCAATCTAAAGTAGGTGTGACCTGCATTTAAATAAGGTACATTTGATAACGTTGTTTTCACTGGTAATTATCACGTTTTTAACAGTAACGAAACTAAAGTACGATTTTTAAATTTGATTTGGTAAAACATCCATTTAATGTGCATTTTACATTTTTATATTAAAATACTGGTAATATGATAAATCAACAGGTAACGAAAATAATCATACAACCCGAGACACAAAAGCAAGCTTGTAAGCTTGTCTTGGAAAACTTAGAAAAAGATCACATTCACTTTTTTCCACTTATCTTGAGCACATTAGTAACAACGAGAAGCTAGCGACCGCGAATGGATAGCATAGCATAAGATAGCTTAAGATAAACTGGTTAATGGTTAAGGCTACCAAACACATCCGGAAATTAGTTTACGTCTAGCTTGGAATGACGAAAGCGTGTAGTAACGTTACGTACCATTAAATGAAAGCAGCTACACACACAAAATCGCTCGCGTTTAACGTTGTAACACTCCTACTTGTTGGTTCACGCGACAGCTAATCGGCATCTGAACAAGGAGGCAGACAAACCACTACAGCACATCCGTGACGACCGGGGCTGCTCCTCAACGGGTGTTAAAATAGCGGTGAGATACAGCGCCTCCCAGTGGTACCGTAACAGGTGTTGTAGTAAATTCTGTGCCCCGAGACATCCTGTGACCTGATTTTAACCATAAATTTGAGACAGTTCTCATTTTTACGACACGATTTGATAATACTTTAGAGTACTAACCTTAAAAGTGTCTAGATTATGTCAAGAAATAAATCTTTACTATATTTTACAATTTAGTGTAAAAAAAAAAAAAAAAGAAGATTGAAGCAACAATGTCAAACCAGTGCAATTTTTTGAACTTTTAAACAAGCCCGGAGGAAAAATATTTGGTAAAACACTAAATGAGGTCACACAATCCGATGGGTCACACAGTTTTATAAAACCACCGAAACAAATGAGCTAAAATCACCGAGTAGACCCTTGCCAACAATTGCACGAATTTCTGTAAAACTCCATTGATCAATAAGGATAAATAATAACATTAATACACAGAGGGGAAGTAGAGTGCGTAATAAAGCGTCACAAAGTCGCAACTGGCCCTTTAACTCCATTAACTGCAATCTATAGACCAATTCTTCAACCTTATTTCTTATTTTATTGAAGTCTATGTATTTCATGACCTGTAATGAAACGGGGGGGGGGGGGGGGGGGGGGGGCTGGAAAACTTGGATTCAGCCACACCATTTTTTTTTATAAAAAAAAAAAAAAAAAAAAAAAAAAAAAAAATCAGTCTACAAGAGTAAAACAAATACAAATTGTACCTGATTCCTTACTGGATCCAGATTAACACCAAAATTTAAATGTATTTCTTGTCCCATGTGCAGTGTAACATAATTTTGAGTAACAAATCAGAAAACAAGTGAAGTTTGGTAAAAATTAAAAAAAAGAACAAGTTCACTTTTTTAGTACCCATTTCAAAACTTTGTTTATCACCCAATAACAATTGCGAACAACCTTTGATGAGTCTTCATTTGTGAGAAATCTTACTGTGAAACTGTTCAGAAACCAATGAATGTTCTGGTGAAGGAGCAGTTTCTTAGGTCGACTAAGGTGAGAAGTATCACTTGCAATGCGAGGGAGCAGCAGCCTTGACATTTTGGCCATGTGAGGCATTTTTTTATACATGATCCAGCACGTAGGTGACTGAGTGATGAGGACCACTGTAACTGCAGACAACCAGTCCAACATCTCCAAATAACCATCTACCTGCCACAGCCAGATAAAGATGGGCAGACTGGGGTAGTTTCCATCCAGGACCCAAGCCAGTGTGGTATTGTGGATGTGGCAAACCAAGCATCAGGCCATGCTCCCAGACTTGACTTATTTGAATGAGACTGAATGGGTCAGATATCATAAAAAAACAAAACAACCTATCATCTGCTTAAAACAGGAACAAAATAACACAAGATACCCAGTTTCTAATCATTATGTCAGTGGTGCAATGAACTCTTATATGCCTTCAGTTGTAATAAAGGGAACTTGAACTTTACGTAATATGTCTTAGTCAAGAAAAATCAAGTCAAGTGTGAGAGCATGCATGGTGTCACGCACTGTTGCATCCACAACACCATGGAACCACCTGGCAACCACCCAGGCAGACAACCAGCCAAATATGTCTTGGGTTGTTTTTAGAAAAGAAAAAAGTGAACTTGAACCTTTAATACAAAGGTTGTTAAAATGTGAATGTGTTCTTTAATATGCCTTGGGTTATTAAAAATGTGGACTTTAATATATTTTCTTCGGTTGTTAAAAAGTGAAGTTGTCGTATAATATGTATGCCCCGGGTTATATAAAAAAGTGAACTTGTCCTTTAATATGACTAAAGTTGTATATACATATGCCCAGGGTTTATATATATATATATATATATATAAATGGACTGCATTTATATAGCGCTATTCCATCTGCATCAGCTGCTCAAAGTGCTTTACAATAATGCCTCACATTCACCTCAATGTCAGGGTGCTGCCATACAAGATACTACACACGGGGAGCAACTAGGGGATTAAGGACCTTGCCCAAGGGCCCCTAGTGATTTTCCAGTCAGGGTGGGATTTGCACCAAGGATCCTCTGGTCTCAAGCCCAACACTTAACTATTAGACCATCACCTCCCCATATATCAGTCGTTTTATTCCATTTTATTATCCATTTTGGTTTTATTCCATTATCAGACATTTTATTCCATTCTGCTGACCGTTTTATCTTAAAATTTTCTGTTTTCCATGTCTTGTTTATCCTTGGTTTTATTTATTTTTCCTGTAACACTTTGAGATTTTTATTAATGAAAAATGCATTATAAATAAAATTTATCATCCATCCTTCCATCCACAAGTGAACTTGTCCTTAATATAACTAAAGTTGTATAAAAGTGAAGTTGTCCTATAATATGCCTTGGGTTCTAAAAAGAAAAAAAAAAGCGAAATGAACTTGTACTTGGATATCTTAGGTTGATAAAAGTGAATTTGTCCTCTAATATGAGAAAAGTTGTAAAAATAAAAATGTGAAATTGTCCTTTAATATGATTTATGTTGTACAAACGATAGCTTGTCCATTAATATGACTAAGGTTGTTTAAAAAAAAAAAACACACAGTACAGTCGACCTTGAACTTTCCCTCTGTTTAGAATAATTTGAACTTCTCTGCAGATGGATTTAAAATTCCAGCTTGGTGTTTTCATGTCTCTACCAGCAGGGGTCAGTCACGAAGCACATGTGACAGAGTGCACGTTTTAGTCATACGTGCAAAAAGGCGTTAAAAGAAAAGAAATAAAAAAGAAATTTGAATCGTCACTGTTTAGTTTTCATGATGTACTCTTTACAAAACTGTTAAATTTCTACAATATTCATAAACGAAGGTGACACTAGGACATTGGAAGTGTATTTCTATGTTGAGTGCATTAAATGTTTAAATGTGTGTAATTTATGGTGTTTTTGTTCATAAAGTAGGTTATTTTGTGTGTGAGAGACTGAGTGAGTGAGTGAGAGAGAGGGAGACACACACACACACACACACACACACACACACACCACACACACACACACCACACACACACACACACACACACACACACACACACACACACACACACACACACACACACACTGTGTCACTGCAGCAGCATTCAGAGGAGCTTCAGTGTTCACAGTGTGCAGAGAACGAGTCGCTGGATTTTTATGGGCTCCATCACATCAGGTGAGTCCTTTTCTTCTGCATCTCTTTCACTTTAATAGTTTGAACTATTTCCCACTTTCCCCATTCCTGCATATTTTCTTTATTTTCATGTCAGGTGAAGGTGATTGTGCTCCGTGCTGCAGTTCACACACAGTACAGGTGTCATGCTGTGAATCTTAAGGACAAAAACAGCTTAAAGAGGTCAGGAGTGGTTCAAATCCACATCAGAGGAAGACCATAAGTTCATTAAAGTCGTTCATCAAAAGTTCTAAAAGTGGAAATGGGTCCTTCATATTAATTTGACCTCAGTCATGTAATAAATTACTCTGCCAGCTTCATTAAACTGGGAGCTGCAGATGACTGAAATATGTTCTCTTCCAACTTTCATGTGGGTACAGGAGCAGATAAACTGCATTCTTTTTTTTTTTTTTTTTTTTAAAGCATTATTTTACACATTTTAATAAACTATTAGCAGAGAATTAGAAAAAACTTTGCCCAAATGTTGAATTTGTAACTTGTGATGCAGGCAACACTACAAAGGCTAATGTGTTGTTGTAGTTTTTAAAAATATGAGAGGAATCATGTAAAGTATCATGTACCTGTAACTATTTCTAGCTGCCATACAATACTTTTCTGGCATACATTTTTATGTAATTTGTTTTGCAATGTAAAAAATGTTGTAATTTATGATTTTGATGAAAAACAAGTTTGGGCTGAACTAATTAAGCAAGCATATGTTTTAAGCCAAAAGACTATTAATAATGCAAACATAATACACATAAACAGGCATATAAAATGGTGTGGAAAAACTGAACTTTTCCACACTCAAATGTTTTTAAATTAAAAATATTAACATTTTTAAAGAAAAGGAAGCGTAATTAAATTTCCTTTTCATTAAAATTTCAAAAATTACACCCTGACAGCAGAAAAAAATGTCAATAACATGATAGAAATTGCACTAAAATATCAAAACCAAAGCAATGGTACATACAAGTATGTGCCTCTGTTAGCATAACACAACTACATCATCACTTTACAGACATTTTTTTTTAAATTATTTATTTATTAGATAAGTCGGGGATGGATACATGAACATTCCAAATTGCAGAATATGTCTTGACTTCATTTCCTTCAGTGATTAAGAAATATAAACACTGTGGGTCTGTATGTAAATCTGTTTCCAAAACTGAGTGACTGTTCAAGAAGGAGCCAAGTGAGGGAAGCCACCAGACACCCAACACAACCCTAAAAATGAGTGACAGGCTTCTGTAACTGACTGGTGAAACTGTGCATTTTGCAACTTTTGTTTGTATACAACATATATAACCTATAAAAATGACTCACTCCCTTTATTTTATATGATCTGTTTTATATCACACCCAAATCAGCAATTCAGCATTCTTTATACAAAACAATTCAAAATTATGCTGTTTAATCAGAAATGGAAGGCAGGTCTCCACAAGATCCACAAAAGCTTAAACCACACAATATTTTTTATTGCACAAGTGCTCACCTTGTTCAATAAAACACATTTAAATAATCACTTTTACAACCATTTGGCTTCAAACAAGTTATAGGATGAAACCAAGAAGTTATTTCACTTACTGTATTGCATACAACAATATATACAATCCATTAATTGCAATTATATATGTAATTTCGATCATGTTGAGATATTTTTGACTGAGATTCAAAATTTTTATGTAAAGATGCCAGATTTTGTTTTTTTAATGACATAAAAACACTGAATAATTCTTAACTGGAGATATAACTGGTAGATGACTGATCTGTTATAATAGCTCAGTCTCTATTATTGTGAGATGGTCTATGACCATAACATATTGAAAAGGATTTATTAAGTTGTCATGGCAACCAGCAAGTTTGTCTCACATTTACATCAACAGGAACTGCAAGGTGATGTGTGTGTGTGTGTGTGTGTGGTGGGCGCACGCAGTGCATGTATCTCCAATTTGCTTTGTTTGAAAAGCCATCAATATTTAGTAGTTTAAAGGGCTATAAAACCACATCATCCTCACAATTAGTAGCTGAAAGCCAGAGAATAAAATCTTTTATTTATAAATAACGTAATCAATGATTAATTAACTGTTAAAATCATTGCTATTTTCTATCTAGGTAATAAAAGACTCAGCTGACATTTTTCCCTTTGTCTGTGTGTTACTGTTGCACAGATTATTTGATACACAATGACAATTTCATGCTTCTCAGGGAAGATTTGTCCACATCACAGTAAACGTGGCTCACGGAGGAAACTTACTTATTCTTCTTTCTTTTTCACAGATAAAATGTTAATTATGGTTCAGATGTGAGCGAACTCCAATTGGATCCCACTGTTGAAGAAAGAAAGAAAAAAGAAAAAGAGGGGCATATATACACACATTAAAGTACAGTAGTGTTCAGAATAATAGTAGTGCTATGTGACTAAAAAGATTAATCCAGGTTTTGAGTATATTTCTTATTGTTACATGGGAAACAAGGTACCAGTAGATTCAGTAGATTCTAACAAATCCAACAAGACCAAGCATTCATGATATGCACACTCTTAAGGCTATGCAATTGGGCTATTAGTAAAAAAAAGTAGAAAAGGGGGTGTTCACAATACTAGGAGCATCTGCTGTTGACGCTACAAACTCAAAACTATTATGTTCAAACTGCTTTTTTTTTTTAGCAATCTTGTGAATCACTAAACTAGTATTTAGTTGTATACCACAGTTTTCATGATTTCTTCACATCTGCAAGGCATATTTTTGTTGGTTTGGAACCAAGATTTTGCTCGTTTACTAGTGTGCTTGGGGTCATTGTCTTGTTGAAACACCCATTTCCAAGGGCATGTCCTCTTCAGCATAAGGCAACAGAGACCTCTTCAAATATTTTGACATATCCAAACTGATCCATGATACCTGGTATGCGATATATAGGCCCAACACCATAGTAGGATAAACATGCCCATATCATGATGCTTCCCACCCCATGCTTCACTGTCTTCACTGTGAACTGTGGCTTGAATTCAGAGTTTGGGGGTCATCTCACAAACTGTCCTGCGGCCCTTGGACCCAAAAAGAACAATTTTACTCTCCATCAGTCCACAAAATATTCCTCCATTTCTCTTTAGGCTAGTTGATGTGTTATTTGGCAAATTGTCACCTCTTCTGCACATCTTTTATTTAACAGAGGGACTTTGCGGGGAATTCTTGCAAATAAATTAGCTTCACACAGGCGTCTTCTAACTGTCACAGCACTTACAGGTAACTCCAGACTGTCTTTGATCATCCTGGAGCTGATCAATGGGTGAGCCTTTGCCATTCTGGTTATTCTTCTATCTGTTTTGATGGTTGTTTTCCATTTTCTTCCACGCATCTCTGTTTTTTTTTGTCCATTTTAAAGCATTGGAGATCATTGTAGATGAACAGCCTATAATTTTTTGCACCTGCGTATAAGTTTCCCCTCTCCAATCAGCTTTTTAATCAAACTATGCTGTTCTTCTGAACAATGTCTTGAACGTCCCATTTTCCTCAGGCTTTCAAAGAGAAAAACATGTTCAATAGGTGCTGGCTTCATCCTTAAATAGGGGATACCTGATTCACACCAGTTTGTTCCACAAAATTGACAAACTCACTGACTGAATGCCACACTACTATTATTGTGAACACCCCCTTTTCTACCTTTTTTTTTACTAATATCCCAATTTCATAGCCTTAAGAGTGTGCATATCATGAATGCTTGGTCTTGGATTTGTGAGAATCTACTCAATCTACTGGTACCTTGTTTCCCATGTAACAGTAAGAAATATACTCAAAGCCTGGATTAATTTTTTTAGTTCCATAGCACTACTTTTATTCTGAACACTACTGTAAGTTCCTTTAGCTGCTCCCTTATTTTCACTCAGGATCGTCACAGCAGATCCAATTTGCATGTTGATTTGGCACAGGTTTTATGTCGGATACCCTTCCTGATGGAATTCCACATTACATGGAGAAATATGGCAGGGGCAGGGTTTAACCCAGAACCTTCTGCACTGAAACCAAGTGCACTAACCACATGGCCACCACCCCTGAAACATATTTACAGTGCAGTGGTTTCCTCCAAACATGACATCTGGCATTCATGCCAAAGAGTTCAGTCTTTGTCTCATCAGACCAGAGAATTTTGTTTCTCATGGTCTGAGAGTCTTTCAGGTGCCTTTTGGCAAACTCCACGCAGGCTGCCATGTTCCTTTTACTAAGGAGTGGCTTCTGTCTGGCCACTCTACCATACAGTCCTGATTGGTGGATGCTGCAGAGATGGTTGTTCTTCTGGAAGGTTCTTCTCCTCTCCACAGAGGAATGCTGGAGCTCTGACAGAGTGACCATCAGGTTCTTGGTCACCTCCCTGACTAAGGCCATTCTCCCCTGATAGCTGAGTTTAGACGGGCATCCAGCTCTAGGAAGAGTTCTGGTAGATCCGAACTTCTTCCATTTACAGATGATGGAGGCCACTCTGCTCATTGGGACCTTCAAAGCAGCACAAATGTTTCTGTGCTCTTCCCTAGATTTGTGCCTCAAGACAATCCTGTCTCGTAGATCTACAGACAATTCCTTTGACTTCATCCTTGGTTTGTGCTCTGACATGCACTGTCATCTGTGAGACCTTATATGTAGACAGTTGTGTGCCTTTCCAAATCATGTCAAGTCAACTGAATTTACCCCAGATGGACTCCAGTTAAGCTGTAGAAACATCTCAAGGATGATCAATGGAAACAGGATGCACCTGAGCTCAAATATGAGTTTCATGGCAAAGGCTGTGAATACTTTTGTACATGTTATTTTATTTTAAAATTATTTTTAATAAATTAGCAAAAATCAAAAAAAAAAAAAAATCCCCAAAACTTTTCACATCGTCATTATGGGGTATCAAGTGTAAAATTTAGAGGTAAAAAATGAATTTCATCCATTTTGGAATAAGGTTGTAATAGTTTCCGGATGCAGTGCATATATACATATATAGTGGTAATTTTGTTGGTTAAAGCTTCACAAACCGATCAGTGTGTGAAATAAAAGTTGTAACAAGTTGCAAGCTAGTCACAATACAATTTAGTTGCCGGGGGAAAAAAATCAGAAAGTCACTAAACTGGCAACACTACCTATCATAGGAACAAGCCTAAAGTTATCATTAGATGTGCTGAAAGCATCTACAGATCAATAAACAGGAAGAAAGTGATGCACAGCAAAAGGTGTTACAGACACATCCTGCTGTTTTCTTCGATCTCTCCCATCATGCATGAGACATCAGGCATGGCATGACTGGGGCAGATGTGTTTACCTTTCCTCCAGGAGTTTCCATGCTTTCGTCAGTCTGGCAACATGTTGTCATCTCCAGTGCAAGTAACACAAATGCAGATGTGGAGACAATGGTGTGTGTTTACTGTCTGTTCCATGAGGGCAGCAGTTGATAAAACGGCACACACAAGGATCAGTTTGATTTGTTAATCTACAGTAGGCCTACTTTCTTTTTTTGACATGCTGTTTTTTGGGTGATGATAGCGCTGGTGCTCCCAAAGAAAATGAGTTTGAAGTGCATGTTGCACTTTTACACTTGTTTAGGCTGCCTGTGCATTATGCAAAAATAAGTAAAATAATATTACACTGTATTCTACATTATCTGATGGCAGTGTTTGTTAAGGGGTTTTTTAATGGTTGTCCAGTGAAGGAAGATGCTTCTTCAGCAGTTCTTTACCTGCAAATGTTAAATAAAACCGAACAAATCTCAGTTTCTGACAAACTTATTCTGCCACCATAAAGCTCTCTATAATTGGCAATGCAGCAGACAAAAACTTGCATGATGCAGTTTCATCGATAACATCCAAAATGGTAAATGGACTGCACTTATATAATGCTTTTCCATCTGCATCAGACGCTCAAAGCACTTTACAAATAATCCCTCACATTCAACCTGATGTGAGGGTGCTGCCATACAAGGTACTCACTACACACTGGGAGCAACTAGAGGGATTAAGGACCTTGCCCAAGGGCCCGTAGTGATTTTCCAGTCAGGCTGGGATCTGAACCGAGGATCCTCTGGTCTCAAACCCAATGCTTTAACCACTACACCATCACCTCCCCATCCATCCAAAGATGCTTATCTCATGGGTCGCAACCTTGCCCCCAAAGATCACCTGTGCCGCATGTTTTCCAGCTCTCCCTACTGCATCCTCTGCCAATTAGGCATGTCAGGTGGACTTCAGCCAATCAAGCGCTGGGGAACAACACCTGTGGTTGGTGACCCCTCCTATCACCCCTTCAGAGTTGTCTGGGTGTCTTCTCTCACTATTTTCCTTCTTGCACAATCACTTAATTCTTTTTGACAACTGCTTACTTTGGACAGGTTGCTGTTTGTATTTCTTAATGATTATTGTAAATGCAACCCAGTTTCACGGCAAGTTGTGATTCAGCAGCACGAAATATATACTAATCTATTGGCTCGTGACATTGTGATGAAAAGCGCCTTATTTTCGTCAAGGCAGCACGAATTAATTCTAATTCGTTCAGTGATGGCAGCATGAAATTAAAAGTGAAGCGGGGGTGGGGGGGGCGGGGTGGTTATAGTTAGGGTGGGGGTAAAGAGTAAGATTAGGTTATCGTTAAGGTTAGGGTTGGGGGTAGGAGTAGGGTTAGGAATAGTGAGTTTAAAAAAAATCATGACGAAAATTTGACTCATTTCATCATGGGAGCACAAAAAAACAAAAAAAAGCAAACAAACAAACAAACAAAAAACACACGTGAGACTGGGCTGTGTAAATGACACCGAAGACATGTTCAAGTTGACTTATCTGAAGAAAACTGGCTGTAAAAGTATTGATTTCAATTTAAAGATAGTCTGTATATTTAGTTTGTCCAATTATTTTTTTGGCTGTGAAAATGTAGAGCTCTGTATACAAATGGCTTCCTAAAAAGGTAATACAAAATTTTTTGTTAAACCCCTTGAATTAAATGTGAAAGTCTGCAGGACAGCCCCCCTCCACTGTGGTGGTGCCCAGAAACACAATTACAAGAATTGGGTCACTGTCCAAATACATATGGACCGCTTTGTAGATTTTGAGGAGTTTCTTTGTTTATACTTTTGGTTGCTTTTTCCGGTCATGTGACATGAGTGTTCCCTCCCATAGCTCATGTGGATGTGTCACAAAGAGCACAGATCTGCTCAGTGGGTGTGTCTAACACAGCCAGCGGGAGTCCAGATACGGGTTTCTGTCATAGATGTCTCAAACAAGCCTTTTCAAATGTAAATTTTGAGTTCCTACATACATAATAATAGAACTGTGACACTTTGAGGATGTTAAACAACAAACGCCACAATATTTAATCATAAACGCAACTGAAAATCATATTTTGACCAAAATATCCTCAACCCAAACTGCAGGGATCTATGCACCACAGCTGTCACTCTCCTTTCTTGTCCTTCACTTTATTTGATGGGCTGGTCTGAAAGTGCTTACACAGAGGTCATTTGACTCATTGTGGCTCATGCAGCGAGTGATTAGCAACAGCCATGGAGAGTACACAGAGAGCTGTCCAGTGTCACTGCGAGGCAGAGAGGGATTCACAGTGTTGACCCTTTGATCAGTGACACAGCTGAAGAACAAGCAGCCAGGCGGAGATTCTGGCAATGGCATAGAGCCTAATCTTGAGATTATGTGTCATACTGCTCTTGTGTGCACACAACCAATTATGAGCTGCGTGTTCCAAAATGATTCTGAAAAGTTTTTTCCTGGAAAATGGAGAAAAAAAAAAATCTGTCTTGTAATTGTTTAGCAATAAACAGCATCTTCTGCTTTTAATAAATTTTTTGCAATCATAAAGTTTTGACGCATATCATAAATTAAATTTCTGACTCAGGTCAGATGGAACACAAATTTCTGTAATTGCAATAAATCTTGGGCTGAAGCTTCCACGATGTATCACAAAGTCAATGAATTGTTTGTATAAAAGTCATATGTGCGTTTGCATGTATGTGTATCTGCCTAACACACACACACACACACACACACACACACACACCTACCTAATAAGCAAAATGGAATAAGGCAATGTCCGAATACTTATGGTCTTGAGTATATTGAAGCAGAGTGGGATGGGGGTTATGTAGCAACTGTACTGTCAGAGGCAAAGCAATCAAATGTCTATGAAATCTTGTCCGTGGGGATCCACGGGCTCTAGATTTGGTAGTTTTTATAATAGGTAGCTGACATTTTTCAAGGGTGGTAATAAATTAAGCTATGAGTTGGAATGGTGTGCAAGTCCAGAATGTTTTTAGAATGCTAGACATCAACAATTTTTAGAAGAGGAACTCAACCCTTTTATTTCCTGTTAATTGTGGATTTTTTAAATGTTGATTTACTGTCTTTATGTATTTATAAATTGTTTAGGTTGTTGTTATCATATACACACTGTCGTTACTTTTATTTTATCATTTAATTTTTAAATGGACCAAAATGGAAACAAGTGTTTTCACTTTCTTGTGTCATCCATGTATTTTTATCATATTTATAATTATATTATGTACTTACATTGAACTTACTAAATAAAATTCACACACACTTTTAATATAAAGATGATTCACTACCCCCTACTGGAATGGTGTGTGAGTGTGCGAGTCCAGAATGTAGTTTGTAACATCCATTGTTCAGTGTTGTTAGCTAATATCTGTAGCTTCTCCATAAATATTAGTTCTATCAACATTCCGTTTTGGCGGTGTTCATCTCGTACATAAGCATACCAAATGGTAAATGTCAGCTGTCTGCAGTTTCTTCGTGATCAAAGTTTTACACACACACACACACTTTTTGTCTTTTCCGTATTCTGCTGCAAGCAGGTGCTTCTAATTTTGGACATGAAGAAACAGAGTTGGTGGTGAAAGACATCAAACGCAGTATACATTTCACTCATGGTAACGGCTACATGGGACTTAACTAAACTGACTAAACCAATTGAACTACAAAAACAATAACAGCACTGTTAAACTAACATGAGCCACAATAACACTTAAATCCCCCTAACTCTGAACTCCCATGGTGCATTGCAGCACAACATCCATTGATTACTGGTTAGCTAAAATTGCTAATGTCTCCAAAAATCTTTGACCAAAGATACATAAGCATACTAAACGCCCTGGTTTCGGAATGATCTAAGCTGCACGCACGCATGCACAGGAGGCCACTTGGCTATTATAATATAGAGTGAAGGCCACACTTTACAACAAACAGTACTGCGGCTGAAGCCTATCCCAGTGGACAATACTGAAAAGGTGGAGGTACACACTGGACAGGCAACCAGTCTATCGCAGGGCCAAGGGGCCAGTGTTACAACTGTTCCTGATTTCCCCTGTACATGAGATAATAAAAGGTTTTCATTTTAATTTTATTCTTCAAACTCCATTTCAGGCTATGCTGCACTTTTTTTTTGAACATACTTTTCTTCGACAGGCTGAAAGTGTTTCCTATTGGAGGATAATCGATCAAGAAGCAAAGCTGAGTGAAAAAGAGGGTATTCTTAGACCCAGGTCTACTTAATAAACATGAAAAACCAGACATCGGGCCAGTGTGTGCTGCTGCTGCTTGTCACCAGGCTCTCCCAGCTTTGGGCCTTCCCCTTCAGCCCGTCCTTGGACCTGGACGTTACCCCCAGAACCACAGTCTTTTCCAAAGGTGAGACACAACGCCTTGTGCCGCCGTGCATGCACACATACACCTCACTGCCCTATTTGACAGCGCTGCTGCTCCAGCTCCTCTCTGCCCTCCCCTTAAAAATAAATAAATAAATAAATAAAAAGTGACACAGTTCTGAAGTTGGCCCTGAAGACAGCTCCTTCATCCTCAGAGTTATTAGTCGTCTCTCTCAAGCCTCGTCCTAGATCACACGGCTCAGCAAACGCTTTTTAATGAAAAAATAGACAAAACCTGCCCGCACCACCACTCCCCAAAATAAAATAAAATAAAAAATACTGCTGAATAAGCTGCAAACAAGCACCACTGCCTTATCCCAGTGTGCCCCCTTCTTAACAACCGTTCACCTTTCTCTCCCTCTCCTCTTGCTCTCCATCACTGCGGCACTGCGACAAGGAAGCTTCAACACCGGCCGGTCGGACAGAAGTGCTCTCCGCCCCTCTCCACTCGTCTTCAGCCCTTAGTGGATCAGTTTTATTAGAGGAAGTGTGAAGTGAACAGGGCCGGTTGAATTCTTGGGTGTCATAACCGAGTGTTGTACCCAGAGTGGATCACTGTGCATGAACCCAATCACAGCCAGTATCCAGGAGAAGCTTCTCCTCACTGTGCTTTTGGCCACCGTTTGAATCAGACATGAGTTAAAGTAGCCAGAAAATGATCAACACCTCATTGGTAGAGGCATTAGGAGGAGATTGTAATATTTTATTTTTGGTGTTATCGTTATTATTTATCATTTTTAAGTTACAACCAGTGTGGTACAACTTGGGTTGATGATTGTTTTACCTTTAACACTGACCTTCACCTTGTGCTTCAAGAAGGGTAAAGAATTTGTAGGAGTCCACAACTGAACCAGAGTAGCAAAACTGTCAGGACGGGCGGGAGCCCGTCACCAGGAGAGGTTGGACCCGCAATACAGACTCCCAGACTTGACAGGTGTAAGAGAAAACGTGGTCTTTATTTCAGGCAAAGGTTCAGTACACATGTGGTCAGTCAGCGTGGCAGAGATACAAACAGGATCAGGCTGAGACATAGTCACAAACGAGCAGGGTTCAGAGGCACGAGCAATACCAGACATCCGGAATAAGGCAAAAGGCATGGTCAAGGTAACAGAGCAAGGTTCCAAAACACGGCAAGACAAAAAACAGGACTGTAATGGGCGCTGGAAAGTGTGCTAAGACAACAATCTGGCAGTGAGCTGTGAGTTTGTGGAGGCTTAAATAACAGGTGGAGTAAACGAAGTGCATGTATAGACTGATTGGGTAACAAGGTGCATGTGTGGAGGGAAGATTCTAGAAAGGGGGTGTGGCTAGTGGACAAAGAGTAAGCACTGTGCAAGATAGTGAAGGAAGGGGAACACAGAGTGGAGTGATGTAACAGACAAAGACACATTAGTTGGCGGCAAGAGTGTGAGTGAATGGAAACACAAAGCAGACATAAACAATCAATCAATCAATCAATCAACTTTTTTCTTATATAGCGCCAAATCACAACAAACAGTTGCCCCAAGGCGCTCCATATTGTAAGGCAAGGCCATACAATAATTATGAAAAACCCCAACGGTCAAAACGACCCCCTATGAGCAAGCACTTGGCAACAGTGGGAAGGAAAAACTCCCTTTTAACAGGAAGAAACCTCCAGCAGAACCAGGCTCAGGGAGGGGCAGTCTTCTGCTGAGACTGGTTGGGGCTGAGGGAAAAAACCAGGAAAAAGACATGCCGTGAAGGGGGGCAGAGATCGATCACTAATGATTAAATGCAGAGTGATGCATACGGAGCAAAAAGAGAAAGAAACAGTGCATCATGGGAACCCCCCCACAATCTACGTCTAAAGCAGCATAACCAAGGGATGGTCCAGGGTCACCCGATCCAGCCCTAACTATAAGCCTTAGCGAAAAGGAAAGTTTTAAGCCTAATCTTAAAAGTAGAGAGGGTATCTGTCTCCCTCATCTGAATTGGGAGCTGGTTCCACAGGAGAGGAGCCTGAAAGCTGAAGGCTCTGCCTCCCATTCTACTCTTACAAACCCTAGGAACTACAAGTAAGCCCGCAGTCTGAGAGCGAAGCGCTCTAATGGGGTAATATGGTACTACGAGGTCCCTAAGATAAGATGGGACCTGATTATTCAAACCTTATAAGTAAGAAGAAGAATTTTAAATTCTATTCTAGAATTAACAGGAAGCCAATGAAGAGAGGCCAACACGGGTGAGATATACTCTCTCCTGCTAGTCCCCGTCAGTACTCTAGCTGCAGCATTCTGAACCAACTGAAGGCTTTTTAGGGAACTTTTAGGACAACCTGATAATAATGAATTACAATAGTCCAGCCTAGAGGAAATAAATGCATGAATTAGTTTTTCAGCATCACTCTGAGACAAGACCTTTCTGATTTTAGAGATATTGCGTAAATGCAAAAAGGCAGTCCTACATATTTGTTTAATATGCGCTTTGAATGACATATCCTGATCAAAAATGACTCCAAGATTTCTCACAGTATTACTAGAGATCAGGGAAATGCCATCCAGAGTAACGATCTGGTTAGACACCATGCTTCTAAGATTTGTGGGGCCAAGTACAATAACTTCAGTTTTATCTGAGTTTAAAAGCAGGAAATTAGAGGTCATCCATGTCTTTATGTCTGTAAGACAATCCTGCAGTTTAGCTAATTGGTGTGTATCCTCTGGCTTCATGGATAGATAAAGCTGGGTATCATCTGCGTAACAATGAAAATTTAAGCAATACGTCTAATAATACTGCCTAAGGGAAGCATGTATAAAGTGAATAAAATTGGTCCTAGCACAGAACCTTGTGGAACTCCATAATTAACTTTAGTCTGTGAAGAAGATTCCCCATTTACATGAACAAACTGTAATCTATTAGACAAATATGATTCAAACCACCGCAGCGCAGTGCCTTTAATACCTATGACATGCTCTAATCTCTGTAATAAAATTTTATGGTCAACAGTATCAAAAGCAGCACTGAGGTCCAACAGAACAAGCACAGAGATAAGTCCACTGTCCGAAGCCATAAGAAGATAATTTGTAACCTTCACTAATGCTGTTTCTGTACTATGATGAATTCTAAAACCTGACTGAAACTCTTCAAATAGACCATTCCTCTGCAGGTGATCAGTTAGCTGTTTTACAACTACCCTCTCAAGAATCTTTGAGAGAAAAGGAAGGTTGGAAATTGGCCTATAATTAGCTAAGATAGCTGGGTCAAGTGATGGCTTTTTAAGTAATGGTTTAATTACTGCCACCTTAAAGGCCTGTGGTACATAACCAACTAACAAAGATAGATTGATCATATTTAAGATTGAAGCATTAAATAATGGTAGGACTTCCTTGAGCAGCCTGGCAGGAATGGGGTCCAATAAACATGCCGATGGTTTGGACGAAGCAACCAATGAAAATAACTCAGACAGAACAACCGGAGAGAAAGAGTCCAACCAAATACCGGCATCACTGAAAGCAGCCAAAGATAACGATACATCTTTGGGATGGTTATGAGTAATTTTTTCTCTAATAGTCAAAATTTTGTTAGCAAAGAAAGTCATGAAGTCATTACTAGTTAAAGTTAATGGAATACTCAGCTCAATAGAGCTCTGACTCTTTGTCAGCCTAGCTACAGTGCTGAAAAGAAACCTGAGGTTATTCTTATTTTCTTCAATTAGTGATGAGTAGAAAGATGTCCTAGCTTTACGGAGGGCTTTTTTATAGAGCAACAAACTCTTTTTCCAGGCTAAGTGAAGATCTTCTAAATTAGTGAGACGCCATTTCCTCTCCAACTTACGGGTTATCTGCTTTAAGCTACGAGTTTGTGAGTTATACCACGGAGTCAGACACTTCTGATTTAAAGCTCTCTTTTTCAGAGGAGCTACAGCATCCAAAGTTGTCTTCAAAGAGGATGTAAAACTATTGACGAGATACTCTAACTCCCTTACAGAGTTTAGGTAGCTACTCTGCTCTGTGTTGGTATATGACATTAGAGAACATAACGAAGGAATCATATCCTTAAACCTAGTTACAGCGCTTTCTGAAAGACTTCTAGTGTAATGAAACTTATTCCCCACTGCAGGGTAGTCCATCAGGGTAAATGTAAATGTTATTAAAAAATGATCAGACAGAAGGGAGTTTTCAGGGAATACTGTTAAGTCTTCTATTTCCATACCATAAGTCAGAACAAGATCTAAGATATGATTAAAGTGGTGGGTGGACTCATTTACTTTTTGAGCAAAGCCGATAGAGTCTAATAATAGATTAAATGCAGTGTTGAGGCTGTCATTCTCAGCATCTGTGTGGATATTAAAATCGCCCACTATAATTATCTTATCTGAGCTAAGCACTAAGTCAGACAAAAGGTCTGAAAATTCACAGAGAAACTCACAGTAACGACCAGGTGGACGATAGATAATAACAAATAAAACTGGTTTTTGGGACTTCCAATTTGGATGGACAAGACTAAGAGACAAGCTTTCAAATGAATTAAAGCTCTGTCTAGGTTTTTGATTAATTAATAAGCTGGAATGGAAGATTGCTGCTAATCCTCCGCCACGGCCCGTGCTGCGAGCATTCTGACAGTTAGTGACTCGGGGGTGTTGACTCATTTAAACTAACATATTCATCCTGCTGTAACCAAGTTTCTGTTAGGCAGAATAAATCAATACGTTGATCAATTATTATATCATTTACCAACAGGGACTTAGAAGAGAGAGACCTAATGTTTAATAGACCACATTTAACTGTTTTAGTCTGTGGTGCAATTGAAGGTGCTATATTATTTTTTCTTTTTGAATTTTTATGCTTAAATAGATTTTTGCTGGTTATTGGTGGTCTGGGAGCAGGCACCGTCTCTACGGGGATGGGGCAACGAGGGGATGGCAGGGGGAGAGAAGCTGCAGAGAGGTGTATAAGACCACAGCTCTGCCTCCTGGTCCCAACGCTGGACAGTCACAGTTTGGAGGATCCAAGAAAATTGGCCAGATTTCTAGAAATGAGAGCTGCTCCATCTAAAGTGGGATGGATGCCGTCTCTCCTAACAAGACCAGGTTTTCCCCAGAAGCTTTGCCAATTATCAATGAAGCCCACCTCATTTTTTGGACACCACTCAGACAGCCAGCAATTCAAGGAGAACATGCGGCTAAACATGTCACTCCCGGTCTGATTGGGGAGGGGCCCAGAGAAAACAACAGAGTCCGACATTGTTTTTGCAAAGTTACACACCGATTTAATGTTAATTTTAGTGACCTCCGATTGGCGTAACCGAGTGTCATTACTGCCGACGTGAATTACAATCTTACCAAATTTACGCTTAGCCTTAGCCAGCAATTTCAAATGTCCTTCGATGTCGCCTGCTCTGGCCCCCGGAAGACAATTGACAATGGTTGCTGGTGTCGCTAACTTCACATTTCTCAAAACAGAGTCGCCAATAAGCAGAGTTTGATCCTCGGCGAGTGTATCGTCGAGTGGGGAAAAACGGTTAGAGATGTGAACGGGTTGACGGTGTACACAGGGCTTCTGTTTAGGGCTACGCTTCCTCCTCACAGTCACCCAGTCAGCCTGCTTTCCCGACTGCCCGGGATCTGCCAGGGGGGAACTAACGGCGGCTAAGCTACCTTGGTCCGCACCGACTACAGGGGCCTGGCTAGCTGTAGAATTTTCCACGGTGCGGAGCCGAGCCTCCAATTCGCCCAGCCTGGCCTCCAAAGCTACGAATAAGCTGCACTTATTACAAGTACCGTTACTGCTAAAGGAGGCCGAGGAATAACTAAACATTTCACACCCAGAGCAGAAAAGTACGGGAGAGACAGGAGAAGCCGCCATGCTAAATCGGCTAAGAGCTAGTAGCTACGCAACCTAGCGGATTCCCAGAAACACACAAAGTGAATAATGTGTAAATAATTTAAAGGTGATTCAGCAGAAGGAGTGCCCCAATCAAGGCACCAAACAGGCCATGAAGCAGCACAGGCAACGCACGACAACAGCGAACGCACGACAACGGTGCTAAAATAAAATAAAAATCAACTAAACACGCTGTGGAGCAGCACAGATAACGCACGACAACAGTGCTAAAAGAGAAAAAAAAAATAAAAAAAATAAAAAAAATAAAAACGAAAGCGTTAGCAAGCTAGTTAGCTTGCCAACGCTGATGAAAGTTAGCTGATAAAAGTGCTCCGTCGCGATGTTTCGACCATTAGAGGTCTTCCTTAGGCGTTGGAGCACAGTAAAAAAGTAAAAAAAAAAAAAAAAAAAAAAGTCTTGAAAAAGACTGTTAATTCAAGTCCAAAGCAGCAGGTAGCAGTCTCTGTGTAAACAGTCCCAACAGAGAGCCAAAATTCTGATGCCAAGCTAACAGCGCATTAGGGCTCATGATGGAAGACAAAGACATGGGGCAGGTGTAGTGAAGTGAAGTAACATAAATAACTGGGCATGAGACGAGAAGTGCGGAGTGGAAACAAATGGCAAAAGCAGAACCGAGCTACAATGGGAATCATTGGGCAGAATACAATACAATGACAAACCAGGCATGAACATGAAAACTGAAAGAAGACAAAGATAAAACTAAGCTGGACTGACTAAGAAAACAGAGTGGTAAAACAAACCAAAAATAAAACAGACTAATGAAAACTGACACCAAAGCACAACAGATAATATAACAAATAAGAAGGACAAAATAAACAAATGGTAAACAATGGAACCACAAACTGGCTGAACAAAACAAGAACAAAACTGGACAATGGCTAAAGTATAAAAGCAGCAAAGAAACAAAGTGACTAAGCAAAATAGAACATAGCAGAAACACATGATGAAAATAAACCACTAATAAATCAAAGCGGGAACAGAAGATGCCGCAAAGAAAAGGGCAAAAAAGGGATCAAGGCCTGGAACAGGGCTGGTCATGACAAAAACAAAACACATCCAACAAAACAACATTTATGACTTTATTTTTAATAATGTGTACCTTATTCTTTGAGGACAAGGTTAAAACTTGAGAACAAAGAAATTCCAAAAGCTCTGTCAACAATAACTCAACAACTAACTGACCTCCAGCTTCCAACAAACATCTTCAACAACCTCTTGGTAGCCTTAGAAGGGGGTCTCATCACCCCCTCCCAACCTGAAAAGAAAAGAAATTCAGTAGCTCCACCATAACCACAGATAAAAAATAAAAAAAAATCGCTATTTAAAATCCTGTATTTAGCCTCAGTTTCTGACCAGTTGTTTGCTTGGATAGTTGCCATCCTAGAATCGAGGCAGTCCTGTGATATTGTGGATGGGCCAACACACGACATCAGTGCGTGCTCTTAGACCTGACCTTTCTCACCAGTGCCAACATTCTCTGACTGATCTGGTGCTCTAGTGCCCCCTGTTTCCATAGCACTCATGAGTAGGGATGGGTATTGATAAGATTTTATCAATATCGATGCCATTATCGATTCTGCTTATTGATCCTATTCCTTATCGATTCCCTTATCGATACCTCGTGAATTTTGTACTAAAAGTAGGCTTTACAGGTTTTCTATGTATTTCATTGTCTTAAAGTAAATAAATATGAAATTGGTCACTGTATCCTTGATCTCTGGACATAAATAAAAATAAAACGGTGTTTCGCTTTGAAGTTATTAATTCCGACTGGATTCTATCATTCTAACTTGACTCGGCAGAGAGCCGCGCAGTGTTTGGAGCTGTGTGAACAGAATGGAGGACGATTCTCGTTTCTTTCGGGCAACAAGACAGGAGTCCCAGTTAGTAACTTTAATCTGCACAAAAGTGACTCACGATTTCACATATTCAGGGATGAAAGTGGTGAAAAACAAAAAGAGCTGAAACCCAAAATTACCCCCCAACACCACCCGCACAAAAATGTCTGAATTCTAGAAGCTCTGAAATGCAATGTGGGACTATTCCAGACAATAAACTGCAGTGAGTGCAGCATCCATTTAGGTGAGAAAAGAAAAACAACTTTCCTTATTCAAATTCATTCCAGTAGTATTCTGCTCTTACTAGGATGCAGCAGTTTTCTAGCTTGGCAGATAGTTCTGGAGGAAATCACTGAAGAAATTAACACATTGAAAATATGGTTTGACCGAAACAAACTGTCATTAAACTTAAATAAGACAGGGATGAAATGGAGGTGTAAGAGTCACTAGGTGTTCACAGGAAACACTTATTTATTTCTGTATGTATACTCAACAAAAATATAAACGCAACACTTTTGGTTTTGCTCCCATTTTGTATGAGATGAACTCAAAGATCTAAAACTTTTTCCACATACACAATATCACCATTTCCCTCAAATATTGTTCACAAACCAGTCTAAATCTGTGATAGTGAGCACTTCTCCTTTGCTGAGATAATCCATCCCACCTCACAGGTGTGCCATATCAAGATGCTGATTAGACACCATGATTAGTGCACAGGTGTGCCTTAGACTGCCCACAATAAAAGGCCACTCTGAAAGGTGCAGTTTTGTTTTATTGGGGGGGGGGGGGGATACCAGTCAGTATCTGGTGTGACCACCATTTGCCTCATGCAGTGCAACACATCTCCTTCGCATAGAGTTGATCAGGTTGTCAATTGTGGCCTGTGGAATGTTGGTCCACTCCTCTTCAATGGCTGTGTGAAGTTGCCACGACGAACTGGAGTCAGGTCGAGACCCCGATGAGGACGACGAGCATGCAGATGAGCTTCCCTGAGACGGTTTCTGACAGTTTGTGCAGAAATTCTTTGGTTATGCAAACCGATTGTTCCAGCAGCTGTCTGAGTGGCTGGTCTCAGACGATCTTGGAGGTGAACATGCTGGATGTGGAGGTCCTGGGCTGGTGTGGTTACACGTGGTCTGCGGTTGTGAGGCTGGTTGGATGTACTGCCAAATTCTCTGAAACACCTTTGGAGACAGCTTATGGTAGAGAAATGAACATTCAATACATGAGCAACAGCTCTGGTTGACATTCCTGCTGTCAGCATGCCAATTGCACACTCCCTCAAATCTTGCGACATCTGTGGCATTGTGCTGTGTGATAAAACTGCACCTTTCAGAGTGGCCTTTTATTGTGGGTAGTCTAAGGCACACCTGTGCACTAATCATGGTGTCTAATCAGCATCTTGATATGGTACACCTGTGAGGTGGGATGGATTATCTCAGCAAAGGAGAAGTGCTCACTATCACAGATTTAGACTGGTTTGTGAACAATATTTGAGGGAAATGGTGATATTGTGTATGTGGAAAAAGTTTTAGATCTTTGAGTTCATCACATACAAAATGGGAGCAAAACCAAAAGTGTTGCGTTTATATTTTTGTTGAGTTGTGTTTTTATTCAGGTTCTTTTTGTCTCTTTCTCTAAAATTGTATATAACCATTAGATTAGTTATTACTATTATTGTTGTGCTTGCTATTATTATTAATATATAAACAAAAATAAATTTAAAAAATATTACAATTTGTAATACATTTGACTCTTACAACAAACGCTTGACAGCTGCAACTGCTTAATGCTAACTTAACATTGAAAATGCCATAGACATGCTAACGTGTTAGCATCGGTCCTGTTTTTAAGTTATAAAATACATCTATCAACTGTTGTAGAAGACCATAACAGGTCGGTTTAACATAAAAAGGTAAATAATACTCAGCCATATGCTCTTTGGGGTTTTAGCGGGGGAAAGCGAAAGAAAAAATTAATCAGCGAAGCAATGATCGAAGCACTGCTTTGATCTGCGAATCACTGCTTCAATTGATTCAAGGTTCAAAGCAAAGCCACGCTGCAGAAAAGTTGATTACAGACCCGCTGCAGGGTCTGTAATCAATGTAGAGAAGTCCTAATTTTCCTGACAAACACCCCCCAAAACAACGGACGCTCTGAAGGACCGATAAGGGAATCGTTAAGTAAAAAGGTTATTGATGTCAGTGGATCGAACCATTTCTTAACAATACCCGAAAGGAACCGGTTCTCGATACCCATCCCTACTCATGAGTTACTGTTTATGGACTGCACCACTCACATAATGCAGGATATATATTTTTTTTGCTTATCATTTCCTTTGGTACAGTGTAATTTCCTTGTTGACCAACTTAGGTTGGGGTGGGACATTAGAGCAACATTTTAGCAGTTTCACAAGTCAATCCAGATCTAGGGTTGCAGAAGGTTACTTGTATTTAGTAATTTTCACTATTCAGTGAGTCATTTTTTGATGATAGTAAATGCACTTTTGCTTTATTATAGATTATCAGTGCTTTACCCACTAATTCACCTTGCTTCCATCTACTCGCACTGAGAAATAAAATCTTTGGAGCAGCCACTGTCACCGGCAGTCCCATTCCAAATCCCTGTAGGTTCCCATCTGAGGTGCTTTACTTTCAGCCCAATCAAATGTTCCGTGTGAGTGCTGCAGCAATAAAAAAAAAAGAACATTTATAGCACTTATAGGACTGTTTAATGACAGTGGAAGTTAATGGGACTGATATCAGTTATTTATCAGCCAAATGAATAGGCCGCACTTAATTAAGTCTGAAAACATCATCAGATATACCTCATTAAACCTCATGAAGCACATTCGTAAGCGCATCAAAGAGACAACTCAGTCTCCTTTGAAATCTTCTGCGACTTTTCATTCCTCTGGCTGTTTATTTTTACATCTCAATGCTCACGCTGTCTTAGATTATAAATCATATACACCCTCTGCTTACTGTGGGCAGTTTTCGTTTTGTTTGCAGCCACACGCTCACTCATCGCAGATCTTTCTTTCCTTCTCTTTATCCTGATCGTCCTTGACCTAAATTATAATCATCATGGGATGTGAGGGAATTTTATCTGCACACGTGAGCGCTATTTGTGCATGTGTTTAGTCACATGTAAAACAAATCAGCACACATGCATCGCACTGTCAGTTTCCCCCGTGGAGGCACATGTCACTCGTGGAGGTGGGGGAATGGAGAATCAGCACTCCTACGTCGACTTGTCCGGACTGTACAGCTCTGCAGAAGGGAAAAAGGATGGATGTTGCTGCAAGTGTGTGGGTGTAGCTGCCACAACTGCACCGCTGTGGGAAGCTGTGGGTGGATTTATAATGTGCTGCACAGCTGGGGTGAGGAAGACGCTTGTTAATTTACAGTATGCTTTACAGATGGATCTCCATGAGTAGGAGGACAGACTGTGTCGGAAGAATGACACAAGATAATGTCCTGTAAGGTTAGAACAAACAAACAGATTTATAAAAAGGTGCAACCATTAGGTTTCTCTTCACTACCAGACATGACTGTGTAAGATTGAATCATCTCATCAACAGCAAGTTCCAGCTGTGAGCTTTGGTCCTTATATAGGATTATTCATTTGTAAAAAGCTCCTCAATGATGTACGACGTATAGGACAATTTAAGTGTTTGTCTCTTGGATTGTAGATCAGAGTTTGTTTTCCAGTCCCAGTGGGGAGATTAATGCCTGACTGTGTGTTGAAATCAACCGTGCACTCATGTGGAGCTGATTGTGGTGCTTTTCTGCCTTGGCTAACCAGACCTGAAGTAATACTGCTTTGAAATATTAATGCAGTGTAAGTTGTTACGTGTCCTGAGCATTATGTCAAACTGCATCGGGGACTGTAGGTGGTCCTCCATCCATCTTTTTAGCATATGCTGATGGGACTGGCACTGCAGCTACCATAAATACTATCTCAGAGCTTGACACTGGAAAAGATCTGTTTCAGCACCTCTGTGAGAGTAGTTCTGCTGCTGCTTTCCACTGAAGGTCAGGTCGAGTCTGGGAGCATATGGTGGTGTCATGCTTGGATGCATCCACCACATCATGTAACCGTCCTGGATGGCAACTAGCCAGACAGAGATCTAATTCAACTCCATTCTCTCCAAAGTAACAGTCTACCTGTTGCAACCAGCAAAATGTGGGGGTCCCTTCTTCTGCTATTGATGTTCCCAAAAATGAGATACCTGTGTGATGGATCATTCCCAGAGAAATGCAACACAAGGCTAAAATGCCATAGCTGATGGTCCCTCACCATGGAAGTGATGCTCCTCATCTGAGTCTCCCTAAGTATCAGCTCATTTCATACAAAGTCATTCCAGAAATACCCAAGGACCTTAGGTCACTGGGTTGCATCCAGTTTTCACACCCATACAGTAAAGACAGGAAGTGCTAACGATCTTCAAGACTTGGACCTTCTTCAAGACTTGGACCCTGGTTCTTCTCCAATTGTTAAATAACTTTGTCCAACAACCTCATGGCTCCATAAGCTCTTTCCATGAGAGGACAACACACATTACAATGTGGATAGGGGAAACCGTTTGGATCAGTCCCTAGAAACAAAGTCACCCTTAATGCTCTCCAGTGACTAAGGTGGTGACTAGTACAATGTTGAGGGGTTGTCCATTGCAAATTGGTGCTCAGTTCTAAACTTGAAGGAGAATAATGTGGGTGTATGTCTGGAGATTCTCGGTGATCCAGGACATGGTATTTAAGTCAGATGAGTCCTTTGGTCCTTGAAAATGTTTCACGCGTCATCCAGAAAAGCTTAAAACCAGTTTTGTTACAGTAGCAAGGGAATCAAATATTTATCCTCTGTTGGGTCACTGATGTCACAGTGTAACCGAAAAAGGCATTAAGAGTCGTTGGCCGCCAAAGGTCACTTTAATTCAAGTGTGAGTTGCCATCATTATTAGCTTGGTGAGAGGAGAGAGTGATGTTTCTAGTGCAGATCCAGGGTAATCTTGTGTAAAAGTAGGTGAAAGTGGACAATCAGGTATCATATGCAGTAATCTGGACCTCCTCCTCTCAGAAGTCTCCTTTTGATCCTCTTCTGCAACATGAAACTCATGAAAAGCACGTTGAACTCTTCAACAGAAGACAGTTTTGGCATTTTAAGAGAGAAATTTTAAGTTTTTGGAAAAGTGTGGGTAAAACAACAACAACAAGAAAATAGCATTTTACACATACACACCATAAATGGAATCGTAAATAAATTGAGTATAATCTGCAATAATTGGTTACAATCATATTTAATTGGATATAAAATGGTAGATAATAGTAAGAATTACAATTACATACAAACTTTGGCTAAAATTTTAAACATTTGGGGCGAATTGCCCCTACTTTGCAACTAGAACAGAAATTGGTAATTGCAGATGACAATTACTCACTGATCTCACAACACTGATGTTCTTCATTCTCTCAGTATGTTAGTTGTTTTACTTTGTTTCCCAATAGTGTTGGTGTTTTCATTACTGTCAACACTTTTTTTTTTGTTTTGACCTGCAAAACTACAGTGTCATGATTCATTAATCTAAAAATAAAATGTTGGTTGCTGATATAAGTTGCATCAAGAAGGGCATCTGGCATAAAAATTGTGCTAAATCAAGGTGTTAAACCATCCCACATCTGCTGTGATGAACAGGAGCAGCTAAAAGAAGGCAAGAGGGAGGAAGAGCGAGACCTTTGTCACAATTAGTGACAGCTGGTTTATTTTTAGATTTGGTTCTTAAATTTAAAACTTGTTTTTCAGTTAGGTTCACATGTCTGAGCTGGATATTCAGTTTGGTTTGTGTTCAGTCATATTGACGATTCACTTTTCAAATTTAATTTTATGTTCAGTTTTTTAATGTTCAAAGTTCTGCATAATTAGTTTTTCTATTCAGTTACACCAATACTCAAACGTGCCCATGTAAGTCCACTGTGGACTTGGGAATACCCACGGTAATCCCATGTGGCAGTATGTGGTTTGACCCATGTAGGGACCACAGCATTGTTCTTCTTTGGGGTCTCATTTAGGTTTTCAGTGATGAGCCCATGCGGAGTTTTCCCACAGAGAAGTCACACAGGCCCACTGTTGGTCAGTCCATGTGGGTTTTACAGTGGTTTTGCCCCTTGAGGCCTCAGTGTGGGTTACTTGTGGGTAGCGTACACGGCTTCAAGTCAAGTCAAGTCTGGGATCATGTGCTGGGGTCACCACCATATTCTCCACCCCATGGAACTCTCCCAATTCCAGGATGGCAACTATCTAGGTAGACAGCCAATCCATTATTACCGCTTGAATGCAACCATCTGTCTGCTGCAGACCGGTGAAACGTGGACACTTTCTTCGCCTTCTCCAGTTGCTGGAGTCCTCAGTACTGAGGCACCTACTTGCTGGATTATGTCCAGAGATATACATGGCCAAAATGTCATCGCTGATGTTCCCTTGCAATTCCAATGATATTTCTTTTCAGAGTTCAATAACTTCATTTCACACAGAGTCATTGCAGCAATACCCAATGATCATCCAAAGAGACGGCGTACCAAAAACATCCAGTCATAACCTTAGGTAACCAACTAGTGTCCAAGTATCACAACCATTCTGGAAGACACTAATCACCAGAACCCTAAGGTTTTGGATGTTTATTCACCTGCAAAAAGTAATCAGCACCGCCAAACACCTCTGTCCAATGAACTCATGACTCCATAAGCTCTATCCAGGCATCTCCCAGTCTCAAAGGTCGAGGTTCTGAGACATGAATGTCAGTGCCAAAATAAGTTCAACACTTCTGCCGCATGCAGATCCAGCTCTGATGGAAGAGTCCAAGAAGCCATTGAAATTGAGTCTCAGTTTTGACATCTCAACTTCAAATCAGGACAATCACAAACCTAGACACTCTCAGGGGCTAGCCTATAAACCTCACAGGGGCTCATTGTTATAAGCCACTGTAGAGCCCAGTGCCCTTTTGCTCTTTTTTTTCCCAACCAGCAAAATATAAGCAGTAATAGTATCTTCATGCCTTTCTGTATTAAGAATTCTGTCTACCTTTCTTGATTTACACAATAGTCTTCAGGCTGGTAAAGAGGCTGATTATATAATGATTGTAAATTTGACAACAACTGACAGTTGTGACTCTGTCTGAAGATATTAAAGTCACAGGCTTTCCTTCCAGCAACTGTGCTCAAAGGTTTTTGGAAGCGTGTGTCTGTATATATTATATACTCAACAAAAATATAAACGCAACACTTTTGGTTTTGCTCCCATTTTGTATGAGATGAACTCAAAGATCTAAAACTTTTTCCACATACACAATATCACCATTTCCCTCAAATATTGTTCACAAACCAGTCTAAATCTGTGATAGTGAGCACTTCTCATTTTCTGAGATAATCCATCCCACCTCACAGGTGTGCCATATCAAGATGCTGATTAGACACCATGATTAGTGCACAGGTGTGCCTTAGACTGCCCACAATAAAAGGCCACTCTGAAAGGTGCAGTTTTATCACACAGCACAATGCCACAGATGTCGCAAGATTTGAGGGAGCATGCAATTGGCATGCTGACAGCAGGAATATCAACCAGAGCTGTTGCTCGTGTATTGAATGTTCATGTCTCTACCATAAGCCGTCTCCAAAGGCGTTTCAGAGAATTTGGCAGTACATCCAACCAGCCTCACAACCGCAGACCACGTGTAACCACACCAGCCCAGGACCTCCACATCCAGCATGTTCACCTCCAAGATCGTCTGAGACCAGCCACTCGGACAGCTGCTGAAACAATCGGTTTGCATAACCAAAGAATTTCTGCACAAACTGTCAGAAACCATCTCAGGGAAGCTCATCTGCATGCTCGTCATCCTCATCGGGGTCTCGACCTGACTCCAGTTCGTCGTCGTAACCGAGTTGAGTGGGCAAATGCTCACATTCGCTGGCGTTTGGCACATTGGAGAGGTGTTCTCTTCACGGATGAATCCCGGTTCACACTGTTCAGGGCAGATGGCAGACAGCGTGTGTGGCGTCATGTGGGTGAGCGGTTTTCTGATGTCAATGTTGTGGATCGAGTGGCCCATGGTGGCGGTGGGGTTATGGTATGGGCAGGCGTCTGTTATGGACGAAGAACACAGGTGCATTTTATTGATGGCATTTTGAATGCACAGAGATACCGTGATGAGATCCTGAGGCCCATTGTTGTGCCAACATCCAAGAACATCACCTCATGTTGCAGCAGGATAATGCACGGTCCCATGTTGCAAGGATCTGTACACAATTCTTGGAAGCTGAAAATGTCTCAGTTCTTGCATGGCCTGCATACTCACCGGACATGTCACCCATTGAGCATGTTTGGGATGCTCTGGACCGGCGTATACGACAGCGTGTACCAGTTCCTGCCAATATCCAGCAACTTCACACAGCCATTGAAGAGGAGTGGACCAACATTCCACAGGCCACAACTGACAACCTGATCAACTCTATGCGAAGGAGATGTGTTGCACTGCATGAGGCAAATGGTGGTCACACCAGATACTGACTGGTATCCCCCCCCCAATAAAACAAAACTGCACCTTTCAAAGTGGCCTTTTATTGTGGACAGTCTAAGGCACACCTGTGCACTAATCATGGTGTCTAATCAGCATCTTGGTATGGCACACCTGTGAGGTGGGATGGATTATCTCAGCAAAGGAGAAGTGCTCACTATCACAGATTTAGACTGGTTTGTGAACAATATTTGAGGGAAATGGTGATATTGTGTATGTGGAAAAAGTTTTAGATCTTTGAGTTCATCTCATACAAAATGGGAGCAAAACCAAAAGTGTTGCGTTTATATTTTTGTATATCTTTTTTTTTATATCTCGTATGTTTGTATGTGTGTGTTGCATGCTCTCCGTAGTGATGCCTCATGAGTGACTCACACAAGAAGTCACACACACTGCATGACTGTTTTCAGCGCATGCACACACAAACACACACACACACACACACACACACACACACACACACACACACACACACACACACACACACACACACACACACACACACACACACACAGAGTGGATTTACAATCATCTTGGACCCCACAGAGGATTAAGAGTGTGTCTTAGCGCGAGTTCACACATTCTGGATGTGCCACCTGTGACAGCTCAGTGTTGAGACCGAAACATACATCACGTTGTCCTTAGAACGACTGAGTCATTGACGGAAATTTCTTTGTGGCTGATTCTCTGACAACAAATTGAGAGAGAGAGGAAAAAAAAAACAAACACTCAATGAGAAAGCACGTGTCCCCACTAGAAAACCAGACAGATGTTGCTCAAGAGCAGCCGTATTGACCTCTCACCCACATAGAACTATCAACTGTGAAAATTCACACAAACAGATCAAGGTTGGGCGCACGCGCACCTCAGCTCCATGTTTGCTTTCCTTGATGATTCTGCAGCAAAGCTGATGGCACAGTATGGCATCTTTTGGAGCAATTGTTCTGTCTGACAGATTAGACTGTTGCTAATGAACTCAGCACAGGCATAATTTAGGGGTGACCTTTGGGTTTAAACTAAAAGTCTTCTTTGGTCCAGAAGTAAAAAAGGATCCGCAGAGCTCCTCTACACACCTGGACTTGCACAGATGAATGTCTAAAAATAGAGACCTTGTCCAAAAGTAACCTGAGGTATTAGGATACAGTCTGACAGTCCAAAGCTAAATGCACTCGCTCTAAGAGGCACTGCATGAGAACAGAACGAGAACAAACTGATGCACGATTCAGTGGTAGACAACAGACGAACATTTTGACTAATTTGGCTCGAGGCATGGACTGAGTCTCTGGTCATTGGAACTCAGGGGACAGATGAAGACCTTTAATATAGACAATTCCCAAAATACTCCATACAGAATGGCCTTTTGAACCAAATAAATCAATTGCTTCAGAAAATGATTCTTTGGAAATGCTTGAAACACTAAGCATTACTGGAGTTTTGTTTTTTTGTCTCTTAAAACTACAGTTTTGACTTTTTAGTTTTGTACGCAACTGTTTACTGTATTTTTTTTTTTTTTTTACCCCAAAATAACATACAGCACTTTGTAACTCTGCAAAGTGCTACACAATCATTGTTATATGAATGAAACAGCTGCATCAGACAATGATTCATTATTTCAAAATACTTGAAACACTATGGAATCTACAAGCTGTCATCTGTCTGGTCTGCTTGAGGTTTCTTCCTTGAAAAACACCAGGGGGAGTTTTTCCTTACCGCTGTAGCTGTGTGCTTGCAGAGGGGGGTTGGTGAGGTTAGATCTTACTCATGTGAAGCACCTCAAGGCAACTTTGTTGTGATTTGGAGCTATATAAATAAATTAAATTTACAGTATTGGACAGCGGGGGCCTTCCTCAAAATTATTTCCCAGCTACACCTCTGGTTAATCAGTAAAATAATTTGTTGCCCTCCTGTTCCTGGAGGGCACCTGCCCCGCATGTTTTCTAACTCTCCCTGATCCACTCCTGGGCAATTACCTATCAGGTGTGCTCAGCCAATCAACAGCTGGAAGATACCACTTTAAAAAAAAGGATGATGAAGTCACAAAGTAGGATATCACAAAAACACAGGGAGATTTTAATGATTTAGTAGCTCAAGGAAAAACTAGATTGCATTTTGAGCAAGATGTGGATTCAGGATCATTTTAAAATTAATATCATTCTAATGTATCCCAGTGAGTTACATTTTATTTCTACTTTGGTAAAACAACACTTGCTCCTGCTCTTCATTTGTTTAAAGATATGAACAAGGGATTGTTAGGCCTTGGTTGAACTCCGTGTTCTGTAAGCAACATAATTACCTTCACAGAAGAGGTAATGTTTTCATTCCTGTTTGCAGGATTATGTAAAAACTACTTCAAGATTCAAGATTTGGTTTATTGTCATTCCACCAGGTATACGCTTACGCTGAATGAAACGAAAAATCATTGCTCATCAGCTCCTTTCTTGCAGTGCATTAAAATAAAATAAATAAATGAAAGCTGCACTTAAAAAAATTCTGAAGTAAGTAATAAAATATTAGACAAAATAAGCAAGCATTCCAATCATACGAGTACGTGCCGTGGTCACACAATCACAAACCACAATCACTGTTCAGTGTTATTTTTGTCCATAATAATCGTAAAGTACGTAACCAATTTTTGTGAAAACTGGTGGACTCGTATGCTATGGGCCAAGGAGGTAACTGGTCATTTTTGGAGTTGATCCAATTAAGGAAGCAGAACCAGAACCTTACACTGGTTCCTGGGTTATTTGTACTTTGGCAAAAACAGCACTCCCACATAAATTTTGGTTTGCTTAAGAACAGATCGAGGTACCTGCTCTCTGCGTACCTTTGAGCCTTCTTCTTTTACTCGTTCTAACATCCCACTGATTATTTTTTTCAGTTGTTAGATTTTGAACAGAACCAAATATCAAATGAGTCACTGCTGCCTTCATGGCACAAACACACCGACTGTGTCAGGTCCAACACCAAGGCCGCTCTGCCTCTGCTGCCTTGAGCTGGTGATGTTTTGTACGTCACTGCAATCTTTTCCATCAGCACGTTGCTTGTGAAATCATTCGGGCATTGTTTTTATAAAGCTAAAAATCAAGGCTCTCTGCTCTCACTTTGATGACTTGTGATTTGTCAGCTCTTTTTATTGCCTTGAGCTGCCACTGCGCAAATCCTTCAGGAAACGTGATCGTAGAGAAAATGCGGCATTCTTCATATCAGAGTTGACCCATTCATCCTCACGGCCTGACCTTTGACTGAGCTGCAAGTGCTTATCAGTGCCTACTCATATTGTGTCCGGTATTAGAAATAATAGGTAGCAGTCAGACAGTATTGAAAATAAAATGTAGCTTTATATGATGTAAAATACATCTGATATTTGAGAAAATTATTGTTGTCACAATTGTGGAGCAGCAGATTTAAACATTTTACACTGATGAGTGGGCTTACAGCAACATAGAGGGAAATTTTCTTTTTTTTTTTCTGAGTAATTTCATGAAAAAACGTTTTAATTAAATTGTTATCCTTACAGATTGAGTGAAATTGTTTTTTGTTGTTGTTAGGATATCATAATTATAAATAAACAAGGTTAAAACCAGCATATGAGATTACATAGTCCATGAACCTTGTTGGCCTGCCATAAAAAAACAAAACAAACAAACAAAAAAAACCCAGCAGGGTCAAGGATCCCGAAAGAAAAATACAGATCTCAACCAGGACATCTGACTTGAACGCCATGAACACATGCAAAAACCTAACAAACCAACAGCCAGGCATCTGAGAGAGTTTAAATAGACTGGGAGGTGATTACAATTGGCTGCAGGTGCACTGAGGGCTAAATGAGTTTAGGTGAGAGTACAAACAGGAAGAAAGGAAGCCAAACAAGAACAGAAAAGACTGTGTCAAAGTAAAACAGGAAGTAGGGTAAAAACCTGACAAGCCATTACAATAAAACCAAAGTAGGACATTTAGAAATAAACCTAAACCTCAATAAAACTGAGAAACAAAACTGAAACCAGATACACATTTAAAAAAAACAAAAAACTAAAACTACTAAAGAGTTATATGGATGGACACAGAATTAATTTGTAGAACACAAGCTGAACTGTAGGATAAATACAAAACTGAAAATGCATCACTAGATACAAAAATAAAAAACAAAACAAAACAAAAAACTATGAGCCTCTTTGTGATTACATTAAAAGAAAATGGTGGCTGGATTTGTGTGTTTTTACAAATAATAGTTTGAAAATGTTACTTTTTCCTGTGCTTTTATCATTGTTCCAGTGGAATTATATGAGTTTGTTTTAGCCTCAAAATTTTACTTTCACTCTGTTTTACAACATCATCTCGATTGATGTTTGCTTCACCACAGGGGGCAGTGTTACACACTGGTACCAGAAAATGCAGTAGTAGAAGAACCCTGGTGTGGAAAGAGCTAATGCTATATCATAAAATAAAGCTTTTACCTGAATTTCATATGTTATGAAATTCACCTGTGCGTCTTAATATTTGATGTAAACATTTAGTTCTTCTATGCCCTGTTATTTTATTGTGGTTTACGGAAGTCAGCGCATGACAGCGGTGATAAGTTCAGCCAATTAGCTTCTTTCAACAAGCAACACAGATGATACACTGTTGAGAGTTGGCAAAAGCCTCTGGCTTGTTTGATTTCTGAAAAAAGAAGGTTTCTATTAAACATGTTTCTGGGCCTGTTGCTTTAAATACAAAGGAGCTACTGTTTGCCACATCCTCTCTTCTTTTAGAGAGAGGAAATCCCTCTGTTTGTGATGGTTTGTGTGATCATTTCATGAAGGGCACACATCAGATCAGTGGGCGTGGTTAACAGATTGAACACAAGTCCAGATATAGACTTCTCTGACATATGTTACAGAAGTCTCAAGCCAGCTGTTTCAGGCTTAAATTTGGCTCATCACATGATAGTTTCTACACGCATCGTCAGACAACTGTGAGAATTTCAGAATATTTAGCAAGAAATCCAAACTATGTTTAAATATAAAAGGCTCATAAACAAATGTTGCACGATATGACTCCTTTAAAGGTTATGCACAAACCAGTTAGACCATATCGCCGATGAACAGACATTACAAAGGATTCTAGCACCATGTTCACAAATTTCCTTTTAAGATGGAAAATCAGGTTGTAATGTGAATAACTAACTTGACAGTAACAAAATAATAATAATAATAATTTTTAATCCATTATGTTAATTTGACTTGAAAAAGTATACCAATTACAGTTTTAAAATGTTGATGGGGATAGGAGGGGTGATGGTCTAGTGGTTAAGGTGTTGGGCTTGAGTTCAAATCCCCGCCTGACTGGAAAATCACTAAGGGTCCTTGGGCAAGGCCTTTAATCCCCTATTGCTCCCAGTGTGTAGTGAGCACCTTGTATGGCAGCACCCTGACATCAGGGTGAATGTGAGGCATAATTGTAAAGCGCTTTGAGCATCTGATGCAGATGGAAAAGCGCTATGCAGTCCATTTACCATTTGATCTAATAACTCTGTTTTATTTTTATTTTTTATGGGAGTAAAATTCAACAGATTGAAGATGTTAACTGTCCTCTTGACTAGCTTTTGTGGACTGCCTTCCTGCACGATCATTGCTCTCATGCATATACATTCAGTCTGACGGCTATGACAGACCCTCCTTATGATGATAACCTAATTAGTGACCTGTCAGAGGATCCCTGCGGTTGTCCGGCTGTCAGCCTTAGATTTGGTAAAAAGGCTGGCAGGAAGGAAGGTGGGTGTGCAAAAGAGTCATGAGGCAGCAGTCTGACTCAGACCGCGGTCTCGTGCAGAGTGGAGGACGCTCGCAGGGCTGCTGTCATCAGGCAGTAAGTCCACGTGACAGTTAAGCAATCAGCAGTCAGTCAGAAGGGAAGGAAAACAAAAGCAGTTTCCATCTGATGGTGAAGACATACAATATAGTTGCTTTCATTGTTTGATTAAATAACAAACATGGAGTGTGACTGTTTTCATCCTCATTATCATCATTTTGAAATTTAGCCAAGTGTCTCATACTATCTGATAAAGTCAAACTGATATTTCATATTTTCTCCCCTTTATTACTGAGTGAGTTAACTGAACTCCAATGGCTTGTCCGTGACGTACGGTGCATCTGGAAAGTATTCAGAGCGCTTCACTTTTTCCACATTTTGTTATGTTACAGCCTTATTCTAAAATGGAGTAAATTCATTTTCTCAAAATTCTACTCACAACATCCCATAATGACAACATGAAAAAGTTTTTTTGTTTGTATCTTTTGTGAAATTTTTGCAAATGTATTAAAAATAAAAACTAAGAAATCACATGTACATAAGTATTCACCGCCTTTGCTCAATACTTCGTTGATGCACCTTTGCCAGCAATTACAGCCTCAAGTCTTCTTGAATATGATGCCACAAGCTTGGCACACCTATTTTTGGGCAGTTTTGCCCATTCCTCTTTGCAGCACCTCTCAAGCCCCATCAGGTTGGATGGGGAGTGTCGGTGCACAGCCATTTTCAGATCTCTCCAGAGATGTTCAATCAGATTCAGGTCTTGGCTCTGGCTGGACCACTCAAGGACATTCACAGAATTGTCCTGAAGCCACTCCTTTGATATCTTGGCTGTGTGCTTAGGGTCATTTTCCTGCTGAAAGATCAACCGTTTCCGCAGTCAGAGGTCCAGAGCACTCTGGAGCAGGTTTTCATCCTCTGTATATTGCTGCATTTTCCCTCAATCCTGACTAGTCTCCCAGTTCCTGCCACTGAAAAACATCCCCACAGCATGATGGTCCTACCACCATGCTTCACTGTAGGGATGGTGCCTGTTTTCCTCCAGATACCTGGCATTCACCCCAAAGACTTCAATCTTTGTCTCATTAGGCCAGACAGTTTTGTTTGTCATGGTCTGAGAGTCCTTCAGGTGTCTTTTGGCAAGCTCCAGGTGGGCTGCCATGTGCCTTTTACAAAGGAGTGGCTTCCGTCTGGCCGCTCTACCATACAGGCCTGATTGGTGGTGGATTACTGCAGAGATGGCTGTCCTTCTGGAATGTTCACCTCTCTCCATAGAGGAATGCTGAAGCTCTGACAGAGTGACCATTAGGTTCTTGATCACCTCCCTGACAAAGGTCCTTCTCCTCCAATCGCTCAGTTTAGATGGGCGGCCAGCTCTAGGAAAAGTCCTGGTGGATCCAAACTTCTTCCATTTATGGATGATGGAGTCTACTGTGCTCACTGGCACCTTCAAAGCAGCAGAAATGTTTCTGTACCTTGCCCCAGAGGTCTACAGACAATTCCTATGACTTCATGCTTGGATGGGCTCTGACATGCACTGTCAACTGTGGACCTTATATGTAGACAGGTGTGTGCCTTTACAAATCATGTCCAGTCAACTGAATCTACCCCAGGTGGACTCCAAATAAGCTGTAGAAACATCTCAAGGATAATCAATGGAAACAGGATGCACCTGAGCTCAATTCTGAGCTTCATGGCAAAGACTGTGAATACTGATGTACATGTGATTTCTTGATTTTGAACATTTTTAATATAGTTGCAAAAATAAAAAAGGTCGTTTCTCACATTGTCATTATGAGGTATTGCATGAAGAATTTTGAGGGGAAAAAAAATTAATTTAATCTATTTTGGAATAAAGCTGTAACATAAAAAATGTGGAAAAAGTGAAAAGCTGTGAATACTTTCCAGATGCAATGTATAAATGTTATTGCACATATCTCCTAATTTATCTGTAACCAGAAGGCTTTAAAAATGGTACTTCATTCATGTTAAAGGGCTTGAATACATAGTGTGGTATTGTGGAACATTCTGAAGATGCAGTAACCAGGGTTACCTGCAGGGGTGCTAAGCACCAGTATTAAAGGCTGTGACTGCTCCCCTCAGACGCAGAAGTAGGTTGACTTGAGCAGTGGAGAATTTACAGTAAAAGTAAGTCCCTTCGGCTGCTCCCTTGATGCACTTGTGGTCGCCACAGCAAATCCAAGGTGGATCTGCATGTTGAATTGGCACAGGTTTTACACTGGATGCCCTTCCTGACGCAACTCCAACAACAGCTTTTCCTGTATATTTGTTTTGTGGATTGTTCTGTAATTTATGTATGTAGCATAGCCCAAGCAGAGGGTCACCCCCTTGAGTCTGGTCTGCTTGAGATTTCTTCCTCAAAGGGAGTTTTTTTTCCTACCACTGTTGCTCTGGGGGTTAGTAAGGTTAGACCTTACTTGTGAAGTGCCTTGAGGCAACTCTGTTGTGATTTTGCACTATATGAATGAAAATAAATTGAAATTGTAGTACTTGTGCAAATATTCATTTAAAGTGTATTTTAAGTGCACAACAGAAGAAATATTTGGAATTATTGTTTCATTCTTTCGTAACGTGATAACACACATGGTGCAAACTATTCCTTTTTTAAAACCATATTAACTCAACCAATGATGCTTGTATCACAATTTGAAGAATTCCTCTATAAATATTCTGTTATCTGCTGCACTATTAGGGGTGACTGAAACAATTATTACAAGGCATGATTATGTGTGTTGTACTTGTAGAGACATTTGTGTTTCTGTGTCCTGTACCTTTGAGCTTGAGAGGCTCCTGGATAGAGTTCATGGAGTCGTGAGGTTGCTGGACAGAGGTGTTTGATGGTATCTTTACAGGAGAACAAAAGTCTAAGTCTTTGGCAATAGGTGTCTTCAAAGGATCCATGAGTACCACTGGAATGACTGTATCCAACAAGTGGTCACTAAGAGAGACTAAGATGAGTAGCATCACTTGTATTGTAAGGGAGCGTCCGCGTCAACATTTTGGCCATTTAAGCCATGTGCCATGTTTCTCTGTGCATGATCCAGCATGCAGGTGTCTGAGTGTCGAGGACCTCAATACCAAGAGAAGGCCAAGGAGATGCCTTTGTTTCACCTAGCTGCGGCAGATCGATGGTTATTTTAGAGATGTGGGAATGAAACAATTGTCTGCCTGGGTGGGTGCCATCCAGGACCCAAAGTGGTTCAGTAGTTTCGTGGATGAACTGTAAAACTCAATGAGTTAGTTGAACTCAAACCATTTGAGGAACCCGATTGCCATAAACCATTTGAGTTTGCCAACTTAAATAAAATAACTTTCAAAAATGTAATTGTTAAAGGTTTAGTAACTTAACAATTTATAGTTAATTAAACTTATGTAGGGCAGCACAGTGGCTTAGTGGTTAGCACTGTTTCCTCACAGCGAAAAGGTCATGGGTTCAATTCCCGCCTGTGGCCTTTCTGTGTGGAGTTTGCATGTTCTCCCCGTGTTTGCGTGGGTTTCCTCTGGGTGCTCCGGTTCCTCCCACATCCAAAGACATGCGGGTTAGGTGGATTGGAATCTTTAAATTGTCCATAGGTGTGCGAGTGGGTGTGAATGTGTTTGATTGTCTGTTTGTGGCCCTGTGACAGACTGGCATCCTGTCCTGGGTGTACCCTGCCTCACGCTCTATGACTGCTGGGACAGGCTCCAGCACCCCGCGACCCTTAATTGGACTAAGTGGTTGAAGATGAGTGTGTGTGTGTGTGTGTGTGTGTGTGTGTGTGTGTGTGTGTGTGTGTGTGTGTGTGTGTGTGTGTGTGTGTGTGTGTGTGTGTGTAAACTTATGTAAATTGAGTTTATACTTTTCAATAAAAAAGTGACATATAAATTTCTGCCTAAAAAATTTGCATTATATTTTGGATTAGATTTTTTGATCCATTCTTTGGTTTACTTGTTGACTCTGCGTTGTGTTGTTATGACTCTGCCCATTTGCTCCCCTCGGGACGTGAACTCACAATCTCCGGCATGGAAATCAGACTCTCTAACCAGAAGGCTAGAATCCAGGGCTCTCCTTTTGAGCTGTTGGGAGTGAAGTTTACTAACTACATATGGACAGCAACACCTGCTGGCCTCCGTTACATAAACACAAATAAAATGAGTGAATGGAATGCACTGGAAATACATCACCAACACTTAAATGCCCCAAAACTTTAAATGCACTGAAAGGAACAGAGTTGTTATGACAACAATTCATTTTGAGTTAGTTTAATTAATGGAAATGAGTGACTATAACTTTTTTCAAAGTTTGAGTTACATTAACTTAATTATTGTATTAAAATGGAGTGTTCGGTTTAACAGTGTGCAGTGAAGTGCAGTACCGGGACATGCTCCAAAACTTGACTTGACTTGGATATGAGAAATGCATTGTTATATTTACACTTACAGGGAAAATGGATATAAAATAGTTTGAACCCCCACAAAATGTGTTTTTACCTATCCTTTTTTGAGAGGGAGGGGTCCCCAAGTCATAATAAGGAGGTTCAGACTTTCCACCCCCCACCCCCCCACCCCCAGCCCTGAGTACATGCATTCATTCGAACCACATTTATTACGCTTGCACACACAATGAAAGAGCCACTTACTTCATACCAAGTGACAGAAAAGCTTTTAAAATGTCAAGAAAATGAGCAGGCTTCAAATTTAGACATTCTCGTGTTCAACACCGATGATGAAAACATTCAAATATTCATTTTGCATATTCATTTGTATGATTATTAAAATAGTAATTTCAGGAAAATACTAAAACAACTACTTGGATTAATTTTTGTGATGTCAACAAACATGTAAACTATAACTACAGAAAAAGTTAGAATCACCAAATCAAATGAAAAATATAATGGCAATTTGGCACCTGTGTTGTCCTTGTGTGTGTGTTTTGTACAAAAGTCAAAGATTTTACACAATTCAACAAAGTTTATTCCACTTAATCAAAAGCACTTTGAACACTTGAATCATTTGAGTTCAGTAAATGGTAGAAATCAGTTTCCTCATCCCGTCTGAGTTGCATTAACTTATCGGGTTTTACACTATTCATATCTTGGAGATGATGAAGGTTTTTGGAACGATTGGAATTGTGGCGAATGTTGGGATCAGGATGGGGTGTGGGGGATTTTTAGGGCAGGAATTGTGGCCCAATACTGCCAAATCACATCAGAAGCACTGCCACAGCACCATTGCCATCGCTCTGTGTGCGATTGGGGGGGGGGGGGGGGTCCATGCAATGAGTGGGACAAATTCGGGTCACCTCTGTCACTGGACTGTCTGCTGTGAAATCAAAATAGAATGGGTCCTGCATATTCATTTTTAGGTCATTCTTCTTTTGTCTGCAGTCTTATAGCCCCGTCCCCCATTGGTGAAGATGATATGAAAGCACCGCGCTCTTACGCGTAAGGAATGGGGACAAGTTGCTCTACTGCAGTGAGACAATTAAAATTTTTTGTTTTAAACTGAGTCTTCTCTCTGTGGTAGTGTAGCATATTTGTGCTTTGATTCAATAATAAATGTGACATACAGGAGATATGAATACGGAAGCTCTGGTGCCCCCTTTTGTCTCTCTGGACAATACAAGATATATGTATATACTTGTATATCTTCTTCAACTACTTGACTTTCTGGTGTGAGGGTCTCGATGTGGTCATCCATCCATGTGTTCGCTGAACTTCTGATTGAGCGAGAAGACGAAGCAGAAAGTTTGACCACATTACACCCATTTTGGCATCTCTTCACTGGCTTCCTGTCCTAGTGAGATCAGATTTTAAGGTTCTGCTACTAGCCTATAAAATTGTTCACAGACTGGCACCTCCCTACCTAGCTGACTTAATGAAACCCTACGTACCGGCCTGGGCTTTGCTTTCTCAAGGTGCAGGACTACTATGTGTTCCTAGGGTGAATAAAAAGTCTGCAGGTCATAGAGCCTTCTCTTATCATGCCCCTGTTCTGTGGAATGATCTCCCTGCATCAATAAAACAGTCATAGTCTGTAGACACTTTCAAGTCCAGACTTACGACGCACTTATTTTCCCTTTTGTATGGCTAGCATACTGGCATAGTATGTTTCTATGCTTTTTACTCTTTTAATTCATTTTATTAGGAAATGGAGCATGCCACGGCCTCAACTTGACCTAAATTCTGGGTCTTTTAGTGAAGCTCAGGGCTAGTGGCCGGCGATCACCTTAGTATTTCTTTTGTTTTCTTGTTGCTTAATGCTGACAAATTACACTGTATTTGTTGTCTTTCTGATGCTTGATTCTGCTTTTTTTTCTTTTCTCTCTGTCTGATGTGTGGCTCCATCCAGAGATGGGTGTGGTATCTGTTCCGAAACCGTCCTGTACACCGGCAACATTTTCTGTATGTTCGTTTTGTGAATTGTTTCGTCATTTGTGTCTGTAGCATGGCCCAAGCAGAGGGTCACCCCTTTGAGTCTGGTCTGCTTGAGGTTTCTTCCTCAGAGGGAGTTTTTCCTTACCACTGTTGCTCTGGGGGTTAGTAAGGTTAGACCTTACTTGTGTGAAATGCCTTGAGGCAACCTTGTGATTTGGCGCTATATAAATAAAAATAAATTGAAATTGAAAATTGAAGACTCGCGTGTTATTGGAGGGTAACTGGATTACAGAGGAATGGAGATATTGTATCATGTTTAGTGGGTGTGTAGTGTATACCCGCAAATCATGCCCTTGGCCTTTTCCAGTCAGCCAGAGCACTTATGTGCAAAATGTTGAGTAATCACACATAATATTTAATAAGTGATTATTTGAAAATTTGATTATTTATACTGCAACATAGTGACCTCCATGAGGGGGCGTGATCTCATCCCGCTTAAATATGAAGGGCTCATTCTAAGCTCCTGGAAACACAATTATTAGTAGTAATTGTGCACCACAGAACATATGATAATAAATGCTACATTCCATTTTGTAATAAGCATTCCTAAATCCTACACACTAAAATTCAAATTTATTAACTTATATAGTGCCAGTTCACGATGAGATTGCCTCAAGGCACTTCACACAGCATAGTAAAAACAGAAAAATGTTGGGAAAGTGTAGTGACACGGACCCACAACAGGGGGCGTAAATGAACGGACAATAGAAGGAGTTAAATTTGAACACTTTACTGTTGTGAATGCCACAACCACACACAGCAGATTATAGAATAAATACAAAGTCAATGGATAAAGGTGTCGTGTGGGCAGGCTCGACGATAGGAGACGCCCGTCTAGAGAAGAACCGGAACCACATGATTTCCTCCGCCACCGAACCCGAAGGATATTGGAGCCGCCAGGTTCCGAGTCCCCCAGGTGGCCACCGTCTCCGCGAGTCGGATCTGGTACTGCTGGCGAAGAGCAAAGACAGTCAAGTGTGGGTGTGTGTACACCCAGTAAAAACAACGGTGGGAATTCCACCTCCACCTCTAACACACTCGTGCAGCTCCTGTCTCAAACACTTATCTGACGGAAAGCAGAGCGAAGCAGTCGCGGCCCACGCCGGTCCTCCGGGGAGACAGCTGCAACAATGTATCTTTTTAAGCCTAAGTTTTAAGATTAGGCTTAAAACTTTCCTTTTTGCTAAAGCTTATAGTTAGGGCTGGATCAGGTGACCCTGAACCATCCCTTAGTTATGCTGCTATAGACGTAGACTGCTGGGGGGTTCCCATGATGCACTGTTTCTTTCTCTTTTTGCTCTGTATGCACCACTCTGCTTTTAATCATTAGTGATTGATCTCTGCTCCCCTCCACAGCATGTCTTTTTCCTGGTTCTCTCCCTCAGCCCCAACCAGTCCCAGCAGAAGACCCTGAGCCTGGTTCTGCTGGAGGTTTCTTCCTGTTAAAAGGGAGTTTTTCCTTCCCACTGTAGCCAAGTGCTTGCTCACAGGGGGTCGTTTTGACCGTTGGGGTTTTACATAATTATTGTATGGCCTTGCCTTACAATATAAAGTGCCTTGGGGCAACTGTTTGTTGTGATTTGGCGCTATATAAAAAAAAAAATTGATTGATTGATTGATTGATGTATCTACTGGAATCAATATTGGAATATTCAGGCTGAGAGTATTACCTCCGTACGAGAACGATATCTCGGCGACGTGGTGGAGGTGTCATCCTGCTTTTATCCTGGGTGAAGTGCAGATGATCGGTGACAGCTGTCATAGTTGATGAGTGACAGCTGTCACCTCGGCTGTTCCTGTGAGGCGGCAGCGCCCTCTCGTGCCTGAAGCCCGCACTTCAGGCAGGGCGCCCTCTGGTGGTGGGCCAGCAGTACCTCCTCTTCTGGCGGCCCACACAACAAAAAAACCTGAATTAAAAATTTTAAAACACAATAAAAAGACAAAACCATAAAAGAATACAAGAATAAAAACACATCATAACACTAATGATAAAACAAGGAAAACCGTGTTTTAAAAGTCTCCACAGTATCCGACTGTCCTATGTGTGCCAGGAGATCGTTCCACAGAGCTGGTACACAATAAGAGAAAGTTCTGTGACCAGCAGACTTTTTATTCACCCTGGGAACACATAAAAGTCCTGCATTCTGCGAATGCAGAGCCCGACCTGGTACATAGGGGCATACCAGGTCAGCCAGATAGGGAGGTGCAAGTCCATGAACAATTTTATAAACTAATAACAATACCTTAAAATCCGATCTTGCAGCAACTGGAATCTAGTGTAGGGATGCCAAAATGGGTGTAATGTGGTCAAACTTTCTGCTTTGTGTCAAAAGTTTGGCATTAGCATTTTGAACCAATTGATGACCCCTAATACTGGACTGCGGTAAACCAGAAAATAGAGTATTACAATAGTCCTATCTGGAAGAGACAAATGCAGGAATCAAAGTCTCAGCATCAGCCATGGACAGAATGAGTGGAATCTTCGCTATATTTCGCAAATAGAAGAAAGCAGTCCTCGTAATGTCTCTAATGCGGAGGTCAAAAGACAATGTAGGATCAAAAATTACCCCAATATTCCTCACTTTATTCATATGATGTATAACACATGAACCTAAGCTAAGCGCTAGCTGATCAAATTGATGCCAATACCTCGGTGGACCAAGAACCATAACTTCAGCCTTATCAGAATTTAAAAGTAGGAAGTTACTAGACATCCAGCTTCTCACTGATGCAAGGCAATCTTCCAAAGATTTTATGTGAATGAGATTACCAGCAGTTATCTGCATGTACAATTGGGTGTCATCAGCATAGCAATGAAAGGCAATCCCAAAATGCCGCAGTATATTCCTAAGGGGTGCTACATAAAGGAAAAAAAGCAGGGGGCCTAAAACAGATCCCTGCGGATCCCCAAACTTCACGTCCCTAAGATCAGAGGAAGTGCCATTGCACAACACACAGTAAGAATGACTGGACAGGTATGACGTCAACCATGCAAAGGCAGTTCCAGTAATCCCAAAATGATTCTCCAGCCTATCGAGGAAAATATGATGATCCACGGTATCAAATGCAGCACTAAGATCCAACAGCACCAAGACTGTAGTGGTATCCAAGTTCATTGCTCGCAAAAGGTCATTCACAACTTTAGTAAGTGCTGTCTCTGTGGAGTGATATTTTCTAAAAGCAGACTGCAGTGGCTCAAAAAGATTATTCTCAGTGATTATCAGTCTTGAACGCTGAATTCAAGCCATCTGCAAGACTATCCACTGATTGAACATTCTCCAAACCTGAAGCCAAAATTTCAGGCAGTCTAGCTTCGGGTTCAGTCATAGTTGAGGGTTTAATGCATCACCGCAGTAGTAGATAAGGCTTTCACTCCACTAAACGCGGCAACGTAAATGTAAACCTAATAAATGAGTGGTCAGAGACCACAGAGGCAAGAGGCAAAATGTCGATGTTCGTGACAGCAAGGCCACGTGTGAGAACCAAATCAAGGGTATTTTCACTAATGTGCATCGAATACTGAATTTATTGCTGGAATCCTAACTCATCCACAAGTTCCATAAATGATTTGCAAAGGGGATCAGAGGGCTTATTTATATGAACGTTAAAGTCACCAATAATCAAAATGTTGTCCACACTAGCTGACAGGCTAGACATGAACGCACCAAATTCATCTAAGAATTCAGAATATGGGCCGGAAAGCCTATAAACAGTGACAAAATAACATGACTGATTTCCATACTTCTGACCCTGACAATACGTAGCATCATGGGCAGAGCGGAGAATCAGATGCTCAAACGAATTATATTTATGACCCCCAACAGTCAATAAGGTAAACCTAGATTTATAATGACAGATGCAATGACATTCGCCCTCGTCTAACTCAGGCGAATATCTGTCATTTTGGGCGACTGTTCGTGAACGTTGGGCCTCCGAAAATGCATACCGCCCTCCAAAAGCATGTTATTGTATTATTATTATTAACACTAGTTTTAATGATGAAACACAACTAACTTACTGTAGTTTTAATGTTCCCATTCATGAATAACTCTTTCACATACAGTGGAACCTTGGTTTTAGAACTTAACTGGTTCCTAAATGTTGCTCTTAAACCGAGTTGTTCTTAAACTGAAAACAATTTTCCCATACCTTTTGAACAGCATTTTGTGCATAAAAGGCAGACAAAGTACAAAGAATATGCATAGCATCTTACACAAAATACTGTATGGTAATTATTATAAAATAGTTTAATTTAACTTTACCTGTACAGAAGAGACCATATGAACCTCAGGTAACTGAACTTCTGAACAAATCACATGCCTCGAAACGCTGGTCGGATTTAATGTTGTACGCTAACAGCATTAGCACTTTTAGAAGCTGTCGGTAGCTTCAGCCGTTAGCTTAACTTAATGTATGATTACTGGAAAAATTACGCGGCTCAGTAAATCATTAGGAGAACCACTGCGCAATCCTCAAAAACATGATTTAATAAACACCTGAAGACGAACTTTCTTGCTTCTTGTTCTTTCGAGTTTATTGGCGATTTTGACTCAATACAGTGCGTTACCGTCACCTACTGTGGCGGAGGTGTTTGTGAACCAAATCTTTGTTCAAAAAGAGATGCATTTTTTGTTTAAAAACAATGTCTGTGAACCGATCTGTTCCCAAAGAGAGTCGTTCTAAAACTGAGGTTCCACTGTAGTCTTATGTGGCACTTTTAGCTACATTTCAATCAGGGATTGATTACCCTGTAATGTCTTATTAGGTGCAAAGAAAATCCTAATGTTTTCCTTATTTACTGTGCAGGGCTGTTGGGCAGCGCCCGTTTCACCGGCTCATCTCAGAATTACAGCACCCTGCTGCTGGAACAGGAGACAGGGCAGCTGTACGTGGGCGGCAGAGGAGCGCTGTACGCGCTCAACGCTTCCAACATCTCCACACCTGCAAACTACACAGTGAGCGCCAAGCCACCTAACTGCCTCTTTCACAAACACCAACTTCATTTCACAAATTTTCCACTGGTTTTTTTTTCTTTTTTAAGTGTTTGAAGAGGGCACGCTAATAATAGCCCCAAGCAGATTGAGCAAATCCCATTGTGTTCCTCCAATTTTATGGAAATTGGATTAAATGCAGCCGGCGCTTATTCATGGGTTTGTGAAGAGAGTCAGAACTCAGTGATGTGATTTAATGGGCAGCCAGAAAATTAAAGTGTGCTGTCCTCTTTCTTTTCCCTTTTCCCCCCCCTCTTTATCTTCTTTCTCCATTTCTATCAGTCTATAGATCTTTCGATCTTAATCGCTGTCTTTCTGATCCTCTTTATTTACCCAGCTGACTGACTCCTTCTTATTGCTCCTGATTGTTTGCAGATTGATTGGGATTCTTCTCCCGAACAGAAGAAGCAGTGTCTAAACAAAGGCAGAGACAATCAGGTATAAATGCAGCATACGCTGAAAAATTATTTTTTCCGTTATTATTGTGATACATGAATGGAGCCGTTCGCTGATGGTAAGAAAGCACAATTCATTTGCAGTACAACTTCCCTGTTGCCCACGGCAACTAAACTGGAAGGGCAGCCAGAGAGCACCTATGTCCACCAAGATCCAAGAACAATATACACAGTCCTTTGTTGACATTAGTCTGCTGGCATTTTCCATTCATAATCCTTGTTTTTCGTTGTGAGATTATTCCTGATTTCTAACATTCTTTGATCCTGATTGATGACCTTTAACACTGATCTGTTGGCAGCACGGTGACATAGTGGTTAGCACTGTTTCTTCACAGCACGAAGGTCCCAGGTTCGCATCCGATCTGGTGCTTTCTGTGTGGAGTTGTGCAACAGACCAGCGGCCTGAGCAGGGTGTACTCCGACTCTTGCTCAATGAATGCTGACATAGGCTCCAGACCCCTGTGGCCATTAATTAGAATAACTGCATATAGAAAATGAATGAATAAATGAATAACCCTGACTATCCAGATCAATCATTAATCATGCTTCTGACCTTTCATCCTTATCCTTGAGCTTTGATCTTTATTGCTTACCTTTCATTCTGATTTTTAATCTTTGATCCTGATTCCTGTCATTTTTGATCTTGATTACTTACCTTTCATCCTGATCATCGAACATTGATCCTGATTGCTGACCTTTTATTCTGATCACTAATCTTTCAACCTGATGATTGAGCTTTGATCCCAATTGCTTTCCTTTTGATTTTGAACACTGACCTTTCAATTCTGATAAATGACTTTTGATTTTGATAAGTGATCTTTGATCCTGATCACTTAATTTTGATCATTATTGCTCACTGATTCATTCTGATAAATGACTTGTCATTGTGATCACTGAGCTTTGATCCTCATTGCTGACCTTTCATAATGTCCACTGAGCTTTGACCCTGGTTACCGCCCTTTGATCCTCATGGCTGAACTTAGATTTTGATGATTGTGTCGATCTGCAATGAGGATAAAAAGAATTAGAATTAAATATCAAATGCAAGTTCCTCCCCTTGATACATATCCATGCTAATATTCAGTAGGTTCTTCGTTGACACTCAGCCTACCTCTCAAATAAAAAAAGAAAAAACCTGGCCATCTCCTGAGATATCCTGCTTTGTTTACATTGGTCTGTTGACATTTTCCATTAATAATCCTTGTTGAACTTTGAGATTATTCCTGATTTCTAACATTCTTTGATCCTGATTGATGACCTTTTGTTTCTGATTAGTCGGTGGGCAGCACAGTGACATAGTGGTCAGCACCGTTTCCTCACAGCACAAAGGCTCACAACCAGACAGAAGGAGGGAAAGCATGACCTCCTTAATGGAAGGAACTAGATGTTGAGCATATTAATCATTCGCTGCAAAGGTTTATAAAGTTATAGTAGTAAATGGAGTCTGTGTTCTTTCCCGACCTGTTTTGGAGCTGGAAATAACCTGTTTTGTTCTCTGCTCCCCTGCAGACAGAGTGTTACAATCACATTCGCTTCCTGCAGCGGTACAACGAGACTCACCTCTACGTGTGTGGAACAAACGCCTTCAGACCGCTCTGTGCTTACATAGTAAGACCTCCACTTAATTTCAGTAACTGTGACGGCTGAAATGAAATAAAACTGACGGATGACTTTCTTTCTCTGCTTAAGGATGCCGAGCGCTTCAACTTCTCCTCAGGTTTTGAGGAGGGCAGAGACAGGTGTCCATATGACCCATCCAAAAAATACACCGGCCTCCTTGTAGGTAGGCCTCTAAAAATGTGCACGGAATCACTGATCCTCTGCTGGTGTGGCCAGTGCTTATTGACTTTTTGATTTCGATTGATGTCTAATTACATTTTTCATGCAGTAAATTAGCTAGTCTTCCTAGTATTTAAAGCTACAGTATGTAAGATTTAGGGGTGTGTGTCATAAACATCTGTTCGGCCGTGCATAATTTCCTGCAACAACAAATCAACATGTGTTCATGACCTTAGAATGAGCCCTTCATATCTACATAGGAGTGGGCCCCCTAGTGGAGGCTGTCATGTTGCACCACCGTAGCCCAAAAATATGAAGAGAAACAAAATCATGACAGGCAAGAGCATAATGCAGTCTGCAGCCTCACCACTCGATGGCACTAAATCCTACACACTGTAGCTTTTAATAAGACGATAATTCACCATAAATGGATTACAATCTAGAAGTATAACAGAATGCTTCTTTTTCAATCTGTCTTCTTTGCATCTCATTAATTAGATGGTGAGATGTTCACGGCCTCTCAGTACGAGTTCCGCAGCTCTCCAGATGTGCGGAGAAACTTCCCCTTCCCTACACTTAGGACAGAGGAGGCACCTACTAGGTGGCTTCTGGGTAAGATACAGATGTACCTCTACAAAGATGCAAAAAAAACAAACAAACTGCAGAGTGGCTTATACTGTGTGTGCGTGCACTTGTGGAAAACTGGTTTTTATGACCATTGTGGTGACTAAATTATCCAAAAGCACCATTTATTGTTTCCAAGGAGACACTTCTTGGGCTGCTAATCTGTGTGTTTTGGCACGTTTCTCTGTGTATGCTTCATTCTTGTGCCTGCAGAGGCAGACTTTGTGGGCTCCGTTTTGCTGAAGGAGAGCTTCAACAGTTCTATCGGCGATGATGACAAGATTTACTTTTTCTTCACTGAAAAAAGCCAAGAGCAGATTACCTACCCAAGCCAGACCAAGGTGGCCAGGGTCGCCCGTGTTTGCAAGGTCAGAGAGACAATTAATAGACACCAACCGTTACTAAAATCTCATTTGTGGTGCTATTGGGTTTGGAGAATTCATGCTTAATGACATGGAGAAGTGTCATAACAGATTTATAGCCTGCAAGGTCATTGACAGAAGAGCTGAGAGTGTGGACAAAATTTGCCGTCGAAGTATCAAACCAAGGTCAAGTTTGAACTTTTGCAGATGATTTAATGTTGAGTGGAGCACAGTACTGGTCAAGATTAGTGCTGCTTCTGAATTTCACCAACATAAATCTGTCAGAAATAAATGCAAAATAACCCGTTTTGTGTAATCCATATATTTTAAAAATTTCCAAGGTTAGTGCATAAAAAAATAAAATAACTACAATACTTGCACAATATTGAAATAATATCAATGCAACTGTACACCAGACCTCACGGTAACCTCTAGTGCTGACAAATGAAGCCAGAGTCGAAGTGACAAAATCTGCAATTCCTTTAATGGCCACTTGAGGATGCCTCCCCTCAAAACTGCCCCATAGAACTCCAGTTTATGTGGCTATTCCACAGAGCACTGTTCCTTTCCGTTTAATCCCAAATATGCCCAACCGTTGGTTCAATAAAGTAAATACGCGAGCATATATGCCCAACCACAACCGACCAGTGAGCACGCTTGTAAGTTCACTTCCGGTTTCAATGCGGGGAAAAATGGTGGATATTTTATCACCGGCTGCGGGAGGGTTCACAGCCTGCGGAGGAGCTGTGATCTAAAGCGGTTCTGTTTGGCTCATCACACCCAGGGAACTGTGTCAAACTAACACCATCTTACAGACAACAAGCAGCATTTTGTTCATAAAAACAGTTTTGTCATCGTTAATAGGCTTCCGTTCAAAATCCTTATGAAGATTGTCTGCTTTCATCCATTGTGGTGTTTTTTTTTTCACAGTAATTCAAGACGGCGCCGTTAAATGTGTCAAACATACACCGTTTTTCACACCTCAATAGAGCCTTAAAAAGTGTAAAAAATGTAGTTTAGATGCAGAAAATGTGTCAAATACATGATCACGGTTGGGCGAATAAGGTAAGACATTATATTTATCTTCCCAACGGTTGGGCGAATAGCCTTTGCCAATTAGCAATTCTCAAAATCAATGACAGTATATAGTAATTTTGGGGTATTTGTAGTCTGTGGTTTCAATGTTCAAACTTCTTTAAACGGGGTATTCGTAGTGATTGCGGCTTGAAGCGTGTTTGATCGTGCTCCATCAAGGAAGAAATTTGAAGCCGAAGCAGCATTTGTTGCAGGTTTTGTTCAAAGTTGAACAGCTCAAGATCCTTTCTTTTATTTTTTTGGGCAGGCTGCCAGGTCTGCATTTTATAAGCCAGGTAGGTGCCAGGTCGGCACTTTATAAGCCAGCCTGTTAGGAAACAAGCCCGATTAAACCGTTTCATCCTGTTTTTGGATTGTGAGCTATTGTAGTTGAATGGCACCCTGTGGAATAGCCCTGTTAGCACCAGAAATAAACATGGTTATAGCCTGGAACTATAAATGGTTTTGGCATCTACAGCTAGTTTTCCCATTCATGACAACTATATCCTGTAGGTGGTCATTTTTTAAAATATAACTTCAGTTTAAGCTATTCTAAGATATCAAGTTATGAAAATTTAGGGGTGTAGCTACTTTGAGTGACAGCTATTTTGTTGGCTAGAGGGCCTCTGTTAGCAGTGGCTGCTAGCTGCTACAGACATGATTATGTTTGTCCTTTCTGAGCATTTCATTCCATATATCTGAAATAATATGGCTTGCTGTGAGTTTAATTGTACCAGAGAGAACATAGAGAGGGCCGACTTCCTATATGCTGCATTGTAATTGGCTGAGCGCGGCCGCCATTTTGAATGTGTGTAACTGGGTATTGCTATAGACACACAATGGTAGTCTCTGTGTCACTCTAGAGTCATATTAGAGACAAACATTTCTGTTTATGTGCATTTTTCATGACCATGGATCATAACTATCATACCAGCAACATCAGAAAAACATCAAGATCTAAATGAACTAAGTGTTCAGCTATCAATTGCACCAAGTACACTAAAACAAACAAGGAAGTGGCATTCTACTCCTTTCCAAAGGGTATCGTTAAGAAACGATTCGATCCACCGACATCAATAACCTTTTTGCTTAACTATTCCTTTATCGGTCCTTCAGAGTGGCTGTTGTTTTTGGGGGTGTTTGTCAGGAAAATGATTACTTCTCTCCATTGATTACAGACCCTGCAGTAGGTCTGTAATCAACTTTTCTGCAGCGCAGCTTTGATTTGAACCTTGAACCAATCGAAGCAGTGATTTGCAGATTGAAGTGGTGCTTTGATCTAATGCTTCATTGATTAATTGTTTTATTTCACTTTATCTTAATTATCCACCGCTAAAACCCTAAAGAGCATATGTCTGTGAGTAATATTTACCTTTTTATGTTAAACCGACCTGTTATGGTCTTCTGAAACAGTTGATAGATGTATTTTATAACTTAAAAACGGGACCGATGCTAATGCGTTAGCATGTCTATGGCATTTTCAATGTTAAAGTTAGCATTAAGCTGTTGCAGCTGTCAGCACCTTTGGGTGCATTTGTTTTCTGTATAACAGTGGCTCAGCGTTTGTTGTCGTAAAGGAGTCATATGTATTACAAATTGTAATATTTTAAAATTTGCTTTTGTTTATATATTAATAATAATAGCAACAACAACAATAATAGTAATAATAACTAATAATGCCACAATACAATTTTAGAGAAAGAGACAAAAAGAACCTGATTAAAAACACAACAGAAAATAAAATATAAAAATAAAAATATAAAAAGATCAGGCTGCCTAGGTTGTAATATACTTACAGCACCTTATTTTCCACTCAATACACTCCACAGTCATAACAGCTGTTTACATAAATGTTTCTAATAGTAGTTCCTTGTGTTCTAAAGTCAAATAGTGCATTACAGTAGCTTGTAGTACACTCAAGAGAAGTCTTGTTTACAAAACGTCACTCCACTGCAGCAGTCAAGCTGCTCCAGTTACACACAATCAAAATGGCGTCCCGATTACATCATTTTGTGGGAGTCAGCCCTCTCTATGTTCTCTCTGATTGTACTAACTGACCAGCTAAGAAGTCTATTCTGCAGTATGTCCACTGAGTGAAATTTTTAGAATTATTTAATTTGTATGTTAGCACTAATTAGCAGGTATAAGCTAGCATGGTGACGTTTGTTACACTGATAGTGCCATATAACAGCTGTAGATTTTAATACCCACATCAAAGCCATCCATTTGAAGAACTAAAAGCCCAGCTCGCAGAAATATGCATAATCATCTGAATTCAGGTGATCAAGTCATTTAGCCTAAGCTTATCTGTTAACTTCAAGATAGGTGCGGCCATCATTTGTCCCAGTTAGGTCACAGCGATCTTGCCCACGGTCCACCTTTTTACCTTTGACAATATGGCAGTATGGCTTCAAACCTACTTTTTAGGAAACCTATGGGTGACATCAGGGAGGGTCTATGTCCCAAACACAAATATCGTCACCCTTCACTCGTGTTTGGTTACAGAACCTTTGGCATCCACATTTCTCGTGCAACTGATGATTTTTCCTCTATATCGATGTACAGATGCGTAATCCTCTAATTCTCGCTGCTTCCAAACCAAGTTGTTTTAGGAAACCAGGTCTGCTCCTGTTCGTCATCTGGAGCTGAGCTGTCAGAGCAGTCTGGAGTGTAATATCTCAACATGAACTAGGTCACGGCAGCGCATGCAGATGTCGAGCTGGTCCCTGTAGCTTAGCCCTGTGGCAGCCAGACACCGCAGTGGCTGCAGGCAGATCCATAGATAGTGAAAACACTGACAGCAGCCTCTGGCATCAAACCACCCATGGTTTGCCGCGTTTCAGCCACCTGACTAGACTTCCTGTGCCATTGTTGACTTATGAGCCAAACTTCATGTAATTGCTTAATCATCACGACCTATTTTCACAGAGTGGTATGTAAAAGAGGAAACAACACTTCAGTCAGTCTTCACGTCAGTATTTGTCTGTAAATCACATGGGAGACAATACATCATCTGTCTGTGTGTGTGGACACATATTTGTGAAAACTATAACTCAGTAATAATGCATAGTAGACACTTGATACTTTTACCATACGTACCCCATTGGGAGGCAATAATCAGATTACTCTTTTGAGGTGTTTGCGGTGGGGGTGAGTCTTTGAATATTGATTGCTCATGTGAAAATAATGGGATGGTAGACACTTGACGCTTACACCATTGGTAAGCCCCCGAAGAGCACATAGTCATATTAGATTTTCTGGGTGCTATTTGGTACATATATCTGCATATTAATGAGGAAGAGGTGATTTCTCTTGTGAACGCAATAACTCATTAATACACTCGAAACACACTGTACTTACAATATAGGTACACTCCAAGGGAGTAGTTGAGCTGTTTGGATTTTAGGGTGGTCTTTTCTGAAGATGATGTGAATTCGCTTGCTATCATAACTCAGTGATAATACATGCAATACAGAACATTATCCAATACATATACATTATTATACATATTACAACTCACCGATAACTGGCATTTGATACTTACACAATAGGTATCCCACTGGGATTAGACAATGTGATTTAATTTATTGGTTGCTTATTGAATGCATTTGCCTCTTAATGAGAAGTGGGTGAGATCTCTTGTGAACACAGTAACCATTTACTCCATGGTATCCACTTGATACTTATCCCACAGACACCTCTTGTTGAGTAGTTTCATGAATAGCATTTTGAGGATGTTTGTTGCATGTATTTGCATACTAATGTGGAGGAAGTGAAAATCTCCTAAGAGCATAACTCAATGATAATACATGCTACACACTTGAAACTTACACTATAGGTACCCCAATGGAAATAGGGAGTAGATAACCTGATGTGATTTGGGGATTATTTGGTGCCAATATTTGCATATTAAAGGGCACATGTTACTCCAGTCAACATTATATGTTAACAAAAATTATATACCAGATTATAAATTATTACTTCCAACTCTTTAACTTACTATTATCTTTGGAAAATCTGTCCACCTAATAAACATCACTCATCATGTGACTACATCCTCCTAAAACACACATATATTAACCATTTTGATGTATTCACTGTCAAAGTCTACAAAACACACTGAATTCACACTGTAAAACATTCAGTTTTTCTCCCATTCATTTCAATTGAGCACCACAGTCTTGTTTGAGGGCGGGCGCTAAATGGGTAAAATATGACACATATGACATAGTTTCTCTACTTTTGGGGAAGAACCACGGCATTTTCAATGAGTTTTTGGGCAAAATACACGCAAACAAAGTGAAAATGCAAAGAAAAAGTGATGATACGATGGAAAGCGGACGTCTTCAGTTTCTTTATGACCCGGAGCTCAAACATGTCGAGGTGGTTTTGCAGACGAGAGAATGCAGCTACTCTAGTTAGCTGTGTAGGCAACACTTACTGACACAAACTCTCCCTTTCGCCTCGTCTTTTCTTTGCATTTTCACTTTGTTTGCGTGTAATTTGCCGAAAATCTCAGAGAAAGTGCTGTGTTTCTGTCCCCAGAAGTAGAGAAATTACGTCACATGCGTCATATTTTACCCCTTTAGCGCCGCCCTCAAACGAGACTGCGCTGCCCAGTGGATCCTTGGTTTTAGAACTTAATTGGTTCCTAAATCTTGTTCTTAAACCAAAACCAATTTCCGCATAAGAAACAAAGTAAAATGCATTATTCAGTTCCTGGCCCCCAAAACAACACTGTTTTTACCTTTTTAACAGTATTTTGTGCATAAAAGGCAGACAAAATACAAAGAATATTCAATATCTTTCACAAAATACTGTACAGTAATTATAATAAAATAAACAATTAAATTTCATCTTATCTGTACAGAAGAGACAATAAGAACATCACGTAATTGAACTTCTGAACGGATCAGACGCCTCCATTGCAGTGAAACTCTGGTCGGACATAATGTTGTATGCTAACAGTATTAGCACTTTTAGCAGCTGTCGGTAGCTTCACCCGTTAGCACCACTTAATGTATTTAATATGCAAAAATACCTTGTGTAGCTATGAGGTAGGAATAAATATCAGGATATTGAACATCTGGCCATTGTGTAGGATCATTTTTCCACTGTCCAGCTTCGAGTTAGTACGGACAAGATACCAGTCCTGCTGCTGCTAATTTGGTTTTATATGGCTCCTGTGTGATATTATCCAAACCCTCTGAATAGCTGAAGGCCACACTAAGGTCCCTAACAACAGAAATATAACTAAATTCAAACAAATAATTACATAAATGTGGAATTCAAATACCACTCCTAAATACACATGTATCACTATGATAAAACACGTCGACAGCCGCGCATTTTTCACAGCAGCGACAGAGCTGACGCGGAAATAAACTGGCAGTGACGTGGCCACGACGAAGTCAATAAATATCCGAAGACGGACTTTCTTGTATCTTCTTTCAAGTACATTGGCGGATTGCAACACGGTGCATTACCGCCACCTACTGCGGCGGAGGTGTTCATGAACCAAGGCTTTGTTCAAAAAATGATGCATTTTTCGTTAAAAAATATGTTCTTAAACCAAGTTGTTCTAAAAACGAGGTTCCACTGTACATCAGTATTTTCATAATTCTTGATTCATGTAGAATAGCCAGCCCGTTTGACATTTTATTTACTAGTGATGCAAACTTTAATGAGAACTGGATGATTTCTCTTGAGAATTCATTTCGGCAAAGGTCAAGGAATTTGATTTTCATCCCAATTTGGACCAAATATAGGACTGACTTAGGTGGACTGGAACGGTCAGCCATTTGGATGGAGATTGCTGGAGCCATTACCTAATTATTATAACCTGCCACGACATCACAGGTGTATTCTAAAGTAGAACCACATTCCCCAGTCACATGACAGACATCTGAAATCCCTTACCAAGAAAGAAAGACATGTTTTTACATTTTGACCTCTGCTGAGCTCAGATTTGTGACACAAATCTCAGTAGCTCAAACAGTCCAGACTTTGGTTCACCTACATCAGTGGTCTCCAAACTATTCCAGAAAGGGCCTGAGAGGGTGCAGGTTTTCTTTGCAGCCACTGACTCCAGCAGGTGATTTCACTGATGAAATCATCCCACCTGCTCCAAGTGATGTTAATCAGTGAAATCACCTGCTGAAGTCAGTGGCTGCAAAGAAAACCTGCACCCTCTCAGGCCCTTTCTGGAATAGTTTGTAGACCACTGACCTACATCATCTGACCTTGACTTTATTTCCCCTCGGGCACATCTTTAAGTGCTTGACTTGGAATTACAAAAACTACAGTCCGATGACCCCGATGTGGTGACAGAGTGTGTAATCGAGCAGCACGTCTCTCCACTGCTGCGCAGTCGTCTCCACAATAAAACGCCTGGATGTTCATCTCAGTAACAACATTGTATCCACGGAAGCATCCATCCCCTCTCTGCTAACTTCCTATTAAAGGTCCATCCTCTGAGAAGAATCAACTTTTAGTGTAAATATACCTCCTCCACCCTTCTTTCTTTTCTCTTATCAGAAAAATGCAGTTTGTATTATTGATGGAAGCCTCCCTGGCGCAAGGGTTTTAGTTTTCCACGTTGCTTCTGTGTGGGAGATTGGAGCGCCATAGCACTGAGATAAACGACAGATGTCCACAAAAGACATTAATGAAGAATGATGAAGCACCACAAACAAAGAGAAAACTCGTTTCCATCTCTTTTTTTTTTTTTTTGCTCTCCTAAATGAGGTGTGCTAAATTACTCTTTTCGGATGAAATTTGCAGCTTTGCCTCCCAGTGCTGCTGAAATGCAATTAGAGCAAATGTGTTAAAGTAGGCGCTCTCGCAGCCGGAACACTAACACTCAGCCCCAGTTTAACTTCAGATCTTTCTTCCTCTCCGCCGTACGGTGTGATTTCATATATCGGTAGACATAGAGTATAAGAGTGGGTGGATGCCAGAAAATCTCATCCATCCATCCACCTTGTTCTGTCCTCTCTGTCTGCAGGGAGACTGGGGCGGCCAGAGGACCCTGCAGAGGAAATGGACTACCTTCCTCAAAGCCAGGATGGTGTGCTCGGTCCCAGAGTACGAGCTCCACCTCAACATCCTGCGCAGCGTCTTTGTCCTACATGGACAAGATGCTCACAGCAGCATTTTCTATGGTGTCTTTGGCCTGGAATGGTGAGATTATTCTTATTATTCTAAATCCCCTAAGATTTTGTTCAACTGAGATTTAGTTGACAAAAACTAAAAAAAATTCAGATGGCAAAATTTTGACTAAAACTCAATGACATTTTAGTCAACTATGACTAAAATTAAAACAAAATATGCAAAAATAATACTGGTTGCCAATGCAGGATAACAAGTTTGAGAACCTAATTTTTGTGAAACGGACTGTCTCTCTCTCACTCTCTCACACACACACACACACACACACACACACACACACACACACACACACACACACACACACACACACACATATAAAATTGTGAGAGTCGGCAAAAGACCATGAATCCCTGTCCCTGTCCCCAAAAAAGCAAAAACAAGATCTGTGACCAGGAACAACATAATGCAATCTGCAACCTCACCACTAGATGGCACTAAATCCTATACACTGTAGCTTTATTATTATTATTATTCAATCAATCAACATTTAGCCTTTTACAGCAGGCAGATGGTGTCCAAACTGCTTTACAGTAAAATCAAAGAACAAGAATTCACAAAAACAAAACAAACATACAATAGAATTGAAGAGGCACATATACTCAACAAAATATAAACGCAACACTTTTGGTTTTGCTCCCATTTTGTATGAGATGAACTCAAAGATCTAAAACTTTTTCCACATACACAATGTCACCATTTCCCTCAAATATTGTTCACAAACCAGTCTAAATCTGTGATAGTGAGCACTTCTCCTTTGCTGAGATAATCCATCCCACCTCACAGGTGTGCCATACCAAGATGCTGATTAGACACCATGATTAGTGCACAGGTGTGCCTTAGACTGCCCACAATAAAAGGCCACTCTGAAAGGTGCAGTTTTGTTTTATTGGGGGGGGGATACCAGTCAGTATCTGGTGTGACCACCATTTGCCTCATGCAGTGCAACACATCTCCTTCGCATCATCCGTGAAGAGAACACCTCTCCAACGTGCCAAACGCCAGCAAATGTGAGCATTTGCCCACTCAAGTTGGTTACGACGACGAACTGGAGTCAGGTCAAGACCCCGATGAGGACAACGAGCATGCAGATGAGCTTCCCAGTTTGTGCAGAAATTCTTTGGTTATGCAAACCGATTGTTTCAGCAGCTGTCCGAGTGGCTGGTCTCAGACGATCTTGGAGGTGAACATGCTGGATGTGGAGGTCCTGGGCGGGTGTGGTTACACGTGGTCTGCGGTTGTGAGGCTGGTTGGATGTACTGCCAAATTCTCTGAAACACCTTTGGAGACGGCTTATGGTAGAGACATGAACATTCAATACACGAGCAACAGCTCTGGTTGACATTCCTGCTGTCAGCATGCCAATTGCACACTCCCTCAAATCTTGCGACATCTGTGGCATTGTGCTGTGTGATAAAACTGCACCTTTCAGAGTGGCCTTTTATTGTGGGCAGTCTAAGGCACACCTGTGCACTAATCATGGTGTCTAATCAGCATCTTGGTATGGCACACCTGTGAGGTGGGATGGATTATCTCAGCAAAGGAGAAGTGCTCACTATCACAGATTTAGACTGGTTTGTGAACAATATTTGAGGGAAATGGTGATATTGTGTATGTGGAAAAAGTTTTAGATCTTTGAGTTCATCTCATACAAAATGGGAGCAAAACCAAAAGTGTTGCGTTTATATTTATGTTGAGTGTAAAAAACAAAACATTATTATCATTGCAACACAGGCAGCAAACATTAGAAAAAAATATCCTTTCTCCCCAATAAGGGTCCTACATACAAGGTTAAACATCAGGGATCAAGAGAAGAGTCATGTATGACGTATATTTTACCTATTTCCAAATATATACAGTAGTGTTCAGAATAATACAACCCCTGGCAAAAATTATGGAATCACCGGCCTCGGAGGATGTTCATTCAGTTGTTTAATTTTGTAGAAATAAAGCAGATCACAGACATGACACAAAACTAAAGTCATTTCAAATGGCAACTTTTGGGCTTAAAAAACACTAAGAAATCAGGAAAAAAAATTGTGGCAGTCAGTAACGGTTACTTTTTTAGACCAAGCAGAGGGAAAAAATATGGACTCACTCAATTCTAAGGAAAAAATTATGGAATCATGAAAAACAAAAGAACGCTCCAACACATCACTAGTATTTTGTTGCACCACCTCTGGCTTTTATAACAGCTTGCAGTCTCTGAGGCATGGACTTAATGAGTGACAAACAGTACTCTTCATCAATCTGGCTCCAACTTTCTCTGATTGCTGTTGCCAGATCAGCTTTGCAGGTTGGAGCCTTGTCATGGACCATTTTCTTCAACTTCCACGAAAGATTTTAAATTGGATTAAGATCCGGACTATTTGCAGGCCATGACATTGACCCTATGTGTCTTTTTGCAAGGAATGTTTTCACAGTTTTTGCTCTATGGCAAGATGCATTATCATCTTGAAAAATGATTTCATCATCCCCAAACATCCTTTCAATTGATGGGATAAGAAAAGTGTCCAAAATATCAACGTAAACTTGTGCATTTATTGATGATGTAATGACTGTGGAAATTTATGTTCTTACTTACGTTCTTCAGGCAGTCATCTTTATAAATCTCATTGGAACGGCACCAAACAAAAGTTCCAGCATCATCACCTTGCCCAATGCAGATTCGAGATTCATCACTGAATATGACTTTCATCCAGTCATCCATAGTCCACGATTGCTTTTCCTTAGCCCATTGTAACCTTGTTTTTTCTGTTTAGGTGTTAATGATGGGTTTCGTTTAGCTTTTCTGTATGTAAATCCCATTTCCTTTAGGCGGTTTCTTACAGTTCGGTCACAGACGTTGACTCCAGTTTCCTCCCATTCATTCCTCATTTGTTTTGTTGTGCATTTTCGATTTTTGAGACATATTGCTTTAAGTTTTCTGTCTTGACGCTTTGATGTCTTCCTTGGTCTACCAGTATGTTTGCCTTTAACAACCTTCCCATGTTGTTTGTATTTGGTCCAGAGTTTAGACACAGCTGACTGTGAACAACCAACATCTTTTGCAACATTGCGTGATGATTTACCCTCTTTTAAGAGTTTGATAATCCTCTCCTTTGTTTCAATTGACATCTCTCGTGTTGGAGCCATGATTCATGTCAGTCCACTTGGTGCAACAGCTCTCCAAGGTGTGATTACTCCTTTTTAGATGCAGACTAACGAGCAGATCTGATTTGATGCAGGTGTTAGTTTTGGGGATGAAAATTTACAGGGTGATTCCATAATTTATTCCTCAGAATTGAGGGAGTCCATATTTTTTTCCCTCTGCTTGGTCTAAAAAAGTAACCGTTACTGACTGCCACAATTTTTTTTTTCCTGATTTCTTATAGTGTTTCTTAAAGCCAGAAAGTTGCCATTTGAAATGACTTTAGTTTTGTGTCATGCCTGTAATCTGCTTTTTTCTACAAAGTTAAACAACTGAATGAACATCCTCCGAGGCCGGTGATTCCATAATTATTGCCAGGGGTTGTAGTAGTGCTATGTGACTAAAAAGATTAATCCAGGTTTTGAGTATATTTCTTATTGTTACATGGGAAACAAGGTACCAGTAGATTCAGTAGATTCTCACAAATCCAACAAGACCAAGCATTCATGATATGCACACTCTAAAGGCTATGAAATTGGGCTATTAGTACAAAAAAGTAGAAAAGGGGGTGTTCATAATAATAGTAGCATCTGCTGTTTATGCTACAAACTCAAAACTGTTATGTTCAAACTGATTTTTTAGCAATCCTGTGAATCACTAAACTAATATTTAGTTGTATAACCACAGTTTTTCATGATTTCTTCACATCTGCAAGGCATTAATTTTGTTGGTTTGGAACCAAGATTTTGCTGGTTTACTAGTGTGCTTGGGGTCATTGTCTTGTTGAAACACCCATTTCAAGGGCATGTCCTCTTCAGCATAAGGCAACATGACCTCTTAAAGTATTTTGACATATCGAAACTGATCCATGATACCTGGTATGCGATATATAGGCCCAACACCATAGTAGGAGAAACATACCCATATCATGATGCTTGCACCACCATGCTTCACTGTCTTCACTGTGAACTGTGGCTTGAATTCAGAGTTTGGGGGTCGTCTCACAAACTGTCTGCGGCCCTTGGACCCAAAAAGAACAATTTTACTCTCATCAGTCCACAAAATATTCCTCCATTTCTCTTTAGACCAGTTGATGTGTTCTTTGGCAAATTGTAACTTCTTCTGCACATGTCTTTTATTTAACAGAGGGACTTTGTGGGGGATTCTTGCAAATAAATTAGCTTCACACAGGCGTCTTCTAACTGTCACAGCACTTACAGGTAACTCCAGACTGTCTTTGATCATCCTGGAGCTGATCAATGGGTGAGCCTTTGCCATTCTGGTTATTCTTCTATCCATTTTGATGGTTGTTTTCTTCCACGCATCTGTTTTTTTTTTGTCCATTTTAAAGCAACGGAGATCATTGTAGCTGAACAGCCTATAATTTTTTGCACCTGCGTATAAGTTTTCCCCTCTCCAAACAACTTTTTAATCAAACTACGCTGTTCTTCTGAACAATGATTTGAACGTCCCATTTTCCTCAGGCTTTCAAAGAGAAAAGCATGTTCAACAGGTGCTGGCTTCATCCTTAAATAGGGGACACCTGATTCACACCTGTTTGTTCCACAAAATTGACGAACTCACTGACTGAATGCCCCACTACTATTATTGTGAACACCCCCTTTCTACTTTTTTTTTTTTTTACTAATAGCCCAATTTCATAGGGTTAAGAGTGTGCATATCATGAATGCTTGGTCTTGTTGGATTTGTGAGAATCTATTGAATCTACTGGTACCTTGTTTCCCATGTAACAATAAGAAATATACTCAAAACCTGGATTAATCTTTTTAGTCACATAGCACTACTATTATTCTGAACACTACTGTGTGTATATAAACATTTTATTGGACCAAAGTTTTGTCTGTGGCCTGTGATCTTGAGTTTTTGACCCTTTCCCCCCCTCAAAATTTAATTATTATATCCTTAAATGACACCATGTTTGATACAATTCAGGTCGGTGATGAAATTGTATGGAGCTTATATTGATATTCACACAGCAGCTCCTGTGCAAGCTGCTGATCTGAGCACAGGGAGAAATTTGTAGGGGTTCATTGTCAGGCTCAAGGACACTTTGACACAAACAGAACAGTCAGGCATCAGTTCTTCAGTTCTTAATACCACAATAAAAGCGAAAATATTGGTTCAACTCAAACATTTTTGAAGAATCTGATTACCAGCCTGATCAATCAATACTTATTTTAATCAGCTAATCGTGGTTAATGTGCATTCAATTAAAGTAAATGAGCCCAGTAACATTATGTAGGAACAGTTTAAAGAATTTTGCACTTTTACACACAAAAAGAAGTTTGGGATTGGATTTTAGACAACCTGCTCGTGCCACTGAGCCACACTCATTGATGTTACACTCTTATTTTGTCATTTGCTGATTATATTTACTTCATGTTTTACCTAAGGCCAAAATATGGCCATTGGGTATTGCTAAGGCTTTTCGTCCCTCTGTCCGTGTTCAGTATAACTCCAGTCCTACAGTATTACTGCCAGACTCTTGAAATTTACAGGGAATATTCTTTGGGACACAGACCTTGAACAAGTTCAAAGATAGCTAACCTTGACCTATTTTAAGAGGTTAAGGAGTCACATTCTGTTTAAATCTGTTCACTTTTATTTTGAATGACAGCCAATCAGAGTAGAGCTGCAACATGAGGTCAGTTGCTGATCTCTCCAAAATCACTTCATTTTGTGTGTTTGTATACATGTTTCTTTTATATTATGTAAACACTAGCGAGAAAAAACACTTCTAAAACTAAAAACACTGTTTTTGTAACCTGATAACACTTCTGGAGTCATTTACAAGATATTTAAGTTGGTTCCACTCCTCCAGCCAATGCAAAGAAGTTGGTATCGGGTTATTTGGTCACGTGACTTTTAGTCAGGATTTTGACATTTTGCTGATTGGCTGAGACACGTCGCTCTCTGATTGGCTGCAGCCTTTGTTTACAACGTTTCAAACCTCCAAATGTTTTCGGTTGCCATGCGAATTCCAGACACACAAAGCAAATACCTGGTTTCCATTTTGGTTTGACAGGGGTGAGATAAACTCCCACCCCCGACATGTGTGACATTTTGCAACTAGTTTGTCTCACTTTTCAAGTCTTTCGGTTTGTTTTTCACATTTTCGGCAATTACGCCACAGCCAATCACAGAGTGTGACGTGATAGCCAATAACGACCGACGTATCAGATGGACCAATCACAGCCATGTTTTGAAAAACACACTACCAGTCTCTTTGTATAAGAGACTGTGGTACCAGTGCTACAAGATATTTTGCAAACATTAGCATGCATGCTAACTTCCGCTAACTTTTTTTTTTTTTCATATTTTTGTTCATTTTGTTGTTGTTGTTGCTGTTGTTTTTAAGCTGCTGCAGTGTTGTTGTTTTTTTTGTGCAGATTTGTTTGGAAAGAACCACCAGAATTTCAGTGCAGAAATACAATGACTTCTGTTCTAGTCTATTCCAACTCAATGCTAACTTTCTATGGAGTTAAATTTGTCTCATACCTACAAAAGAACAGATGTTGATCTAAAAATATTCCTTGATTTGCACAACTTCCGCTCTTAAAACGTAAATCTTATTTATTGACTGATTGACTGAGGGACTTTATTGAACATGTACAAGTTGTACGTAAGACAATAGGATCTTATAAAGAACACAGTGCTCATACGGGTTTTTTTTAGCATTGCGTTATATTTGGTCTTGCTGTAGAAGATTCAGATGGGATATACGTATGCTGGAATTAAGCACAAAAAAATGGCACAGATGGCACAGATTTTTAGGGCGTGTTGTTTTTAAAGTAGAAAGGTGGTGGCTGCATCTCCACATACTCCTGTATATTAAAATGTCCTTGAAAAATGCACCAAATGAAAAACTGCCCCAAGTCCCAACCCCATTAAAAACTGGATGTGGGTCAGCAGAAGGAACAGTGTCTGTCTGGAAGGACCACGGCTGAATCTGATTCAAATGAGTTAAATGACTGAAAAATATTAGAGGATAAGTTCATTTATTTACAACCTGGGTCACATTAAACAGACATGATGACAATTAGGACTCAGAAGCATTACTGTTCAGAGGACGTGCCTCCTCCGGTAGCTACAACACATTGTAAGCTTCTCTGTTAAGCTAGCCAAGGTGGATGTGACACTTGATGCAGAGTCAGATCTGAGGGCTTGTGTTGGTACTGCTCATCCACCACACCATAGTTCCATAGGTCCTGGATGGCAACCACTTGGGCCCGCAACCAGTCCATCCTCACCTCTTGACCTACAACCATCTATTTGCTGTAGCCAGGTGAACATGGGTGCCCTCTTTGTCTTCTGGATCAGGCACAGAGAAAACGGGCCACGTGGCCAAAATGTTGTAGCTGAGACTCCCTCACAATGCAACTGAACTTCATTTGTGTCCCCCTTAAATAACCGATCGTTTGACTTAATCATTCCAGTGGTATAAGGATCCCCTGAAGAAACCTAGTGCCAAAAACATCTCACCCTAGGTCACTGGTTAGGATCCAAGTCTCAGAACCACACAGCAAGACAGGACACACCAGTACCCTAAAGACCTGGACCTTTGTTCCCCTTGAAAAAGAAAGTGACATTGTCCAACACCTCTACAGGATCCTCGTGAGTCCATAAGATTTTCCCTGATGTCTCTTAATCTCAAAGGTCAAGAACTCAGAGACGTGAATGTCTTTGCTGAGACAAGTTTGACACTTCTGATGGCTGAGTAGGAAAGTCATTGAAAGCCCGGATCTTCATCTTGATACAGAACAATCACAAACCCAGAAAATTTGATTTGTCTCTCAGTTTCTCAAGTGCTTCTGAAGGGTATACAATTCCACAACACTTGATTACTATTAACTAATCCAACTAAAATACAGGTGTTTTTTTCCAAACACCAATAGGTAAATAATCCCGATTGTAATTTAAAAAGATCACTAGAAATATATGCTTTAAGTAATCAGAAAATGCAAGAATGTACTACAATGTGCAACTTTATGGTTTGGAAAATTGCAGTTTGGAGCCATTTTAAATTCTACTGCAGGTGACCTATTGATACCAATCTCAACAATTTGTAGAACAAAATAATTCCTCTCATATGATTCACACATGAAAAGTAAGTGTAACACCCACAGACGCGACAGCTAACAATCTTTATTATGACTAGAGTTTAATAGAAACAAGTTTATCTTTTAATATAACTTAAATGGATTGAAGTAATTAGTTTCCACAAAGGGTTTGGGGTGGACTGACCTCTCAGGCTTTTAGAGCGTGCAGGTTAACTGACAACTGTAAATCGACTGTAGGTATGAGTTGTAGGCATTGGATACACTCCAGCATTCCCCCTGTAACCCTCAAAAGGATGAACAGATTGAAATAATGGATGGATGGAAATAGCTGTGTAAGCTACAAAAAGGCAACAAGCTGAACTGCAATCAGGGCTGACGTGACGTGTCAGAAAACGATGGCGCCCCATGGAATTGCTGGCAGCGGCTTGAGTGTGTGTTTATGCTGATATGCAGACTCGCACCACATAAAATTACCCTGAGGGGATTTAAAATCAGATGGAGAGGATAACATCAGTAAAACAATCTATTTCTCTCTTGTTTTTCATTTCCTTTTATGGATATTCAATTTCATTCTCTTTTTTCTCTGCTTGCTACATCTTCCCTTCTTTCTCCCCCTCTTTCTGTCTTGTCTCACTCTACTCCTGTTTGTTAAAAAAAAAGAAGGCGCCCAAACTCCTATGTCAAGTAGTCATCACTGTGTGTGCAACAATGAGTAAGCCCTTCAGCGTTATTGCTCACCGGTTTAGAAGACGGCTTCAGATTTCACTTCCATCTCATTTTTCTCCCTTGAATAGTTTTGATAGATGGGTTCACATTTTACCTCCATTGCTAATCTCACCTGTAGGGCTTTAAATTAACGGTCATTTGTTTCTCAGCTGCCATCTCACGCTATTTGATGGCAATTTCTTTCATAGGTGTTCCACCAAAACCACAGCTTGGACCCTTTTATTTCTGACTCACAGGGAGTGGGTACGCCAGTGCTCAGTGTGTTGTTGAAATATGGGAAGCTTGGAGTAGCCACAAGCAATAAAGAGAGAAAATGACTCACTTGTGTGTGTGTGTGTGTGTGTGTGTGTGTGTGTGTGTGTGTGTGTGTGTTGTGTGTGTGTGTGTGTGTGTGTGTGTCAGTCACTTGTTCATTTATTCCAAAAATAAAAAGATCCAGGAGGATATAAGCTCTACTGCTTTACGGCAGCGCAGATCTCCGGAGCATATTTAAGTCTGTTTTTTTTTTAAATGTAAGTGGAATCTTCTAATATGTGACACGTTTGAAATTTAATCTTGGTGGCAGTTGCCCCCTAGACAATAATCTCTGTGTTTATTCACTGTTGGATCATTAAGCCTGTCCCCTGGATGTGTCTTCTGGGGTTGGGGATGGGGTATTGTATTTCAGGAAGAACATCAAAGCCTCTGGTATCTGCCAGTACGCGTTCTCAGATGTGCAGAAGGTATTTGACGGACCTTATATGGAGGTACAGGACTCAAAGTGGAGAGAATTCACGGGGAAAGTTCCAGAACCAAGACCAGGATCTGTAAGTTTCATCTAATTAAACAGCTCTCTCTAATCATACCATAGATATGGAACAAACACTGATCATCTGTCTCTGTTGTCCATCCCTGCAGTGTATAACAGATCTGCACAGGTCCCAGAGTATTAACTCATCTCGCGATCTTCCAGACAACATCCTCACATTTGCAAGAAGGCACCCGCTGATGGCCACTCAGGTGTACCCAATAGGGTTGCGCCCGCTCATGTTCAAGAGGAGCATCAACTATGTCAAAATAGCAGTGCATAAAGCGCCAGCACTGGATGGAAACATTTACACGATTCTGTTTTTGGGAACGGGTGAGTATAGAATAAGTAGCACTGAGCAGGTGGGTAGATAGAAGTTGGACCAACATGTAGACCTGGGTTTAATTCACAGTCACGCTACCTGTCTCGGTCTTTGGACAAGACACTTAATCTGCATTATGTCAGTCACCCAGCTGTAAAATGGGTGCTGGTTTTGGCTAGGGAAGTAAAGGTGATGCATCTGCATCTAGTCCTGGGGGAGGCGTAGATGTCATCCACTTCACAGTATGGTAAACACTGGCACCAATGGGCCTGAGGGTCTGTACCGGACTGACTTCATCTTCTAATTAAGTGACAGAAAAATTATAGTCCACGATTTTAATATTCACTAAAGTAAGGAGAAATCTCAAGTTCTCAAATATGAGGATTTCCTGCTCTCTTTGTCTTATATCACTGTGAAATGATCTTTGCTGTTGTTGGAAGGGTAGTCTCTTCATTTGACATGTCCTCTAAAGACATCACCTTGGTCTCTGAGAAAATACAATTGACATTTTTGCTGTTGTTTTCATGCATTTTATACACTAAACCATGAAGGGATTCCTGCTCAGGATTGCCTGGGCTGAATGTCTAGGGGCCCTGTATAACATGGGACCCCATGTTCTTTAAAACTATTGTGTAGAACACAACTTAGGCCCCAAATACTAACACAAAGAACACACATAATATAACACAGCATAATAAATGCTGCCACTCATGCAATGGGACTGTTGTCCCATTGCATGATGGGAACCGAGGCCCGTTAGGAGACTTGCTGCTGCAATACTTTTTCCTTTGATTCAAGCAAAATTTGGGCCCAGGTTTTTAAAAAACAAAACAAGGTTTTTTTTTGTTTTGTTTTGTTTTTACCCAAGGCCATCAAATATGGCCAACCTTGACCTATTTGTAAGAGGTTAAAAAGTCACATTCTGGTTCAATCTGTTCAAGGGTTTTTGTTTTTTTTTGAATGGGGGGGGGGTGACAGCCAGTTGGAGGAGAGCTGCACCGTGACGTCAGTGGCTGGTCTGTCTAAAATCACTTCATTTATGTGTTTCAAAAATGCAGCAATAAACACATTAGAAATACAATTCAAAATTTTAATAGGAATATATCCACCTGTAACTCCTATTGGAGCTCTCAATACTGTGATCTAAATTGGAAACACATACGAGGTCTGTCAATAAAGTATAGGTCCTTTTTATTTTTTTCAAAAACTATATGGATTTCATTCATATGTTTTTACGTCAGACATGCTTGAACCCTCGTGCACATGCGTGAGTTTTTCCACGCCTGTTGGTGACGTCATTCGCCTGTGAGCACTCCTTGTGGGAGGAGTCGTCCAGCCCCTCGTCGGAATTCCTTTGTCTGAGAAGTTGCTGAAAGACTGGCGCTTTGTTTGATCAAAATTTTTTCTAAACCTGTGAGACACATCGAAGTGGACACGGTTCGAAAAATTAAGCTGGTTTTCCGTGAAAATTTTAACGGCTGATGAGAGATTTTGAGGTGATACTGTCGCTTTAAGGACTTCCCACGGAGCGAGACGTCGTGCAGCGCTCTCAGGCGCCGTCGTCAGCCTGTTTCAAGCTGAAAACCTCCACATTTCAGGCTCTATTGATCCAGGACGTTGTGAGAGAACAGAGAAGTTTCAGAAGAAGTCGGTTTCAGCATTTTATCCGGATATTCCACTGTTAAAGGAGATTTTTTTAATGAAAGACGTGCGGACGGGTCCGCACGTCGGGACGCAGCCGGCGCGGTGCGGCGGCACAGGAAAAACACCTCCGTGTTGATAACCATTTGTAAAATCTAGGTGGCTTTTGATGGCTTTCAGTGGAGTGAGTATATGAGAAATTGTTTAACAGCTGGACATGTTCCAACTTGTCCTTAAGGCTTCCAACGGAGGTGTTTTTCCTGTGGCGGAGCGTTGCGGCGGCTGCGAGCCGACGCTGCAATCCGCCCGCACGTCTTGCATTAAAAAAAAATCTCCTTTAACAGTGGAATATCCGGATAAAATGCTGAAACTGACTTCTTCTGAAACTTCTCTGTTCTCTCACGACGTCCTGGATCAATAGAGCCTGAAATGTGGAGGTTTTCAGCTTGAAACAGGCTGACGACGGTGCCTGGGAGCGCTGCATGACGTCTCACTCCGTGGGAAGTCCTTAAAGCGACAGTATCACCTCAAAATCTCTCATCAGCTGTTAAAATTTTCACCGAAAACCAGCTTAATTTTTCGAACTGTGTCCACTTCGATGTGTCTCACAGGTTTAGAAAAAAATTTTGATCAAACAAAGCGCCAGTCTCTCAGCAACTTCTCAGACAAAGGAATTCCGACGAGGGGCTGGACGACTCCTCCCACAAGGATGCTCACAGGCGAATGACGTCACCGACAGGCGTGGAAAAACTCACGCATGCGCACGAGGGTTCAAGCATGTCTGACGTAAAAACATATGAATGAAATCCATATAGTTTTTGAAAAAATAAAAAGGACCTATACTTTATTGACAGACCTCGTATGGCTACATCCTTTCCAATATTGTATTTATAATAAAATTAGAGAACTACACTGGAAAATTTTACATTGCATTTACCTGTAAAATCTGCTTATATCCAAATTTACAGATGTAGATCCCAAATGTTTTTGTGGTAAAGAAGAGGAGTCAATAATACATCTATTCTATGAGTGTAAGTTCACAAGAGATATTTGACAATCTGGAGTTACTCATTTATAATAAAAAACAATCATAGAATTAAAATAGCCAATCATAATGTAATAACCTCCTTTGAATATAAAAACAAAAATCTACAATATTTATAAACCTATATACATATTACTCAGCAAATATCATATACATAAAGCTAAATTCAGTCAATCTAAACCCCTTCTTAAACTATAGAAAAATTGAAATCAACACCTACTTTAAAACTTTAAATAACATACCAAACAAAAAAGCAATAAAGACAATAAACCTAGTAAAGAACTTCAGTTTACAATAAACCCTCTCATACTCCTCGGGTCTGTGTTGTATGTCTTCTGTTATCTGTTTGGAATGATGCCTGTCTGTTAGTCATGTTTGTCTGTCTGTGCCTCTTATGTTTTTTCTCTTGTTTAATTTAAAAAAAAAAAAATTTATGTGTTTTATATAACATGTTTCTCATATATTACGTAAAAGCTAGCAAGAAATAAACACTTCTAAAACTGAAAACGCTGTTTTGGAATTTAATAACACCCCTGAAGTGATTTAAAAGACATTTCACGATGTTAGCATTAGCTAGCTGCAAAAGTCTATTTCATTTGCGTTTTAATATAACCTCTTTGTCATTTATTATTTAAAAGCTAGTGAGAAATAAACACTTCTAAACCGAAAACACTCTGGAGCAAAATTGCGGATGTTAGTGTTCATGCTAACGTTTGCTAACTCAAAACTAACTTCCTATAGATTTTAATTTGTCTCATTAATATCTGTAAATGCACAGAGGGTGATCTACAAATATTCCTTTATTTGCACAACTTCCACTCTTGTCAAAACCTCATGTACTCATGCAGATGCCATTAAAACATAAATACTGTTTTTGATTGATTGATAGACGGGCTTTATTGAACATGTACAAATTGTACATGAGACAAGTTAATTATTTAAACAACTGCAAATTATAAAGAACACATTGTTCATACGGCCAAGGGTATTTTAACCATAGCATATATATATATATATATATATATATATATATTATATATATATATATATAGATATATATATATATATATATATATAATATATATATATAGTTTTTTTAAAGTACTTCAAGTGGTAGGAGGTGTTGCTTGCAAATTTTAAATATGGTCTGTTCACCAACATTCTGCAATTATATTAAGTGCCCACAGATAAATGTAGCTGAGGAACCATGGCCACTTTAATCCACTCCTGCACTGACCTATTAATTGATTAACAATACAACTCTTGTTATGTAATGGTACCTGTCTATGATTTATTCACAAAAGGTGAACTACATTTTTTTTTTCAGAAATACTGTCATGTCTGGATAATACTATGTGTGTGTGTGTGTCATGCAATTTCCTATTTTCTTGCAGATGATGGCTGGCTGCACAGAGCAGTTGATATTAATGGGGAAATGCATATAATAGAAGAGCTGCAGGTCTTTGACAAGCCGCAGCCCATCGAAAGCATGGCCATATCCTCAGCTCTGGTATGTACAACCATATGTGTATACATACTGTAAGTACAGTAATGAAGTACATTATTGCCTCCATAGTGTAATCCACAATAAAACACAAACACGCCACTTTTCTACCACTGATGGAAGTCAGAAATTATTGTGAAGGTGACTTTTTATGCTTTTGTTCAAAATTCATCTCACAAAATCACTTTAATTCCACCAAAAGATGTCTTATCTTACCATTAATATTTATAATATAATTTCACTGTTTTAAAACATAAAGCTATTGCTAGTGTGAGGGATTTAGGGGTGTTTATTAGTACTAATGGAATACAGCATTCATAATCATCTGTTCATTAGTGTATAATTAATATCCAAACTTTATTAGTACTAATGGAATACAGCAGTCATAATCTGTTCCATTAGTGTATAATTAATATCCCAACTTTATTAGTACTAATGGAATACAGCAGTCATAATCACTTGTTCATAATTCATAATCATTCATGGCCGTGTTAGATACCATGTTGATACAGTAGCCCGAAAGGGACCTACTCTTGTCTTTCACCTTTTGCCATGTGGTTGGAATAATGAAACAGGGGAAAAAAGGAATCTGTGCTTACGTTCATTTATTTTTATTGTACAGCAAAAATTGAGCAATGTACATCTAAGTGATCTTTTATTTTACAGCAAAGTATTTATGTGGGCTCTGATTCCGGAGTGGTCCAGGTACCGATGTCGGCCTGCCAGAGGTACTTGTCATGTTACGACTGCGTACTTGCCAGGGACCCGTTCTGTGCCTGGGATGGGAGGGCATGTGTGGAAATATCATCGCTTCGACAAAAGTGAGAGAACAGAAAACTATAAATGTCACTTTATTTGACGTGTACTGTGATATATGTCCACACAAACTGAGCAAAACGTTGTACGCAACACTCAGGCGTGAGCTTTACAGACACTGTATTCTTAGGACATCTTGGTCCAGTGGTCTGTCAGTGTAAATGCTTTAAAATTTCATCTTCCATATTGGCAAATTAAAGGGTCAGTACTTAACACACATGAACAGAATTACTGTCTAAAACCAATCTGTCATATATTTACTTCTGCCAACATTTTTGACTTTGTTTGTGTGTTTATGAACAGCCTGGAACCCACAATTTTTCATATATCATTATGATTTTTTTTAAATGGAGGATTCATATCCTGATAAGCAAGGACTGATTCAATTTTCAAGGTCAAACTCAGGAAAAATCTTGGAAAATTGGGAAAAAAAAATCCCTATCCTTTAACATTTAATGAATTTTCAAATATTCATAACTCTGTCCAAAAAGATTGAATTTCTTTTATATTTGACAGCATTATGTAGGATGGTATCCTTTATCGACTGACAAAGTTTGATCCAGATCTGAACTGGATTCCAGATTTTGTGGCCATTTAAATTTAACATCGAAAACCCCATTTAATGTATATTTTACATTATATCTCAATCAAACGTGCCCCAATCACTCTCATATTTGAAAGTGAGGTGCAGACTGGCACTCATTATCACCTGACAAAGGTTGATCCATATCTGATCCGGATTGTGGACTTTATGGACATTTGAATTTAATATTGAAAAGCCCATTTGATGAACATTTTGCATTATATCTCAATCAAAACTGCCTCAGTCACGCTCATTTTTGTCTTATGGGTTTACTTACACCACCAAAAATTGGATGGAGGTGCCAAAAAGCAATGACAAATTGCGCATAGCAGAGATAACCAATGATCTGTGAAAATTATCTTAAAAAAATTCAGAAACCTAAAAAGTTGAAGAAAAAATATATATAAAAACCTAACAACACCATAAAAACTTTGATTCTAGTGCATGAACTAAATACATACTCTTGACATTTAATCGCATCTAATTTTGCTTATGAAAATACAACCCCTGGCAAAAAGTATGGAATCACCGGCCTCGGAGGATGTTCATTCAGTTGTTAATTTTGTAGAAAAAAAAAAGCAGATCACAGACATGACACAAAACTAAAGTCATTTCAAATGGCAACTTTCTGGCTTTAAGAAACACTATAAGAAATTAAGAAAAAAAAATTGTGGCAGTCAGTAACGGTTACTTTTTTAGACCAAGCAGAGGGAAAAAAATATGGAATCACTCAATTCTGAGGAAAAAAATTATGGAATCATGAAAAACAAAAGAACACTCCAACACATCACTAGTATTTTGTTGCACCACCTCTGGCTTTTATAACAGCTTGCAGTCTCTGAGGCATGGACTTAATGAGTGACAAACAGTACTCTTCATCAATCTGGCTCCAACTTTCTCTGATTGCTGTTGCCAGATCAGCTTTGCAGGTTGGAGCCTTGTCATGGACCATTTCTTCAACTTCCACCAAAGATTTTCAATTGGATTAAGATCCGGACTATTTGCAGGCCATGACATTGACCCTATGTGTCTTTTTGCAAGGAATGTTTTCACAGTTTTTGCTCTATGGCAAGATGCATTATCATCTTGAAAAATGATTTCATCATCCCCAAACATCCTTTCAATTGATGGGATAAGAAAAGTGTCCAAAATATCAACGTAAACTTGTGCATTTATTGATGATGTAATGACAGCCATCTCCCCAGTGCCTTTACCTGACATGCAGCCCCATATCATCAATGACTGTGGAAATTTACATGTTCTCTTCAGGCAGTCATCTTTATAAATATCATTGGAATGGCACCAAACAAAAGTTGCAGCATCATCACCTTGCCCAATGCAGATTCGAGATTCATCGCTGAATATGACTTTCATATCATATCAAAGTCATCCACAGTCCACGATTGCTTTTCCTTAGCCCATTGTAACCTTGTTTTTTTTTCTGTTTAGGTGTTAATGATGGCTTTCATTTAGCTTTTCTGTATGTAAATCCCATTTCCTTTAAGCGGTTTCTTACAGTTTGGTCACAGACGTTGACTCCAGTTTCCTCCCATTCGTTCCTCATTTGTTTTGTTGTGCATTTTCGATTTTTGAGACATATTGCTTTAAGTTTTCTGTCTTGACGCTTTGATGTCTTCCTTGGTCTACCAGTATGTTTGCCTTTAACAACCTTCCAATGTTGTTTGTATTTGGTCCAGAGTTTAGACACAGCTGACTGTGAACAACCAACATCTTTTGCAACATTGCGTGATGATTTACCCTCTTTTAGGACTTTGATAATCCTCTCCTTTGTTTCAATTGACATCTCTCGTGTTGGAGCCATGATTCATGTCAGTCCACTTAGTGCAACAGCTCTCCAAGGTGTGATCACTCCTTTTTAGATGCAGACTAAGGAGCAGATCTGATTTGATGCAGGTGTTAGTTTTGGGGATGAAAATTTACAGGGTGATTCCATAATTTATTCCTCAGAACTGAGTGAGTCCATATTTTTTTTCCCTCTGCTTGCTCTAAAAAAGTAACCGTTACTGACTGCCACAATTATTTTTCCTGATTTCTTATGTCTGTGATCTGCTTTTTTTCTACAAAATTAAACAACTGAATGAACATCCTCCGAGGCCGGTGATTCCATAATAATTGCCAGGGGTTGTACACTTCTAACAGGACTTTGACCTTGAAATTTTTTTCCAAGTGTAGCGGGATGAAAGTCCCGGGTCCCAATTGAAAAGACGTCCCAGCCACGAAGGTCCTGCTGCTTCAATCTGGCGTCACGAACAGGATGTGGGTCACAGAGTATGCTAACATGCACCTGTGACTTCGGGACGAAGTCACAAATGGTGGGGAGATGTGTAGCGGGATGAAAGTCCCGGGTCCCAATTGAAAAGACGTTCCCGCTAGCTTGGTTAACGGGGAGTTCCCCTTTGGCTGACCTGGTAGAGGAACGGTCTTTTGTGCGAGCCGCGTGGGTTCGATCCCCCACCGTCGTCCCGGCCACAAAGGTCCTGCTGCTTCACAAGGCAAAAATTTGTGGAATTGGAAAGTAAAATTGGTTTGCGCTGTAGTGTGTGCTGTGCTCTAGTTTACTCAATCTTCTGGCATATGTCTTTTCACTACTGCCTGAATATTTTGCTCAGAATATTGCCAATAAATAAAGAAGTACATCATGATTTTTTTTTCCCCCAAAAAATACATTTTCATTGCTTTATATCCCTAAATCTCCTCTGCAGTTCTTCCCGATCAATCTGTGGATTAGCTTCCTTCATTCCATCCCTAAATTAACTGTCCTGCTTCCTTCTACATCCACTAGTGTCTAAATGACACTTTCTCCACAGAGATTTTCAAAAGCAAGCTGCGGTTCTTCAAAACATGCAATTTCAGGATTTTAACAGTGCGATTTTATATTATATTATAGATCCACTTAGAAATATTGCTGAAAAGGAAGAACTGCAGAGAATAAGTCAAGAAAGAAGTGATAATGAGGAAGATAAATAACATCTTTTCCACTGAGATGTAGAGTACTTTTGGTTTGCTGTACATTTTTTGCATTACATGACCTTTTTAGGAGATAATTATTTCTTCTTATGCTGCCCGACAGCGATTAGCAGATATGAATTTATTATTTATGCTGCTCACCTGTCCTTTTCAAAGCACTTCTTTGAAAGCAGGTTAAAAACCATGGAGTCAACGTGATTTTTAAAATAACTTCTCTTTAAGCACAGCAGAGGTCGGATCAAACGCAGGGATGAAATTAATTTGATTAGCAAAAAATAAAGATATATTTGCTTACTTCTCTTGTACTTTGAGTAAGAGTTCAGGTTTAAAGGAAAATAAGTGGAACCACCTCATTGATATTCCACGGAGTGATTTGACTCTGATCCTGATTATGATTTAAGTAGCATAATACCTCTCCGCAAGGTCAGACTGTAAAATATCTCAGTGGCCTGAATGGGTTTGGATGATTTATATTAATGATGGAGTTGCTGTGATCGGCTTGACATTTAGTTGGATAACTGCATACATATATTCTGCATATGTACCAGTACTCTAAATATCCAGTACTACAGCAAACACATCAGCCATTCATCAGAACTTTAGAGAAAGCAGAAAAAAGAACAGGACGTTCATAACGTATCATACATTCCTTGTTTGTACTTGTTTAACGTTGAAGCTCCCTAAATTATTAATTGTATGCTTTAGGTAAAATATGTACTACTGTAGACAACAAAAACATTTCCAGAGTTACGCTCTAGAACGATCAGGCAAATTAGTTCGGCTGTGCACACGATTTACTAGAGCAGGTGGCTCAGTGGATAAGGAGCTGGCCCGCCAGTATGTTGACCTCGGTTTGAATCCCGCTTGTGCTACCTGTCTGTGTCCTTGGGAAAGACATTTCATCTCAATTGTCCCAGTCCACCTAGCTGTAAAAATGGGTTTTGGCCTTGGCTAAGGAAGTAACCTCCATCAGACTGGCATCCCATCCAGGGGGAGTCGTAGTCTCTCATCCACTTCATGCTATGGAAGCCAGAGATGAGCACCAGCTCTAACAGACCTAGGTGCTATATCAGACTTGCTTCTTCTTCGTTGGTGGACTGGTTTTCCAGTCTTGAGCTTGTTGTCAAATTATTCCATTTCCCGTCTGCATACCTCACCAGAAGTTGAAAGATAGGTATTCAGCTATGATTCTTCACAGTCCCCCAAGATTTTCTCTTCGGGGTGACAGTTAACACTCATTTTGAGGTAATATGTTGGATCAAATGGAAAGTCCCAGTTGTCTGGTTTGGATTGGATTGGACCAGATCCCTTTCTTGACACAACTCCAGATGTATTTGGTGCAGGTGGTTTTGAACCTGTATCAATTGTTCCCTATCAAATAGAAACATTTAGACTTTGAGTAATGTAAGTAAGACCAAAACCTGCTCTCCGGCCTCAGTGAGGTATGGTGTAGTTTATGTCAAAGGCTAAAATAGGCATTTTTGGTCATTTTCAGGAAAAAAAAAATATATTTATTGGAACAAATAGCATATTAGGGTCTCTGAACCATTTAAGACGAAAATCTGCTGTCTTACCTCAGTGACTGTTAAGATGTAGGGAGGAATGGCATAGCTGATGTCAAAGGCTAAAACAAGCATTTCCAGGTCATTTTCAGGAAAAATAAAAATAAAAAAAAAATTTAATTGGAGCAAACTGATACTTGGGGACTCAAAAATCTGCTGTCCAGCAGTGCTTACTGAGGTTGGACGAGTTAGTAAAATTGTTGTTTCTGATAATTACCATGATAATGCTTCTGAGATATGACATGGCTTCCAAGGAAGCACAAAAAGACATACCGACATGTTGAATATTGTGCACTATACATATAGTTTATTTTTTTACACCAAGTCGGTTGGGTCAGAACATTGGTCACACATTCTAATTACTGGCCACACAAGAGTTGCTAAGAAATTAGTTTTTCTTTGTGATTTCACACCAATCTTACTACCCATTTCAGGTCAAACCTAGTCCAGGATATCCTGAGAGGGACACGGGGCTGTAAGGACCATTCTGGAAATGGTATGTCTCACAACAAATACATAAGTGGCTCTACACTACTCTATTCTACTCTTCCTTTTTAGATATTTAGATATACCTTAATATACACTTGTATAGTTCTACCTTAGAACTGGAATATATTATCGAAGACATACCTTACTGAATTTTCATGTACATTTGAGCTTACGTGTTCTTGCGATAATTCCCTGAAACACTTTTCACATGTTTCTACTCAAATAAAGGACTGCCTGCAACAGAAATGTTCAGTAATTGTAATTTTTACCTAAAAACAAGAAAATACCCCAACAAATCTATTCTGTTTGACCTGTGAAATTCACACACACATGCAGGATGCTGGCTCGATTTGTTCCTGCTGTTCAATCTGGAACACAAATTTTCTCTTTTTTGGGAAATCTATGAATATTGCAGCAAAAGTCCAGTAGTTACCTGTATGTAACTCTGGTTCTTCTCCCTCATTTATGACACTTTGCGGGCTCTGATTTTCCAACTGAGAAGAAAAAAACCTGTAGTTTTGCAGCAGTCAGTGTAGACTAGAGCCCTATTGTCATTTTACGTATACATACAACATACAACGAAATTTGTCCTCTGCATTTAACCCATCCTAATTACAGTTTGATACAACCCAAGCAAGAGCAGTGGGCAGCCACAGTCCGGCGCCCAGGGACCAACTCCAGATGTAGAGACACTGCCTTGGTCAAGGGCAGGGAAAGGAGCAGACCCTAAAATTAAGTTTCAGGGAGTCATTGCAATCTCATTTTTTTTTTTCTTACATGCAATGGTTTGCAATTTTGAGTAATTTCACAACAGAAGAAAACATCTGATAATTATGAAAAAAGTTCAGGTTGAATATGCTGCTTGGGGCTGCCATTATTCCACCAGTGGTTGCTACTTTTCACTGAAGTGACTAGAATATGGAATTGCACTACAACGTGTGACAAGGACGAAAGGCAGGACACATTTTCCTGCATTCTGCTATCATGGCCTGTAGCAGGGACTTTGAGTAGAATGCATAGTATGTGAAAGGGTGTAGCGTATTGATTGGGTAGACTGCATTACCTACCCTAAGCTTTACCGTCAGGAGTATTTTTCAGACATAACTGGATCCAATATTTAATTCTAACCATAAAGTTGGACTGGAAAACAGAGGACAAATGTCCTCACTTGAAAGGTATATTTTATTAGTAATGGCTACACAAGCCTCTGTGGTAGAACTGACTGCATGGTGCTCTGACACTGCAAGAGACGACAACAAAACCCAGTTGCAGCATGTGTTGAATAACAATGTATTGCAGTATGGCTACATTAGATTTCTTAAAATGTAAAATGATGTTTTTATGAAACTTGAGTTTCCATTTAGAGTTTTGGAAGAAATTGCATCTGACATGGCAGATGGCACTACTGGGTTAGTAGTAGTAGTATTAGTAGTTGTAGTAGTAAAATATATTCTTAATAATAATGGCAGTGTTTTAGTCAAGTCAATCTCCCCCGAGGCCAAGGCCAAGTTGGAGTCCTGGGAGTCCTAGGCCAAGTCACAACAACTCGAAGTCAAGGCAGAAGCCAGTGACACAGCATAAGAGGCCTAGGCCAAGGCATAAAAAAAAAATCAAGACCACCAACACTAAATACTGGGTTCTGTTGGCGCACTACACACTCAGTACTACCAGTGGGCTTGCACAGAAATGTCTCATATCTGTAGTCACTCCTATTTTGGATATGAGTCTCGTAACTGTACCGATGTCCTTCCTGAATTATGTTGATTCCCTACCATCTAATCCAGTGTTTCTCAAACTTTTTTTAGCGCAAGTAATGCTTAACCTCTAAAAAAATCTCATCTCAAAATGTGATATTTTGCCAATATACTCACGGGACACTAGAGATCGCTCAAGGACCACCGGTGGTTTGCCAACCACTCTTTGAGAAAGGCTGCTTTAATGTTTATCAGAAACTCAACATGAACTTTCCCTGACCCAAACCTAACTTTGTAATCCTAATTCTACCCCTAAAAATGAAAGACTTGCTTGTTTTTGTACCAACAAAGGCAGTGAGTACTGTAAGAACAGGTTTCTTCCCTCCACAGCATGCATAATTACACATTGATATACAACATAAACCACACATTACATTTAATTACTTTATAGAAAACTTAATATTTTGAACTTCCAATCCCTTCTTTTTCACTTTATAGAAGCCACATTCACACAAATCTAAAACCCATCACACATCGGCCATAAAAAGATTTTGTGCTGGCTGGATTGCAGTATACTCGCTGCAATGAAAGGTTGTGATTGAAAAGTGATGTTGAAAGGTTGCTCACCTTTAGAAAATGTCACTTTTGTGAGCTGAACTCTCTTTCTGGATTTGTCTTGATTTCTTTCTTCTGGTGTGCCGCCTTTCCTCACATCTCATTCTGTTTCCCAGTGGTATACCGGAGGAGATCTGTCATGTCAGGCGACGACGTGCTGCTCCAGTGTGAACTGCGATCCAACCTGGCAACACCACGCTGGACGCTAAATGGCCAAGAAATCCAGGGATACGACCTCAATTCGGGCTATCGCATCGGCACAGACGGCCTACTCATAATTGGAGCTCGTGTGCGACAGAGCGGGTCTTACCGTTGCTTTGCTGTTGAGAACTCTGTGTCAGTCCTGGTTTATCTGTACACAGTCAAGGTGCACACTGATCCGTATTTTCCAGTGGAGCCCACAGCTACCACTAACCCCACCACGGTTTCCAGTTCATCTTTTTTCTCCACCAGCAGCCCCACTGAGCAGCCTCTACCATCGCCTCCTGCCCCGCTACCTCCCAAGCCAGAATTTCAAACCTACAGACACATGGAGGCCGTGTACATCTCCTTGGTGGCGATTCTCGGAGGGCTTTGCCTGGTTTTGAGTGTGGTGCTGCTTTATGTGAGCTTCTGCACCAGGCGGGCTTCTAGGGGCCCAAAGTTCTCCCAACAAGGCCTGCGGGTTCTGGGAGAACCTGATAGTAAGAGGAGCTCTCTTTTTGAACTTAAGACCATCTCCAGCCACTGCAACGGCCGTCAGGCTCGGCGGTCGACCTTCACTCACAGCTTTGACGACATGGGTGATGGCTTCTTCCAGATAGTCCCAGGGGAGATCCACATGTCCCCCTGTAAGACACCTCCCCCAGCACCTCCCCTCCCAATGCCACCACCATTGCCTGATGTAGACTATGCCAACGGGCTCTCCGCCACTCTGCCCAGTGTGCTGCGGAAGATGAACGGTAACAGCTACATGCTGTTGAGACAGGGTGATCCTGAGGGAATGTCACCGCTCTACCACTCCTTCACAGAGGAGCTGAACAGGATCCTGGAGAAGAGGAAGCACACGCAGCTGGACCTTGAGCCTGATGAAAGTTCCATCTAGGAGCCCAACTTAGTCTTTAACTTATTTATTTGTGTAACCCACAGTGGTGGGGGGGGGGACCCCACTGTATCAAAGCTGCTGTTAGGTACCCAATGCCAGAGCACCTGCAGGTTGTGTCCTGAAATGTGCAGCCTCCCGCGACTCCTATGACAAATGGTTCAAGAATTTCACTGACACAGCGGACACACTAGCCACAGTAATCCATTTGAAAAGTGGGGTTGTAAATTTCTGTTGTCATCTGTCATGCCATGACATTTTGACTCCTACGAATTTCAAAATTGAAAATGAGTAAGGAGCTTAATGATGCTACCTCAGCGCAGAGCCCCGGGAGCTTAGCGAAAGCCGGCAGCCTGATGACAGTGAAGGTATGAAACAGAAAACAGGAAAAAGTCAGTGTGACTGCATTTTTTTTTTTTTTTTTTTGAGACTGTTGTCCTTAGGCCCATACAAGTGGTTTTAAATGGTATAGCGTGCAAAATTTATTCCTATCTCAGCTCAGACACAATACCCGTGGGACCTTTGTGAAATAACGGTTTGAAACATGATATAATAAGCATCAGTCAATTTTGTCCAACAGTTCACAACCTGCCGTGTCTGAAGCCACACCTGAGATGATTTTTGGACTTCTTGTATCGTCTTTGGTTTTGGTATGGTATTAATTCCAACATGAAAAATACCTGCTTCCTTTCTACATTACATCCATTTAACTTGAAAGATAGACTGTGATTAGTTCCATCCTGTTATGTTAATCACTTCAGTGGAACAATTTTACTGACCTGTTACTGGGTTTGTGTTTGTCCTGGATCAAGACTAAGTTCCAGGCTTTCAATGATCTTCTGGTCATCAGAATTACAGGGAAAGTGTTGAACACATAGAGAGGTATCTTGCTAGTGACAGTCATGACTCTGAAACCTTGGCCTTTGAGGTTAAGTGACACCTGGAAAGAACTTATGGAGCTATGAGGTGAATAAAACAGACATGTTTGGTGATGTTATTATCTTTCTAGGAGAGAGAAAGTCCAAGTCTTCGGGATTCTGGTGCTTTCTGTTTTAATGTAGGGTTGTGAGACTTGGACGCTAACCATGATAAAAGGTGATGACTCGATTTCTTTGGTACTAGGTCTCCTTTGGTACCACTGGAATTGGCCATTCATTGACTTGGTGTCAAATGAATGGCTACTTAGGAGACTCAAAGGAGTATTGTTGTATCACTTGTACTGTGAGGGAACATCAGCGCTGACATTTTGACCACATGGCACAAAGGCGCTTCAGTGTTGAGGACACTAGCAGCTGATGAAGACCGAGAGGACGCCCAAACTTCATCTGGTTATGGCAAATGGATGGCTACTTTCAAGAGATAGGGATGGACTGGCTGTCTCCCTGCATGGTGGCCATTTAAGACATAAGATAGGTATGCCAATGTGGCACATACTCCCAGACCTGAGCTGTCACTGAAATACAATGAGTTACATCATGTGGGTCACAGTTAAAATAAAAAACGTTCATTTTTCTCAAATGGCAACTTGGGTTCGCCGAGTTGTCCCAAATCTGCTCTCCTGTCACAGCATTTACTCAGATGCAGTGAGGGCCTATTTCATCTACTTCAAGGCAAAACAACATTTTTGGACATTGTCAGATTTCAGTTACCTCAGGAATCAGTTTAGTTCAGTTTTGATTGTTTTATGGTATAAAATGATTAAGGTTGTTGTCCATTGTCCATTAAGACAAAAATCTGGTCTGTAGCCTCGGTGCTGACTGAGATACAGTAACGGGTGGTCTCAATAGTGTCAAAAGTCAAAGCAGACATTTTTGCTCAATTTCATGGGAAGAACACAGAAACTTGAAGAATATACCGTTTAACCTCTGGTTACTGAAATCTGAGTAGTGGGTGAAATATGTTGTTGTTGTAGCTATAATCACAATAACATTCAGTTTCTGCCAAAGTATTTTAATAGAGCAAATAAAAACTTGCATCTTGTAAGCAGTTAAACACCAAAATTAGGACTGTATAATCAGCAGTTCTTGAGATACAGTTGTGGTCAGATGTTTACATACACGCATCATGAATACGTATTTATGTCATGGCAAAATTGGATGATTCTACAACATACATATGTATGGTTTTTAAGGAATTGGGTACACAGGTTTAAATACTTTTTTTGGGGGGGGGGGGAGGGGGGGGGGTTCTGAAATCAACAGTGTCAAAATTATACATATAGCCACCTAGTTCAGAAATCCAACACTTTGCCTGGTCTGCCAGAATAACCAGTCACCATGACCTCAGTTGTAACTGATTCTGATGGTTAGGAACAACACAGGAGCCACCAATGGAACACTAGTGTCACTGATGGTTGAAACATGCACATAATTGTGTGTTCCAACAGAACAGTGGCCCCCAAACACATCAGCTCTGGCTCTTGAATAGATCAAGCAGCCTAAAATTAAGCTTCTGGAAAGGCCTTCCCCAAGTCCTGCTCTCAACCCTCCAAAAAATATCAAGCCTATGTTTAAAATCTGATCTATGCAAGGAAACCAACAAATTGAACTCTACAAATTCTACCAAGAAAAATGGTCAAATGTACTGACTAGAGTTCTGCCAGAAGCTTGTCGAGCATCTGTTCAAGGTCAGATTTCCTAGGAGACATTAGAGCAAACATTGGGCTTGTTGTGTATAAATTTATGACCCTGTGTTGATTTCAGAAACCCTATATTTAATTCTTGGGGATTTTGTTTTTGCTGTTAACGACGTACATTGTACAATCATTCTGACCCCATGAAACAATTCAAAGAGATCACCGAGTTGGTGAATTAGTGGGGTCAACGTGGGAATTAAATAGGTGGTAAACAGGTGGGTGGTGTTGGAGGGGTGATTCAAGAAGCTGAACTGTACCACACTTTAACTGTGGCTCTTCTGTTTATGACGACCAGTTTACAGCTGTGTGTCATGCCTACAGGGGGCGTTTGATAATTAAAAGACGTATTTTGAGTAAGGTGACATTTTAATAGCCTAGATTTCTTACAGTGCATGAGCGTACGGCTGTTCAGACAATTTATTTCAGTTCTTTGGAAGCCTTTCCTTTTTTTGCCTATTTTGATGTAAATAGCAATAATTAATCACTGTTGCTAATGTTAGTAGCAATGTTCTGCCAGTGCCAATTTCAAAAATTTTATATAGTGTCATTCTATATTTATCAGCAATGTCTAGCATAGTGGATTAATGAAGTGCACTATAGGAGTCAGGATGTGGTCAGGTTGGTTGAATTCAGCGGGGACTGTGTTGAAGAAACACACACACGCTACAAATGCAAAGGTGTGAGACACACTGAGGAAAATGCTTACATCTCATTTTATATTTATACTCCTAAACTTAGTCAGGTCTAAAAATAGTTGGACAGTTGCAATTTTTGGAATCTTGTCTCCAGGCACTATCAAGATGTGCTTGTACTGTTTCAGTTTTAAGTCAAGGGGACTGAATGAAAATATTGTATTACCCATTTAGGAATTGCAGCCATTTTTAAACAAAGTCCCTCCATTTTCAAAACCCATAAGTGATTAGACAAACGATATATAACAATTGTCATGTAAATAAATTGGACAACAGGTTTTTTTTTCAATCACTATTTAGCCCACATCTACACACTCTTGACATAATAATGCCTCACGTACACCGATTGAACCCCCTGGGTACCTTGAGCCCCAGATAATTTCATAATTTCCTCAACACTGAACAAGAGTTGGGCTACAAAATGTGGCAAACATATACAATAGTACCTATTTTACAATCCTCATGATTTGAGGTCGACCATTTATGATGGGCCTGAACCAAAAATGTGAAGATCTGACATTGTCACTCTGGGAAAGCCTCCTTTGGCTGACATCAAAAAGAGGCTTTATGACAGTTTCCTGTCTGGTTCTGTTTTGCAATGACAATAACAAAATCTCAAGAGCAAACAATGAAAGTAAGTTGGGCTGAATCTTTAAGACTCACACTTCAGTTGTACACTTGTTGCTCTAGAACATGTTGACCAGATAACCACAAGAAATCAACAGCAACATCTTCAAATCTAAACTCGTAAAATCATCAGCACTCATTGATAAAGTTATCTTTTTATTTAAAAAAAGAGCAAAAAACAGATACCTTCCAGCTCTTGGCTTTCTTCCTCTGTGTTATTGGCAATAAGGGTCACTTCCCTCACAAGTGAAGGGGTTCAATTACCTTGGGTCTTGTTCATGAATGAGAGGATAATGGAGCGTGAGAATCGATGCAGCAGGGATGGTACTGCATTCACTCTACCGTACTGTTGTGACAAAAAGGGAGCTGAGCCAAAAGGCAAAGCTCTTGATCTACTGGTCAATCTTCATTCCTACTCTCACCTATGGTCATGAGGGTTGGGTCATGAGCATGATCGAAAGTATTAGATCGTGGGTACAAGCGGCCAAAATGGGCTTTCTTAGGAGGGTGGCTGATGTCTCCCTTAGAGATAGGGTGAGAAGCTCGGTCATCCGTGGGGAGCTCAGAGTCAATCCGCTGCTCCTTCACGTTGAAAGAAGCCAGCTGAGGTAGTTCGGGCATCTGGTAAGGATGCCTCCTGGGTGTCTCCCGTGTTCCAGGCACGTCTACCTAGGAGGAGAACCTGGGGAAGACCCAGGACAAGGTGGAGAGATTATATCTCCACACTGGCCTGGGAATGCCTCGGGATCCCCCAGTCAGAGGTGGTGAATGTGGCCCTGGAAAGAAATGTCTGGGGACCCCTGCTGGAGCTGTTGCCCCCATGACCCGATCCTGGATAAGTGGCTGAAGATGAGTTAGTGAAGACGCCCTCACGTGTCTCCTTCTTGTGCGTTCACTCAGTGTTTGTCCAGCTACTTTTGGGCCATTAAAATTGAGCGACTGTGGATACAAATGGTTGTAATTCCTATATGGTTAACATAATTTTTTTTATTAAATGCCTTATAGTAAAGTTGAAAGTCTACGCTACAAGCACATCCTGATGGTTTCAATTCACCTCCATTGTGGCAGCGTACTGAGGCAAAATTACAAAAGTTGTGTCACTGTTCAAATATTTATGGATCTGACTTGCTTTGTCAGGCTGAATCTGAGCTTTTTGGATGTTTGTTTCTGATAATCTTCTCAAGAAAAGTTATTCACATTTAATAGGACTAGGTTAATGATAACCTCAACAATGGAAACTAGTTCTTGTGTCTGTGCAGTCGTGGAAAGCTGCCAAATGTTGGTCCAGAGGACCTTCGCACCGCATCACTTTGCCAGTGTTTACATCAGTACAATGCCAACACACAAAAGCTGCAACACACAGTATTCCTGCAGCAAAGGTCAGGTGCTGCTGTAATTAAATGGCACACGTGCAACTTGGAGGAAGCGAAGTGTATCTGAGTACTTTGTAAACGTGGCACGGCCAGTAGTAAATAAAGATCTTTGGAGTAAAAAGTGTTGAATCAGCTCCTGTAGCGGCAGCAGCCCTCTCCCGTGACTAACAGCACTAAAATGTGTGCATCCATCAAAGCTCTGCTGACAGTAACAGCAGTACCTGGCTCGCCTTCATGGGCAGGACGTGGTGTTTCTTGTTCACTGTCATTTCAGCCGGTAGAAGGAGGCAGAAAACATTTGTCCTGGTTAGCCATGCAAGAAACTGATGATGATACAGTATGACATTTCACTAAAAGCAAGTTTGCACTTGGAGGTTTTCAGCCTCCCGCTTGTGTGCCCTTTTGTTTTCAACCTCATCTTCATTCCTTCCCTCTCCCATTTTTTTTTTCCTTTTTTTGCTGCCTCTTTTGTTCGCTTGTCTTGTCTCTTCGGTGTGACAGTATTATCTGTTTGCTCTCTGCTCACATCCTTGCTTCCTCTCAAGGACCTGTCTGAGTTTACAAATGCCCACAATGGCTCTGAATCAATTAATGGTAACTTTTAAAGTTAATGCTTTCATCATGGTTTTCTGAGTTAAATGCTGTTCAAACATTTATTTTACATGTTTCCTGTATTCCCCTTAACGGAAATTGAAAGTGTGATTGGTGCCAATTGCAATCTCCATCTGTTTGAGCTAAACACAGATTAATTAATGAAAGCTGATGTTTTGTTTGTCCTGCAAATAATTGAATTTCACATTTAACACCAAGTATTGCTGATAACAACAAAACTATCCTTTTTAACTAGCTAAATTAGTCATACATTTGTGCACAACTGGTTTTTAATATTAAGCGTTACAGAGATCTGTCATTTCACAATAAACATCATGAAAGAATACTGAGCAGTCAGAAAAGTGCATTTTTTTTCTTTGCATTTCACAGCTAATATCAAGTATTGTTCATAATAACACAATTCTCCTAGCTAACTACTAGCTAGTTAAGTCATGTAAGTTACAAATACGAAAGTGGCTATATTGTGCAACATTGGTTTTTAAATGGCATTTATAGTTTCACTCATTTTGAGTTTATTAAAATTGATAAAGGGATACTGGGCCTTCTATAAAGCAGATTTTCTTTGCATTCCATAGCTAATATCGAGTGTTGTTCTTGATGCAAAACTCTAATAGCTAACTAACTACTGTAGCCATATGGGTAATAAATATGAAAGGATTCAGCTGTGCAAAATTGTTTTTTTTTCTGACTGCTAGTTTTGTTTTGTTTTAAATTACTGTTTACAATTACATAAATTTGGAGTTTCATGTTCAACATCATGAAAGAATACTGGGCAGTCTATAAAGTGATTATTCTTTGCATTTCACAGCTAACAGCAAGTATTGTTGAGGGAGGTGATTATGTTAGGGTAGAGCTAGCCATCGTGGTTAAATATGGTTGGAATTTCATTTTTAACACAAAAATATATTGAGAAGTCATGGCTTTAATTTCAGTTTTACACATAACATACATTTCTAACGGTGATAACCATCTTGTTAGCTAACTAGCGAGATTAGCATAAGTAACGTACAGAAAAAGGTCATTTAACTATTTTAATTTTTAAATTTAATTATGGTTGGGATTTCATTATACACACACAAAAAGGACACTGGGCACTCAAAGTGGTCTTTCATAGCATGTCACAGCTCATCAAGTGGCACTGAGTGAGTTTGTTAGCTAGCTAGGCTAACCGTATAAGTGAGAAACTTTGGAAAGGGTAATATTGAGCACAATTGTTTTAAGCTGCTTTTTAAGTTAAGTAAAATACAAGATTGTGTCTTACACATCTCCAGAGTCCCGCGTTTCTGTCTGCCCACAAACATCTCTGCTTTAGCCAAAAATTAGGCCTAAAATGGCTCAATTTTGATCTCTGTGAATTGTCACCGATGTACATATCTTAACTATTGTTTGTACTTCTGTTTCCAAAGTATTACCAGGGTATAGGCTTAATAAAAACCATTTATATGTTAAGATAAAACAATTTGAAAGTAGTGTCAGGATTCTATTATTATTATTTTTTTTTTTTGATGCAGGAAATGACCATATTGAAATGTCATACCCAATTCCAGGTTCAGAAATCATGCCAGAATTTTCAAGTCACAAGTTTCACTTTATGAATTAAAAATGTCACAATTCTGAGTTTCGAGATAGTCTAAACACCTATTCAGAACAGCAGCAATATTCCAGGCTTAGCAGTCAACCCATCAATACTGAAACACCCTAATCCATCATCCATTAGCGCCCCATTTTTCCAAAAGCTGATATTATGCTTTCAGAGATTTTTGAGTATAGATTTTAAATAAAAATGACAAGGTATTTAATACTGAGCAAACCTGTTATAAATGATTTTTTTTGTGTGTGTCAAGATTGAAAGCCATATGATTTTAGTGTCAACTGTGCTTGACATGTTACGTTACTTAACCATGTATTGCTGTTTCAAATGATTTGTAGTAATAAAAAAATATCTCAAACATTTTACTTTACTGTAAAAGCATGTGAAGGACAATGTTTTCAGTAGACCATGAACTGCACTGTCGTGTTATTGCGTACTTGTAATGATTTTAGACTAAAAAGTCGTTATCAACATTACATTAATCTTGATTCTGCACACCAACACGGTGAAGTACTGAACGGTACATGTCAATACACAACATATATTTTCTGTAAATTGCTGTTTAGGCATTGTCCAAAGAAATCAGTGTTAAAAGTGTGAAACTCTGCACTGCTCTTGACTAAATATTTTAAATGTCATGGAACATACCCTTGCAAAGTGTGATTTTTTTTTAATATCTTATTATACATATTATCTCCTCAGGACTTAACTGACACACACACACATACATACATACATACATACATATATATATATATATATATAGTGAGGAAATAAGTATTTGAACACCCTGTGGTTTTGCAAGTTCTCCCACTTAGAAATCACAGGGGGGTCTGACATTTTCATCTTAGGTGCATGTCCAGTGTGAGAGACATAATCTTAAAAAAAAAATCACAATGTATGATTTTTTGTTAATTTTTCTTTAAGAAGCCCTCTTATTCTGCACTCTTTACCTGTATTAACTGCACCTGTTTGAACTTGTTACCTGTATAAAAGAAACCTGTTCACACACTCAATCAATCACACTCCAACCTGTCCACCATAGCAAGACCAAAGAGCTGTCTAAGGACACCAGAGACAAAACTGTAGACCTGCACAAGGCTGGGATGGACTACAGGACAACAGGCAAGCAGCTTGGTAGAAGACAACAACTGTTACGATTATTTATTGGAAAGTGGAAGAAACACAAGATGACTGTCAATTTCCCTCGGTCTGGGATTCCATGCAAGATCTCACTTTGTGGGGTAAGGATGATTCTGAGAAAGCTCAGAACTACACAGGAGGACCTGATCAATGACCTGAAGAGAGCTGGGGACCACAGTCACAAAGATTACATTAGTAACACATGATGCTGTCATGGTTTAAAATCCTGCAGGGCAGCAAGGTCCCCCTGCTCAAGCCAGCACATGTCCAGGCCCATTTGAAGTTCACCAGTGAACATCTGGATGATCCAGAGGAGGCATGGGAGAAGGTTATGTGTTCAGATGAGACCAGAATAGAGCTTTTTGGAATCAACTCAACTTACCATGTTTAGAGGATGAGAACAACCCCAAGAAAACCATCCCAACTATGAAGCATGGGGGTGGACACATCATACTCTGGGGGTGCTCTTCTGCGAAGGGGACAGGACGACTGCACCGTATTGAAGGGAGGATAGATGGGGTCATGTATTGCGAGATTTTGGCAAACAACCTCCTTCCCTCAGTAAGAGCATTGAAGATGGGTCATGGCTGGGTCTTCCAGCATGACAATGACCCCACCACACAGCCAGGGCAACTAAGGAGGGGCTCCATAAGAAGCATTTCAAGGTCCTGGAGTGGCCTGGCCAGTCTCCAGACCTGAACTCGATAGAAAATCTTTGGAGGGAGCTGAAACTCCAAACCTGAAAGATTTGGAGAAGCACTGTATGGAGGAGTGGACCAAAATCCCTGCTGCAGTATGTAAAAACCTGGTGAAAAACTACAGGAAACATTTGACCTCTGTAATTGCAAACAAAGGCTACTGCACCAAATATTAACATTGATTTTCACAGGTGTTCAAATACTTATTTGCAGCAGTAACATACAAATAAATTATTAAAAAATAAATCATACATTAGGATTTCCGGATTTATTTATTTATTTTTTTGATTATGTCTCTCACAGTGGACATGCACCTAAGATGAAAATTTCTCCTCCATGATTTCTAAGTGGGAAAACTTGCAAAATCGCAGGGTGTTCAAATACTTATTTTCCTCACTTTATATATATATATATATATATATATATATATACACACACACACATACACACAAAACCTTATTCCAAAATGGAGGAAATTCATTTCCCCCCCTCACAATTCTGCACACAATCCACACAAAAAAGCTTGAGAATTTTTCAAAATTATTAAAAATGGAAACTCAAAATTAGGCTCAGGTGTATCCAGCTTCCCCTGACCATCCGTGAGATGTTTTGACAGCTTAACTGGAGTCCACCTGGGATAAATTCAGTTGATTGGACATGATATGGAAAGGCACACACCTGTCTACATATAAGGTCCCACAGTTGACTGTGCATATCAGAGCACAAACCAAGCATGAAGTCAAAGGAATTGTCTGTAGACCTCCAAGACAGGACTGTCTTGAGGCACAAGTCTAGGGAAGGGTGCAGAAACATTTCTGCTGCTTTGAAGGCTCAATGAACACAGTAGACTCCATCATCTGTAAATGGATGAAGTTGGGATCCACCAGGACTCTTCCTAGAGCTGGCTACCTGTCTAAATCAAGCGATTGGGGAGAAGGGCCTTAGTCAGGGAGGTGACCAAGAACCTGATGTCACTCTGTCAGAGCTCCAGCATTCCTCTGTGGAAAGAGGAGAACCTTCCAGAAGGACAACCATTTCTGCAGCAATCCACCAATCAGACCTGTATGGTAGAGTAGCCAGACGGAAGCCATTCCTTCGTAAAGACACATGGCATCCTGCCTGGAGTTTGCCAAAAGGCACCTGAAGGACTCTCAGACCATGAGAAACAAAATTCTTTGGTCTGATGAAACAAAGACTGAACTCTTTAGCGTGAATGCCAGGCATCATGTTTGGTGGAAACCAGGCACCATCCCTACAGTGGTGGTGGTAGCATCATGCTGTAGGGATGTTTTTCAGCAGCAGGAACTGGGAGACGAGTCAGGATTGAGGGAAAGATGAATGCAGCAACGTACAGAGACATCCTGGATGAAAACCTGCTCCAGAGCGCTCTTGACCACAGACTGGGGTGACGGTTCATCTTTCAGCAGGACAATGACCCTAAGTACACAGCCAAGATATCAACCTGATGGAGCTTGAGAGATGCTGCAAAGAGGAATGGGCAAAACTGCCCAAAGCTTGTGGCAACATATTCTGTAATACTTGAGACTGTAATTGCTGCCAAAGGTGCATCAACAAAGTATTAAGCAAAGGGTATGAATACTTATGTACATGTGATTTCTTAGTATTTAAATTTTTGCTAAATTTGTAATAATTAAAAAAAAATTTTTGATGTTGTTATTATGAACTGTTGTGGGTAGAATTTTTTTTTTGGGGGGGGGGGATTAATTTACTCCATATATATATATATATATATATATATATATATATATATATATATATATATATATATATATATATATATGCACACCAGACAGTCTTCAGATTAAACCACTTTGCATTATGTTCATCTTGGGAAAGGATAATTAATATCAACAGCCTTGAGGGGAGTCAGGAAATTACAAGTCAAACATGTTCACACAAATCCTTTTCTCATGACATGATACTCAGTTGTTTTAGATTGTGGACCCTGTTCTCCTTTGGGAGTGGGTCCCTCATGATCATTCAGCAATCCGCATACAGACATATTTCTGAGAGCACAAACACATTACACAAGGTCATCCTGATGAGAGAAACATGACCATTTTCACTGCAGGAATCCTTGCAGTAGCTTAGCAACAGCATCTTTTTTTAGAGCCTTTAACACCCTACTGTGGGTCAAGGTGCGCATGTTGGCACTGTGGCGCATGGGATGCACCGAGTTACCGTTATCCACAGATAATTTGGCTATTACATGGCATGATACCCAAAGTTCCTGAAAAGTTTGATCAAAATCAGTATCTCCAAGGATGTTTCCATACATCACATCATTCTTACCAAATTTTGTGAAAACTTATTAGTTTTTGAGCATCCTACCTAAAAACTGTAATACCACCCCATATAATGTAAAAAAACTGACAATATTTCCTTCTATGTTTTCCTTTCCCTGCTTTACCGTAGTAAAAATAATGTAATAGCTAAAGGAACCCTGTTCCCCCTGAATGTATAGTTAAAAGCGCTTCACCATTTGGACGGCTTAGCCCGTGACAAACAAAAAAGGTATTCTGACTTTTTTTTTTTTTTTTTTGAGGGGTGAAGGTGGCCATGACAAATGATACTAATGCTCTCTCATAATTACAGATATTCAGTGTGAATGAAATCAAAAGCAGAAACACACTGTGGCGCTCGGCTCATTCATTCCCATCCTCTGCAGTCACCTCACGCTCACATCAACATTCACACTTATACACCAGAAGAATAGTAGCCATCAATCAATATATCCTAGCAGTCTATCCTACGGCGTCTTTCACTTTCGCACTGCGCTAAATTCCACTTCTTCTTATTCAATCTGGTGAGTAGAACTCAGTCGTCTGCATTTGTATTCTGCCTGGAAAGAAATCAGGAGATAATTTGGGGAGGGAAATGAGCCTCAACTGTTTTGCAGTCTGTAATTATGAATGGGGGGGGGATTGAATGTTAAATAAAGCAGAATTTGTTTGGCAACTTCCATCATGTTGAATTTCAACACCTGCAGATGTGTATATTTGTTTTTCCAACAGTACAAAAGGTCGAGAGTTCACAAGCCATCTGGCACCCTTAAAGCTACACTGTGGAAGATTCGGTGCCATCTAGTGGTGAGGTTGCAGGCTACATTGTCATTGCAGGTCACAATTTTTTTCCCCTTTACATTTTCACTTCTTCAGCTCCTTTGCATTCTCTTTCAACATGTAAAGTTAAGGCACCTTGACACTTGCACGAATTTGATCCCTGCACTGCTGCGCAATTCATCATGCCAATGCATCCCGCTTGACACCACGCTATATAAAATAATTATTTTGTAGCCGATGACGCATTTGCTCTCAGAACTTGGCTGATGAAGCCATTCTGTCATCGCTCCCAGAATCACAGACATATTATCTACAGCTACATGATGTCTTGTGTGCGTTGTGTGGTGGAGAACGCATTTGGAATCTTGTCTAAAAGGTAATTTTTTATAATATATATTGTAATGGATTGGTAAAACAGTTGTATATTCATTCCTTCTTATGAGTTAATGTATCTGTAAAGTTATGTTCATTACAGATGTAACATCCCTTCACAATCTAATTTTAAGTTCAGATGCGCTGTGCGCAATAAGACATTGATGCACAGTGTTTTCAAATACTTGCAGAATGTTCATGACTAGTTCACGCAAGTGGCACGAAATTCATGCGTGTCAGGAATTTTGAACATTTCAAAATGTTCTTTGTGTACTGGCACGCAGCTACGCACAGTTTACAACAGCTTACGACAAGTTTACTCATTGGCACGCAAGATTGCACACCAGTACGGGGATCAAATTCATGCAAGTGTCAATGTGTAAGTCCTTTCGGCTGCTCCCTTGTTTGCACTTGGGGTCACCACAGGAATCCGAGGTGGATCTGCATGTTGAATGGATATAAGTTTTACGCCAGTTTCCCTTCCTGGTGCAACTCCACATTTCATGGAGAAATGTGGGAGGGGTAGGGTTTGAACCGGGAACCTTCCACACTGAAACCACTACCCCTCTATTCTCTTGCAATGTGTTATCCTCGCATCTAACAAAGTTGCCGCTGAGTGTGTAGTATCTACTGGTTGCTAGTATAGGCTAACAAGTTTGAGAACCCTCAGTTTTGTGAAATGTTGGATAATTCTCTTATAACATGTATTATCCTCCATTTAACAAAACTGAGGGTTCTCAAACTTATCTTACACTGGCAACCAGTAGACATAATACACTCACCGGCCACTTTGTTAAGTACACTTTGCTAGTACTGGGTTGAACCCCTTTTTGCCTTCAGAACTGCCTTAATTCTTTGAGGCATAGATTCAAGAAGGCATTGGAAAGCCGTTGTTTATGCACCAATAACACCACATCAAATTCCTTGTATGAACGTACTTGCCAATAAATTCAATTTTGAAACATTCCTGAGATGTTGGTCTATACTGACATGATGGCATCACACAGTCGCCCATTCAACCAGTCTGCCCATTATCCTCTGACATTAAGAAGGCATTTCTGTTCACACAACTGCCTTTCACTGGATGTCTTCTCTTTTTTGGACCATTCTCTGTAAAACCTAGAGGTGGTTTGTGTGTGAAAATCCCAGTAGATCCCAGTAAATACTCAGACCAGCCTGTCTGGCACCAACAATTATGCCACCTTCAAAGTCACTTAAATTCCCTTTCTTCCCCATTCTGATGCTTGGTCTGAACTTCAGAAAGTCATCTTCACCATGGTCTAGATGCCTAATGCATTGAGTTGCTCCCATGTGACTGACTGGCTGATTAGCCATGTGTGTTAACAAGCAATTGAATTAGCGTACATGGGGCAACAACCACTGACTCCTCCTTTTTCAGTCTTCCTGGTGTACTGCAAAATGTGAGAAGTGGACTAAGAATGTCCCTTCTGGACTACTGTATCAACATGGAGGTCCCCATGAGGAGGCCTGCTCCCATGTAGATTTGAGGGTTCTCATTCTGAGGTCATGAAAACAGACTTGTTGTTGCAGGTAATTTATACAGCAATGAAGCGATGGTTATGAATGCTATATTCCATTTTTTGATAATAAAACCCCTTAAATCCTACATACTCCAGCTTCAAGCAGAAAATTACAAACTTCTCAGTATTAAACTGTAAAACTTTTCCCTGTCATACAAATAAAAAGGCAGAAATCTAGTGTTGATCTTGCTGGCTTGTTTTTAATTGTTATCAGTACAGCAGGAATCGCGTGATGTTTTGACGTTTGTATCTGGAATTTCTCTCTCAAACCCCGATACAACATCTGTTTATTTTACACAAAGTTCCATCTGTCGAACAGAACTACAATTAAATCGTGAATCTTCAATCAACCTCCAGTTGAAAAACAGTCGTCTTCTTTAGTATGCCAGCCGACAAGCTTTTTTGTATTCCTGTGTAGTCTATTCAAATGTGGCATTCAGGGCTGCGCGTGACTTCGCTGCAATAGATAAGTGGCTCTGTGGCTCTGCTGCCACTGGCAGAGGTGTGAGATGCTTAAACAATATTTAGCTGTAAGTGGGGGTCTGGCTGACAAGTTCTTTACAACACAGCTTTAATTACAGACATGTTACCATCTTTAATTACAGCATGCAGGAAGAGATTTTTCTGGAAATAACTAAACCAGTTGACAGTGACATTGTTGGGGCTCACTCTGTGGTCTCTTTTGGAGGTCTGACGGTGCCAATGGAAGGGGGTCGGTTGGTGAAGGGGTGCCACTGGCCCTGAATACTCGGGTTGTCCGTGTGGAAGGGTTTGCGCAACCGGATGATGTCCAGTCCAGACTGATTTGTCAGCTTGATCAGAAGCTCTGAAATCTCTTTCGGTGTTTTTTTCTTGATAGTTTCTTCCCTTACGTTGCCATTTACTTTAAGGAGGAAGGAAAAACAAGGGAGAGAGATCGCTCAGTAAGAATGAGTTTACAGGGCACAATTGGAAAATGTTCCTCCGGACAAACGTGAAGACTGCACAATGTACCAACATCAACACAAAAATGACATACTTTATTTTGAGAACTCAAAAGGTAACGTTTCTAGCAACAGAAGCCCGATGCAAGCAGTGTTACAGCGCCCCTGTCCATGCATAGGTGTCATAACAAATACAATCCCTTGACCTTCTTGCTAGTTTATTTTGCACTGTGAATTCTTAAGTCTACACAAGGTTGGACCTTGTTTCTCTAGCCATCAGAGCAGGTGTCCATGAACTGCTGGGGTCCAATCCCACATTGAGGAACGTGTCATTGGCGAAAACCAAGAACCCCAAACCTGTTCATCCTTTCACGTTTACCTTACCTATACACTACCCCCATATGATTGTGAGAAAAAGAAATAATTAGCATCTCATTGCAAATATCATTCAGAAGACCACAAATAAACATGAAATGTTTAACGACGCAATTATCGTGAGACCTGAACATACAGCGACTCTGCAAACATCGAATGTACTCGATATGCAAAACTCAGCTGAATGTCAAAATACCAGGGGTCATAAACACTTACAGTATTCTGCAACTATTTTTGGGTCATTGGTGTTCTCAGGAGACACGTATACCACAGTTCCAGGATTCTTCTTGGCATAATCCACCACGCCCTCTTCAATAAAATCCCTGAAAAAAGAGAGAAAGGCAGCGACTGTGATGTCTGGGGATTTGGGGGGGGGGGGGGGGGGGGGGGGGCTTATAGGTGGCATTTAGGTGACGTTTATTACCGTTGGTTCACCTGTTTAGTTTGAGATCATTTTCCACTCCTGTTTCAGCAGGTGGTACTAGTTAATCTGTAAATCTCTTAATCTGTGTCAGAACAACAGATTTGTGTAATCCATCCAACAAAAACACATTAAATCTGGATGTGGCCATCTCACAACAATCTTCTCTTTTTTTGACATTTTTCTTTAATCTATGTATTTTAGAATATTTACCGTACTTTCGGAGGATAATCGCATCTTTATTCTGCATTATCAACTTTTTAATTTAGGATTTTTGTGCACTGTTGTAGTGTACTTTTACTATTCTTTTTTAATGGATTTTATTTGTTTAGTACTTTGATTCCTGGGAAAACCCTACAGAAATAGTAATGATTATGACCATTAAGAAGAATCACAATTTTTGGTATACAAGTCACAGAAACTTCCAAACTGGTTTAAAGAAAAGCATCTTAAATTTGACCCCCAATTTCAAACTGGCACCAATTATGGCCCCTAACTACTGCATATACCAAATTTGTTCAAGCCTGACAAAAAATGTCTCAAGAAGTTACTGTGATACTGCAAAACGCACCCCGATTTCCTATTTGGGATTAAACGGGAAGGAAACAGCACTCTGTGGAATAGCCTCATAAGTGGGTAAATTATGAGCCAAATATAACCTGAACAGGCTGAATGCAAGTCTAATATGACCTGGATCCACACAACATTCAGATCTAGCTGTGCCAAGTACCATATTTTCATCATGTACAACCAAAAGATGATACCTTCTACACTCACGACAAGCTGCGTGTCAGTACCAGATCCATACCACCTGCCAGATCTGTACCACAAGGGGCAATTGTGAAGCTTTGAGCCTGACCCAGAAAAAGCAGGGCGTGGCTCTCCATCTTTTGCAGTCTGGGAAACCAACAGTTCTCAACATTGCACCCAGTGAGTCAAAATTTCACACATTCTTGAGAAATGTTGATATCTCAGAATGCAAAGATGATCAGGCCATCACTCCTCTAACGCATGCATAGATCGGCACATTCTCAGACAGATGACTTTGAATTGGTTGAATTGGCTGCTAGCCCCTAAGCTTCACTGACAGATTCAGAATTTAGATAAAGTTGAGGCTGAGACCTGCTCCATTTACTCATAAAATGAATTTAATAGGATAGGAAGCATAGTACAATGCTATACTTCATATGTCATAAGCTTTCTTTAAAGGGGAACAGAAACGCTTTTTGAGAATTTGTTTGTGATTCCTTGGTAAAAATAACTATTATTCTAGACCCTGTCCGATATATCGGCCGGCCGATATAAGCCCTTTTCAAAGTACTTACTATCGGCCCGAAATTTTTCCGATAGAATGCCGATAATTTCTCATAAACAGAACAGTTACTGAAATAATGTTTGCATCGGCAATGTAAAATGTCCTTGCACCGTTTGTCCAGTAGATGGAGCTCTGACTCCATTCAACTGAGAGCTGCTTACACCCCTGCTTAAATGTATTCATCACCGACCCCCATAGTTCGCTGTCACACAGCACTGATCGGCTGACAAAAGCATACAAGTAAGTTTATAAGGATGTTGTTTGTAATAACTTTGCGATTACATTCACCCCACATTTCTCCCGTTTCAGTTCAACTCAGTTTGATTAACTCAGTTTATGTAGCAATGTGTCAAATGTGCTTCATTGCGTCGGTCACACTTTTATTAAGCCCACGTTGTGTAGGCCTTATTTCTGGCATGAAAAACTTTCGTTTACTGCTAAGAGGTTGAAACATTCAGATTCACTGGTCGTCCAGAAGGGTTCTGGGAATTACTGCCGTTCACCAATTAACCCTCTGGGGCCGACGCCGTCGTGTACGACAGCTGGGACCAAACTTTACTAAACTGTAAATAATTTTTAATGATATGAGATAGAAACGTACTTTTTTTGCTGAAAAGTTAACTCCGCGTACTTTCAATCCACGGTCGGCCATCTTGGTACTCCTCATAGAAGATGTGTGATGACGTGCGCAATGTGAGTGTTCCAATCAGAATTGATTCTCCGTCACATGGTTTTCCAAAATCCAACTGTAGGGCAGATTTACCTCTGTGATATGGCAAAGATCGTTTTCAGGAGTGAATAGCCTGTTTAAATAGCCCCCTAACTGCTCCAATTGCATTTTTTTTAACTTGAAAATTCTTCTCTGTTATAAAGTTAATATGAGGACAAAGCTTCAGCTTTTAGCGCATATCTTTTTTGTTAAGGGTCCAAAAAGAAATTTTATTCATTTTTTTTTTTAAATATCGGCTGATTTATCGCTATCGCAAATCAGCCGATTTATCGATTATCGGCATTTTTTTCATCCAATATCGTTATCGCCTAAAAAAAAATCCATATCGGTCGGGCTCTATATTATTCATAAACTCGGAATCAGAATCAGAATTTCTTTATTGTCCGTAATGGGAAATTAATGTTTAACTTGCAGAATGTTTGAGCGCAGTGTAGATAATACCATTTGAATCAAATTTGCCGCTAAATTGACATGTAAATGACCATTGGCTGAAGTCAGTGGAGGGCATTTCCGGTTGATGTCACTGGTTGGTGTCTCCTATGCTGGGGACGAGTGCCGTTTATTGAGCTCGCTCATTGAAGTTCTATTACTCTCGTCAAGAAACAGGTGGAATATGCTGGAAAGTTGCGCATGTTGGCAAAGCCACAAATGAAGGAAGAAGGGAGACAATATTTCCTTCCATAAGTAAGTGGTTTTGGTTATTCTTGTCACTTTGTCCGTGACATTTGGTTGATAAACAGGTGTGTTTCCTGCCCGTGCATGTTGTCCGAGGACACGGGCGACACTTACACACACCACTGACTTCATGAATGAAACTCGATCAATAAAGGATAATTGTGTAAAAAAAAAAAAAAAAAAAAAATTATATATAGAAATGTTTCATAATGGCTTTAGGAGCCGCGCTATGCTGAAAACAGCAGCAGCTCGGTGCAGCGCAGCTTAACAGCACAGATCTGTGTAACTTTCAACACTAATATTTGGGAATGTGTGAGTGTCAGAGTAAGTTTAATACTTTCCTGTCATGATTTAATGTTAATTAATTTTACTGGCTCGATATCCAGGTCAAAATGGCATTTTAACACGTATTTTGCGAGTGTTTTTCTGAGTGTGTTCAGTCGTGAATCCCCATTGAAAATGAATTAACATCCGGGAACGTCGTCAATATTTTGCCCGGTTAGGAGACGTCATGTCGCTGTCCATGAAGGGACGTTCACGTTTAGTGGGCAGCATTGGGAGTGTGGACTCTAGTGGTCATATATAACCTCTTTGTTGGTGCCTCTGGCAGGGGATCTCAGAACAAGGCTCATCTTCCCCCCAACCAGTGATGTCAACTGCCTGACCTGCATAAATGGCAGCAGCCGGTCAATGTCAAAGTCTCTCAGACCACGACTAAAACATGGTTTTCTGTAGATGTTTTATGGTCTTTAGTGTTTCTTGAACTATCAAAAGAACGCATTTTTTGTGTTATTCATGCTATAATAATCCGTGGGCATTCTGTTCCCCTTTAAGTGCACAAACAAACAACGCAACTCCTGGCCTTCTCTCCACTTCTATATCAGCACTCAGAGCAAATATTGCATATGCATCTGTGTAATTTAAAGCTATTCATACTGAAAATGATAGAAAATTCTTCTTTGAGCATTGCTGGTCTTTGATAGATAAGTTGTTGAGATAAGAACTTCATGCTTTTTTTATGCATTTGATTTCTGATTATTCTTCCCCACTTGTGCCACCAACTTGTGACCAACTACTACAGAATTTGGCTTTCAGCTTTTTGTTAATTTTTCTGTCAATCAACCATGTTTCATGTTTATTGGACTTAATAATCTTAATGACATAAACATGTGAGTGTCCACTGAATGTATATGCAGGTTGTAGAGCAGATGACACTACATTGTCACTACATTACACTACTACATTTGATGCAATTTTGCATAAAAATGCAAAGGAAAAAATGGGTGTAGCCCACAGTAGAAGATTCAGTACCCTTACCCGAATGTGGGAACAGATGAATGTTGATTGACTGTTTTATTGTTGACTAACACACAATGTGGGATTTTAAAGCCAGAATGCATTTTTCTTTATTATAGCACCACCTGTAACTGAATAAATGTGATTCTTGGTATATGAGTATCATGAACAGATCTTTATCATCCATAGAAATTTAAGCTTGTTAAGTTGTACAGTGTGGGCCACGTCCCCTCACCCTAATATTATAAGTCTTATTTTGAACAATTAAAAAAAAATATAAAAATTGGGCCAAATGTGAAAAGAAATTAAATACGTCATTTCTACAGGAAACAGAATGGTTTTGTCAACTTTGGTGGCATTTTATATAATATATGGAAAGATATTAATTTTAATATCCTCCCACACCCAAAGTCATGCAGTTTAGGTGAATTGGAAACTTTAAGTTGTCAGTGGGTGTGTGTATGCTGGTGTGAATGTGTTTGTCTGTGTATATGTGGCCCTGCAACAGACTGGCATCCTGTCCAGGGTGTATCCCGCCACACATCCTATGACTGCTGGGATGGGCTCCAGCCTCCCCATGATCCTTAATGGAGTAAGCAGGTACAGAAAATGGATGGATGGATATTTTTGAAAAATATAGAGTGGCAGACTTCAAAATAGACCATAGGTGTCCGTGCATGAAAGTTTGGTCTTTATTCACCGAACATGCTGAAAAAGTTTCAGTTCCGTAGGACAAACTTTTGAAATTTTGAGGGGGGAGATATTTTGAGTGTCATTTGCATAATGAGGCATGCCCACTTTACGCAATCATCACCAAATTGTAGGGTTAACTCAAACAACGGTCCCCCAGTCATACAATGGAAATTTTATACAATTCCGTGCACATTTTTTCAAGATTCTTTCTGCATTTATAGCGCCCCCTATTGACATATGTTTACCACAGTTATTACACAACCTTGACTTGTTCGTATCCTTGTGGCAACTTTCATGTGTATATGAGGTACTACTGCAAAGATATGTAACACTTTCTGTTTTGACTGCTCCCAGCGGTCTGTTCTCCTTTGTAAAGGCTATCTGGGGACGCATTACAGCTTAGTTATTAAAAGGAAGCGTGATACCTCAAAAGATAGCACTTGCAAAGACTGGTATCATTGAAGTGGATGGCCTGGGGTGAGACATTTTTAAAGATTTACATTTTGCAATATTGGGTAAAAATGAAAAAAAAAAAATCAATCAATCAATCAATTTTTTTTTATATAGCGCCAAATCACAACAAACAGGTTGCCCCAAGGCGCTTTATATTGTAAGGCAAGGCCATACAATAATGATGTAAAACCCCAACGGTCAAAACGACCCCCTGTGAGCAAGCACTTGGCTACAGTGGGAAGGAAAAACTCCCTTTTAACAGGAAGAAACCTCCAGCAGAACCAGGCTCAGGGAGGGGCAGTCCTTCTGCTGGGACTGGTTGGGGCTGAGGGAGAGAACCAGGAAAAAGACATGCTGTGGAGGGGAGCAGAGATCGATCACTAATGATTAAATGCAGAGTGGTGCATACAGAGCAAAAAGAGAAAGAAACAGTGCATCATGGGAACCCCCCAGCAGGTCTACGTCTATAGCAGCATAACTAAGGGATGGTTCAGGGTCACCTGATCCAGCCCTAACTATAAGCTTTAGCAAAAAGGAAAGTTTTAAGCCTAATCTTAAAAGTAGAGAGGGTGTCTGTCTCCCTGATCTGAATTGGGAGCTGGTTCCACAGGAGAGGAGCCTGAAAGCTGAAGGCTCTGCCTCCCATTCTACTCTTACAAACCCTAGGAACTACAAGTAAGCCTGCAGTCTGAGAGCGAAGCGCTCTATTGGGGTGATATGGTACTACGAGGTCCCTAAGATAAGATGGGACCTGATTATTCAAAACCTTATAAGTAAGAAGAAGAATTTTAAATTCTATTCTAGAATAACAGGAAGCCAATGAAGAGAGGCCAATATGGGTGAGATATGCTCTCTCCTTCTAGTCCCCGTCAGCACTCTAGCTGCAGCATTTTGAATTAACTGAAGGCTTTTTAGGGAACTTTTAGGACAACCTGATAATAATGAATTACAATAGTCCAGCCTAGAGGAAATAAATGCATGAATTAGTTTTTCAGCATCACTCTGAGACAAGACCTTTCTGATTTTAGAGATATTGCGTAAATGCAAAAAGCAGTCCTACATATTTGTTTAATATGCGCTTTGAATGACATATCCTGATCAAAAATGACTCCAAGATTTCTCACAGTATTACTAGAGGTCAGGGTAATGCCATCCAGAGTAAGGATCTGGTTAGACACCATGTTTCTAAGATTTGTGGGGGCCAAGTACAATAACTTCAGTTTTATCTGAGTTAAAAGCAGGAAATTAGAGGTCATCCATGTCTTTATGTCTGTAAGACAATCCTGCAGTTTAACTAATTGGTGTGTGTCGTCTGGCTTCATGGATAGATAAAGCTGGGTATCATCTGCGTAACAATGAAAATTTAAGCAATACCGTCTAATAATACTGCCTAAGGGAAGCATATAAAGTGAATAAAATTGGTCCTAGCACAGAACCTTGTGGAACTCCATAATTAACTTTAGTCTGTGAAGAAGATTCCCCATTTACATGAACAAATTGTAATCTATTAGACAAATATGATTCAAACCACCGCAGCGCAGTGCCTTTAATACCTATGGCATGCTCTAATCTCTGTAATAAAATTTTATGGTCAACAGTATCAAAAGCAGCACTGAGGTCTAACAGAACAAGCACAGAGATGAGTCCACTGTCCGAGGCCACAAGAAGATCATTTGTAACCTTCACTAATGCTGTTTCTGTACTATGATGAATTCTAAAACCTGACTGAAACTCTTCAAATAGACCATTCCTCTGCAGATGATCAGTTAGCTGTTTTACAACTACCCTTTCAAGAATTTTTGAGAGAAAAGGAAGGTTGGAGATTGGCCTATAATTAGCTAAGATAGCTGGGTCAAAGTGATGGCTTTTTAAGTAATGGTTTAATTACTGCCACCTTAAAAGCCTGTGGTACATAGCCAACTAACAAAGATAGATTGATCATATTTAAGATCGAAGCATTAAATAATGGTAGGGCTTCCTTGAGCAGCTGGTAGGAATGGGTCTAATAAACATGTTGATGGTTTGGATGAAGTAACTAATGAAAATAACTCAGACAGAACAATCGGAGAGAAAGAGTCTAACCAAATACCGGCATCACTGAAAGCAGCCAAAGATAACGATACGTCTTTGGGATGGTTATGAGTAATTTTTTCTCTAATAGTTAAAATTTTGTTAGCAAAGAAAGTCATGAACTCATTACTAGTTAAAGTTAATGGAATACTCAGCTCAATAGAGCTCTGACTCTTTGTCAGCCTGGCTACAGTGCTGAAAAGAAACCTGGGGTTGTTCTTATTTTCTTCAATTAGTGATGAGTAGAAAGATGTCCTAGCTTTACGGAGGGCTTTTTTATAGAGCACAGACTCTTTTTCCAGGCTAAGTGAAGATCTTCTAATTAGTGAGACGCCATTTCCTCTCCAACTTACGGGTTATCTGCTTTAAGCTACGAGTTTGAGAGTTATACCATGGAGTCAGACACTTCTGATTAAAGCTCTCTTTTCAGAGGAGCTACAGCATCCAAAGCTGTCTTCAATGAGGATGTAAAACTATTGACGAGATACTCTATCTCCCTTACAGAGTTTAGGTAGCTACTCTGCACTGTGTTGTTATATGGCATTAGAGAACATAAAGAAGGAATCATATCCTTAAACCTAGTTACAGCGCTTTCTGAAAGACTTCTAGTGTAATGAAACTTATTCCCTACTGCTGGGTAGTCCATCAGAGTAAATGTAAATGTTATTAAAAAACTGATCAGACAGAAGGGAGTTTTCAGGGAATACTGTTAAGTCTTTCTATTTCCATACCATAAGTCAGAACAAGATCTAAGATATGATTAAAGTGGTGGGTGGACTCATTTACTTTTTGAGCAAAGCCAATAGAGTCTAATAATAGATTAAATGCAGTGTTGAGGCTGTCATTCTCAGCATCTGTGTGGATGTTAAAATCGCCCACTATAATTATCTTATCTGAGCTAAGCACTAAGTCAGACAAAAGGTCTGAAAATTCACAGAGAAACTCACAGTAACGACCAGGTGGACGATAGATAATAACAAATAAACTGTTTTTGGGACTTCCAATTTGGATGGACAAGACTAAGAGACAAGCTTTCAAATGAATTAAAGCTCTGTCTGGGTTTTTGATTAATTAATAAGCTGGAATGGAAGATTGCTGCTAAACCACGCCCGGCCCGTGCTACGAGCATTCTGACAGTTAGTGTGACTCGGGGGTGTTGACTCATTTAACTAACATATTCATCCTGCTGTAACCAGGTTTCTGTAGGCAGAATAAATCAATATGTTGATCATTATTATATCACTTACCACCAGGGACTTAGAAGAGAGAGACCTAATGTTTAATAGACCACATTTAACTGTTTTAGTCTGTGGTGCAGTTGAAGGTGCTATATTATTTTTCTTTTGAATTTTTATGCTTAAATAGATTTTTGCTGGTTATTGGTAGTCTGGGAGCAGGCACCGTCTCTACAGGGATGGGGTAATGAGGGGATGGCAGGGGAGAGAAGCTGCAGAGAGGTGTGTAAGACTACAACTCTGCTTCCTGGTCCCAACCCTGGATATCCACGGTTTTGGAGGATTTAAGAAAATTGGCCAGATTTCTAGAAATGAGAGCTGCTCCATCCAAAGTGGGATGGATGCCGTCTCTCCTAACAAGACCAGGTTTTCCCCAGAAGCTTTGCCAATTATCTATGAAGCCACCTCATTTTTTTGGACACCACTCAGACAGCCAGCAATTCAAGGAGAACATGCGGCTAAACATGTCACTCCCGGTCTGATTGGGGAGGGGCCCAGAGAAAACTACAGAGTCCGACATTGTTTTTGCAAAGTACACACCGATTTAATGTTAATTTTAGTGACCTCCGATTGGCGTAACCGGGTGTCATTACTGCCGACGTGAATTACAATCTTACCAAATTTACGCTTAGCCTTAACCAGCAGTTTCAAATTTCCTTCAATGTCGCCTGCTCTGGCCCCCGGAAGACAATTGACTATGGTTGCTGGTGTCGCTAACTTCACATTTCTCAAAACAGAGTCGCCAATAACCAGAGTTTGATCCTCGGCGGGTGTGTCGAGTGGGGAAAAACGGTTAGAAATGTGAACGGGTTGGCGGTGTACACGGGGCTTCTGTTTAGGTCTACGCTTCCTCCTCACAGTCACCCAGTCAGCCTGCTTTCCCGGCTGCTCGGGATCTGCCAGGGGGGAACTAACGGCGGCTAAGCTACCTTGGTCCGCACCGACTACAGGGGCCTGGCTAGCTGTAGAATTTTCCACGGTGCGGAGCCGAGTCTCCAATTCGCCCAGCCTGGCCTCCAAAGCTACGAATAAGCTACACTTATTACAAGTACCGTTACTGCTAAAGGAGGCCGAGGAACACCCAGAGCAGAAAAGTGCGGGAGAGACAGGAGAAGCCGCCATGCTAAATCGGCTAAGAGCTAGTAGCTACGCTAAGCTAGCGGATTCCTAAAAACACGCAAAGTGAATAATGTGTAAATAATTTAGAGGTGATTCAGCAGAAGGAGTGCTTTAGTTAAGGCACGTAAAGATTACACTGGGAAACAAATCGTAATCTAGATAACTAGATCAATCTAACTGCGCAGATTAAACAGCTAACAGATACAAAAAAAACACCGCTGTGCTCCGGAACAGGAAGTGATACAATACCGCAGTGAGAGCCAGCCATCAGTAGAGTAAAAAAAAAAAAAACAGAAATGGGTGTGGCCTATAATCAAAAGATTTGTCACACTCCAAAGAATCTTTCGATGTACGAATGTTGATTGTACGATGTACTGTGTTGGAGTTTTGGTCATAAATGTGTTTTTCTTTATTATAGTACAAATGTACAACTATACAACCCCAAGAATAGTGTGACAATGTAATTTAGACCCAGCTACTAAAACGGGTGGATTTACCAGTGTTTAAATGAACAGTGAAGTACTGAAGAAAGAAGCTGAGTCATGTAGATACCACAGACACACAATCAGTGATGACCTTGATATAGCCAGACAATGCAGGCTATTCCAAGGAATATCTTACTCAAATTTTACATGTGTAGTCTTGATGTTAAATTAACCTTGTTTCATTCATACTGCTCTCCTATGTATACAGCTCAGCTTTGGTGGAACTACAAGAAATCATCTATAAACAAACTGTATGTCTCCTATCATAACAATTTTAAATTATTAATTGGATTTTCCAAATATGAGAGTAAAACGACAGGGTTTTCCAGCCTTGCTGGACTGGAAACAGTGTTGCTTACAACTGCTGTTTCCAGCCCAACCGGGCTTGAACCCATAAATACACTGCACATTTACCTTACCTATGATCATTTGGTCAGCGCCACGAACAGTTCACTCGTTTTGTGCCTCATACAGTAACATTAAATAGCTCGTTACTTTCTGCTTACTAACGCAGTTTTGTGTTATAAATAAATAATGCATCCAGTTTTCAAATATTTAATCAGTACTACAAGTCTACCTCACCTATGATCGCTGTTCAGCTACAAGAAGCAGTTTACTCGCATTTTGGGCCTTGTTCAACAACATTAATTAGCTTTTAGCTTCTGCTCACTATCGTGGTGTTGGTGTTAAAATGAATTTCTGATTACACGAATATGATTCTTGTTGCATTAAGCGGTAGCACCACATTTAAAAATAAATATGACATAGGCTGGTGTGACATGTTTCTTCATCTTCACGATGTCATTTTGGACAGATGTGACTCGTACACAAGAGCTGCTTACAGTCTACAAATACAGTTCTGGTTAGTTTCCCAAAATAACAAACTGCATGTTTGAGTGGCTGCTAACTGGGAACCCAAAGCAGTTCAGGGAGATCACAGATGCAGCATGCTCCAATGGCAACTGAGACCTCAGAACCACATCTCAGAACCACATCTGCAATTGCGTTCTGAAACTTTGATTGACAACATGGTTCACAGTTGTAAATATTAAATGACATTATATGTAGATGTTTACAGTGTGACTGCCCGGCAAGAAACAAAGGAAGAGCAAAACAAAATTTCAGGATTATTTACACTGTAAAAATAAATAAATAAAAATAATAATACCTTGTTTTTATGGAAAAATTCTGATAACTGTGGTTACCAGGGTTCTTTAAAAATTACAGTGAATATCGAAATTGTTTTACATAAAACGTAAATTTTACAGTGTAAACCTGATGTAATTTTACTGTCTGTTTAGAAGATAAAACCTCTGAAAAATGGTCACCCTGTGTTTAATTATCCTTTAATTAAAGTTTAAACAGGAGTTTAAACAGACACATCACCTCTTTTTTCAAACCCTTAATTATTAGTATTTACTGCATTTGTGAAAATTCTCATCTGTAAACTCTAACTGTATTGTAAAATTTTTGGTATTACAGTTTTTCTGTTTAAATTTCAGTTACAGTCATTTGTAAATTCTACAATGGTATATGATTATTTTAACATATTTGTACTATTAAATTCAGTTCAGTTCAGTTTCATTCCACATTTTACACATTATTGCTGTAAATTAAACACTATTCCATTGTTTTTCTTATTTTTTAAGTCGTGATTTCACAGGATTTCACTGTTAATTTCAGAGACTTTTGTTGTTGTTGTTTACAGTGTAGAACAAATATTATGGTCAGGAAAACGTGTGACATTAATACATGTGGTACAGAGAACGTAGCGGTTCCGGGCTCTCTAAAAACCGCTCCAACAACTACAAGTAGTTAGATTAATCAACGTATGGTTTTAGTGCCATCTGGTGGTAGCGCCATACAAATGCAGCAATCCAGTGTTCTGTTTCTTTCTGCACTCAACAAATAAAATAGTCACACACTTCAGCCCACATTGTTATTAGGCACACGTGTTTGTTACCTGACTCCCAGGGAACTTGGCCCTTTTCTGGAGAAAACGATGGAGATTCGCTTCAGCTGACAAACGTAGCGACCGACCCCGTTCTGTAGAACACTTTTAAGAAAGCGACTCGGAGTCCCGCTCGACGTCATCTTTCAAACACCTACCTTATAATATTCACAAAACAACTGGACATAGACAAACTGATATAAAAATATATATATAAAAAAAACAAAATTAAACTCACAGAGGACAGTCTCACGAGCTTGGAGACTATGCAGTCCGCCAAAAATACGTTCCGGAGTGAAACAAGTGATGATCGCGATGTTTCGAAACTTGATGCCACTTTAATGATTCAACGGTGACTGCTCTGGAATCAGTTGTCAAAAATGAAGGCTCCTACTCAACGCTGGAGTGAAATGAGTTTTACCTGATCTGCAGTCAGCGATTTTTGATGTCTCATCGCAAGCAAATTGTTGTTTGCGATTTCTTTATTTTGTCTTAATTGTTATTTATTTTTACTCTTGAACTACATCAGGAATTCCTAATTTAATGGGTGTTTTTTTTTTTAGATTAGACTTGAATTCTTTAATACATTATCATAAATAAATAACGCAAAAATGTGAAAGCACTTGTTTTCATCGTGGTCCATAAGCTAACAAGATCGATATGAGTATAAAATTGTTATCAGAACTAAATAATGCAAAAATGTGAAGCCATTTGTTTCCATCGTGGTCCATAAGCTAACAAGCTCAATATGAGATAAATTGTGAAACAACTTGAAAGTTATACCTGAGTGTACTGTTTATAGTATCTTTTGCACAAAGTTACATATTTTAATACATACAACCACAATGAACATAAAATTATGACATATAAAGTGGTACGGTCTACACAGAAAAAAGCATGGTTATAAAGTCTTTCGAAATTTGCGCTCTCTGTAGCAGTTACATGCACTGTCCAGTAGATGTCGCCGCCATACCTTGATACGGTGTCTAGTGAATCGTTTTCCTGAAGCAGTTGCTTCAGTTGTTCGGCGTTTCAAAATGTCTTGTTTTTGTGCCAACACGAGGTCAAATAAACCACAGAATGGGGAAATGTAAATATAATCAGCTTTATGTTACAAAACTGTTAGGGTTAGGGTTAGGGTATTATTTCATGTATTTTTGGGACGTTCCTGACGTCTCGCAGTGCGGAACTGTTCTCACTGTATGATTTCACACGGATTTTTTTTTTTTTACACACCGAAAAACCCGGGTTATGAAACATGCAGACGAGTGTGAGGACAATGGTGGAAACAACTGAGAAGTATGTCCTGTTTAATTAAACTTAAAAGTCCTGTATCTATCGATACGACTGTAATACGTGTTCTGTAACATTCTAATCATCATAATAAGTCGGTGTTTTGCTAGTTGTCCGTCTTTGTTCCTAGCTAGGTACACTTGACATGTCCATGTGTCTATTACTTGTTGCCATGTTTGTTGCATGTTTCGTTCCAGATAATTAATGTGGAGCAGCTTTTTGCTGAAGGGCACCACCTGTGTCTTGCAGGTGGCAGCCAAAAGCTATCCAACTTTGCTCCACCAAAGACATTTTCTTTCCTGAGATGTCTGACTCAGAAGCTCACCCACAGGTCTGCTGAAACTCAATACATCCTTCAGGGGACAGAGTACCACTGGGTACATCTTTGCACCAGGACGTATAAGAAAGGCACAAAATCGACTGCCGACCTTCCTGTTAGCCCCGTCACGGTCACCGACATCAAACAATATCTGCGCTCCAAAGAGATCCCCTTCCAGGACGGCTACAGCTGCCTCCATGCACCCAGCATCTTCATCAACTCCGCTTCCAGGAAAGATGCCTTCTCCCTGTTTATCAACAAGACCACCGGACAGTTTCTGTGTAAGGAAACTCTGGTGGAAGGGAGCTGGGAGGACCTTCAGGACTGCCTGGAGGTGATGCAGAAGGAGGAGCAGGACTCCATCAGTCCGCATGTGCTGCTGGGATACCGGAGAGTGTGGAGGAGGAGGAGGAGCGGGAGAGGGAGCTGGGTGAGGTGCAGAGGATCTGGTCCAGCTCTGTGTCTCTCTCTGACCTCCATCAGGATGAGATTCACTTGATTAAAACCATGTTCCAGGTATCTTTGCGTGTTTGCTAGAGGTGCAGAGCTGGAAGCAGTGATTGTTTTCATTAATATTCATATTTTTAGCATTTATTTTTAGTTTACGCACAGACAGAAATGGCTATTATCATTTCTTTAAGACCACAGAAATGCCTTCAAATTCCTTTTTTTGTTTGATCAGTCCACAGCCTCAGTATTTTCAATTTATAGTGATATAGCACAAAGGACGTGGGACATTTTACGTATGTGAGAAGCTGGAACCAGTCAAACACTGACATTTTTAACTTGATCGGTGACCTAACTGACTAAATACTTACCAGAATGGTTGGAACTGCACTTAAACGAATTAAAGTTTTCATAGATGGGATTTTTGTTACCTGAAAATTTGTATCTTTAAACAAATTTAAGCTTTTTTTATTATAAACTATAAGTAACAACATTTTTTTTAAACTAGAGCCGCAACAATTAATCAGATACTTATCAATCGAATATTGAATTAATGTGCGAGACTCTGTTGCTGTGCTGCTTTCCCGTAGCCGGCTATCAAGTCGCCCTATTGAGGCTTCAAATCTCGCAAAATCTCAGAGAGGTGGCTTTCACTGCAAGATGAAATAGTAAAGGATTATTAACGCGAGCACAAGGTCTGTACGGGAAAATCTTAGACCGAGGTGTTGGCAGTACGGACCGAGCGTTTAGAGAGGTCTGTGCAAAAAACAAAGAGGTCTGATATTCCTGTAGAGCAAGTGAGTTAATAATAATTCATTTATTATATGGCTATTATATGTATAAACACGCGAACTTGCGGTATCGCCCAAATATGAAAGCTGCTGACGGTTTTGGGCTCATAGTCGGATCTGTTCGCCTTCTTCACCTCTCAAAAGATGGTCAGGTTAGCTGGTAAGCTTTCAGTCTGTTTTTTTTTTTTTGCTCCGATGCTGTTTAGATATTTATGCAGTATGTTCATGTTGGACTTGTTTTTCTAATTGGTTTTTAGCTTTCTGGTTTGGAATAAATGTGATACGCGATCCAGACTGATTGTCATGGTAACAGTCTGATATGGGAAAATATCAGACTGGAAATCAACCAATCAGAGCGCACAAGTTTTTGTAGCCATATAATCAGGGCTGTGAAAACTCCCGCGAGAATTTTCTTGGATTCATCATGGGGAGGGTGCGGGAGTGTCAGTGTTGTACTCTTTAATTGTGATGCGTTACTGAGTTTTTAAAATGTTTATCGCAAAGCATTCTCTTTTTTACGACATCATGCAAGTTTTAATAAGTCCGGGGACACTGATCTGTGTGTTACAGATACAAATCAGTTTCCTCGGATCCGCGGAGTTTCGAGGAAAATAAATGCCACTCAAAGCCTGGCTGTATACGACAGTTGTCGTAAAGCGGACTGGTTGTTGCTGCGGTGACGCTGTGGCTCCTGTGCGAAGCTAGCTGAACGTAGCATGTGGACATGTGGACATCACAAACTTTTAGAACTTTCAAGTTTTTAAAAGAAGAATTTTGCAGCATGACTGTGTCACGGAGCGACATCAGACAGAGCGAAGATGGCGAGAAAGACGTTTTGAAAAAGTGTGATAAGGACAAGAATCCGTGGAATTGTTGCTGGCTTCATCAACACACCTGAAAGATAAACGGGAAAAGCGAACTGGTAAGAATTTTTTTTCTCTCTCTGGAAAAAAAACATTGTGCTGTTCAAACAGGATTTCAGAAAAGATTATGTGCCTTTTTTTTTCTTTCATTAATCTAGACTTTCTTTGATTGAAAAAAGACTGTGGCTTTGAATGAATTTAGGCTACATGAATTTACACAATGTAAATTAGTTTTTATTAATTTAGACTTTTTTCATGGGAAAAAAGACATTGTGGCTTTGAGTGGATTTACAGGAATTTACACAAGAATGTGTGGCTTTTTATTATTAGGTATGTTATTGATATTTTACCCTGATTTTTTTTTTTTTTTTTTTGAAATATTCTACAATCTACCCCCTGCGAATTTTTCTCGGATTTCACAATTTTCATTTCACAGCCCTGTATAATAAAATATCATTATTATATTATTATTATTAATAATATATTATAATAGTTTCACGGCTACGGAGAGCAGTACTACGGAATCACTTTGTAAATTAATTGCCATCTATTTGGCTAATCAATTGGTTGCTTTTTGTCCTTTTTTTTTTAAATGTCTATTCACTCATTTTAGCTTCTTAAATGTGAACAATTCATAGTTTTTACTCCTTTCTGACTCAATATATTTGGGTTGTAGACAAAACAAGATATTTGAATACATTGTCTTGGCTTGAAGGAAACACTAATCAATATTTTATCGAATCAAACTACTAATATGTTAATTGAGAAAATAATCAACAGATTAATTGATAATGAAAAATAATCCTTAGTTGCAGCAGCTGTAGATACAGCTGAATAATACACACTAGATGCAGTATAAATAAATAAACTGATTTAAAACTATGACAATAAAATGCCTTGTTTTAGGAATATCTCAGGTGTTTTTGTTGAAAGATGATAATTTATGACATTATCATTTCAGATCACAAAGATCTCTGATGCTACCCTGAAAAGGTTTGGCGTGAGGCTCTTCAAGCCAACCAAGAGTTTGGTTTTCCCCTGGTTCGGCGGCCAGGATTTGACCTTGAAGGGCTGAAGCTGCTATCTGCACACATAACGGACACTCACAAGATCATTTATAACGAAGCTACGCTTCCCAGGAGCAGCACCTACTACAACCTGTTTGGGCTCTCCCTGGTGGGGCATAAGGACTCAGAGGTGGTGCTAACCGGGCATGAGTGTGACACCCTGGCGGTAAGCCAGGCCACCGGGCTCCCGAGTATCGCCCTTCCACGTGGGGTCAGCTGCCTTCCTCCCATCTTGCTGCCGTACCTGGAACAGTTCAAACGGGTGACCCTGTGGTTGGGAGGTGACATGCGATCGTGGGAGGCGTCGAAGATCTTTGCTCGCAAATTGGGTCTAGAGGCGTTGCTGGCCTGGTGCGTCCAGGAGAACACCAGCCGTGTCCTGTGGAGGCGCTGACCCAGGAATGAACTTAGGCCGCATCATTAAAACCTCTATTTCAGCAGCCACAAGTCCATCGTGGTCCTTCAAGCAGCTGAGAGAAGACGTGTACGGGGAGCTGGTCACACGGAGCAGGTGGTGGCTTAAGTGGACAAGGTTCCCGGAGCTCACCAAGATCCTGAAGGGCCCCCGCAAGGGGGAGCTAACAGTTTTTACAGGTATGATGAATCATAATGTTTTAGGGCCCGGTTAGTGTCGATGTACAATTTAGTTTTGTTTTGTACACCTGAACGAAATTCAGAAAGTATTTGTTGATTTTACTCCACAGTGTATAAATTATATCAATGTTATATGACGGGTGTTGTAAACTGGCTGTCACAGGCCCCTGTCGGATGGATCCAGTTCAGATGTTAAACTTGTTTAGAAGACGTTCACTGACTGTAAGTTTTGTTTGTTTGTTTCCAGGTCAGACTGGCAGTGGGAAGACGACCTGCATCAGCGAGGTAGCCCTGGACATTTGCATGCAGGGCGTCAACACGCTGTGGGGCAGTTTTGAAATCACAATGTTGCGTCTGGGCTAGATCATGCTGACACAGTTTGCCATGCAGAAGCTGGAGTAGAGCCTGGAGCAGTAGTGATTCTGGGCTGATAAGTTCGAAGAGCTGCCACTCTATTTTATGACTTTTCCACGGGCAGCAGAATGTGAGTAAGTCACGTGATGTGTGATCAGTTTAGCTTTCAGGTCCCTCGCATGTTATATGTCTTTATGTTTCCCATAGCTTACAATTAAAAAAACAAGAAAAATGAAAATTGTTTCAGGCAAATAGCAAACAAAAGTTGTATATATTATATATCTAATATGTATATATTAATATATATATTTGTGGTGTGTTATGTATTTATACTGTATTTTTGACTATAAAGTTCCAGCTGTTTAAAAAAAATGCCTCATGAAGAAGAAAAAGTCAAATAAGTTGCACTTTTTTGCTGAATTATCAGCTCTGTAATTTGGAATTTTATGCATGTTACGTATTTTTTTTGTTGGCATTTCTTCTTTTATTTTATTTGTTTATTTTGTTTGTGGTTTGATTCTTGGTAAAGTCCTTTATAAATACTCAGTTATTATTAATATCAAATGTGTGAGATTCCCCCTTTTCAGTATATAAGTTGCAGGACCTCTAAAACTAACAACAAGAAAGAAAAAAATGCAGCATTCCTGAAAATGAGGTATTTTGTGTGGGTGTAGTTCTCACCTGTGGGTTTCACATCAAAGGCACTAGTATGAGGTGGACTTAATTATTTCTGTCCATTTAACAACACTAGAGCGAAATAATGTCAAACTAACTTTTTTTTTAGTCTTCGATATCATTCAAACCAGCTACATTCTCCAACACTTTCTCTAACTTTTCCGTAGGACCGTGCTTGACACTATGCAACATGCCGTCTACGTGTACGATATCAACCACGTCATCATTGACAACCTGCAGTTCATGATGGGACAAGAAAGCATCTCAGTGGACAAGTGAGGAAGATTGCACACGAAGCTCGTGTTTTCCTTTTCGCTCTGTTTGAGTTATTTGTGTTTGGAGAAGTGATCCCGCCTCAGTGCATTTGTTTAGCTACCATCAGATACATAAGTATTTGGACAGTGACAGTGTTTTTGTCATTGAGCCGCCGTACACCACCACAATGAAGTTCAAATGAAATATTCAAGATGTATTGTAGTGTGGACTTTTAGGTGTTACAACTGTTTTATACACAGTCTCTCCATTTTCAGAGGTCATAAGTACTTGGAGAAACAAGCTGTAAGGTTTAATTTATATATCACTTTATCGGCTGATTTTCTTTGGACAAGTCAGGTGGATACATGAACATTTTAAAAGCCCTGATGATGTGTTTGACTTCATTTGGGCAGCGCAGTCTCGTTTCAGGGCGGGCGCTAAAGGGGTAAAATATGAAGCATATGATGGAATTTCTCTGCTTCCGGGGACAGAAACATGGCACTTTCTCTGAGATTTTGGAAAAATTACACACAAACAAGTGAAAATACAAAGAAAAAGTAACGATACGGTGGAAAGTGGACATGTGTTGCAGTTTGTTTATGACGTGGAGCTCAAAACGTGTCGAGGCGGTTTTGCAGGTGAGAGAACACAGCTACTCTTGTTAGCTGCATAGGCTAACACTTACTGATACAACGTCTCCCATTCGCCTTGTCTTCCCTTCTCCACTGGGAACCAAGAAAAACTGCACTTTTCTCAGCTGCTTCGGTGATTGCAGCCAAAAACAAAACAGGACACCATTTTCCCGTGTGAAGTTATGCTGTGTATATATTGCGCAATGGGAGCGGCAGTCCCCATAAGCGGTCAAATCCAGCGATATCACGCAGGGTTTAAACTAGACTGTGCTACCCAGTTAGATCATACAAACAGTATGGTACTGTATGGGTCATCTGCACGCAATTCTCAAAACTGAAGTGAAGACACAAGAATGAGAAGTGAGGGAAGCCAACGCGACATCTATGATAACGCTGAAGGTGTTACAGGCTTCTGTGGCTGTGATTGGAGACACTGCACCGTGAAGCTTTTTGTCTGCTGCACTGCGCACAGCTTCATGGTGCAGTAGTGCAAAGATTTTCTCCAAAAGAAGGTGTAAAATTTCATCTGTAGTTTGCGAAAAAGCACATGGGTGAAGGGATGGGATTTGACAAGTTTCCAAATTTTCCAAACCCTTGGAATCACACTCCTCAGACTGTCAGTTCCTCTCACCAACACCTGCATGTTTTCTGACAGTTCCACTTTACAAAAACCCATGTTTGACATCATGTCTAATGTCCTGATGTCAAACTGCATCTATCATCAAAGAGCAGTGATCCTGAAAACCTGTGTGGATATTTATGGACCTCACATGGTGTTTAAGGGAGGTAGAAAACATCTTAATGGGGGTGAAGACGTCAAGTATCTGAATAACTTGAGGTCTATATGATCCAGGTTTGCAATCCAGGATCACATCATTGGAGCATTTAGGAAGTTTGCCAGCAGCAGCAGCTGTCATGTCACTCTGATCATCCACCCCCGGAAAGAGGAAGACGACCGCGAGCTGCAAACAGCGTCCATTTTTGGCACCGCCAAGGTGAGATCTCAGTTGTGTTGGTGACTAAATATAATACTTGTTAAGGCATTTTTAACAAAGACACCTTGACCTTTGACCTCCACCAGGCCAGCCAAGAGGCAGACAACGTCCTCATTCTGCAAGAGAAAAAGATGGTCACGTGTCCCGGGCGCAGGTTCCTGCAAGTCACCAAGAACCGTTTTGACGGGGACGTGGGCATCTTTCCGCTGGAGTTCAACAAGACCTCTCTGACCTTCTCGGCTCCCTTCAAGGGCAAACAAAAAGTGAAAAAGGTCCTGAAGCCAGAAAACGAGGAGGTCCAGGAGGAGGAGGAGGAGGAGGTGGTGGTGCCAAAGAAAGAAGAGAAGGTGGTTAAGAAAGAGAAAGCAGCCAAAACTGCAAAGAAGCAGCGAGCTGCGAAGAATCCTCCAGCGGATAATGAAACTGTGAAGTAGTGATATGTGTTACTACTGTGTATTCATACAATAATGAGGTGGTAGAGACTGTGGTTTTCTACTGACGTTGAACAGGGGTCGATTTTACCATTTTGTTTTTGTTTTTTTGAAAGACAGAAAATCTGATCCAGTTGACACATTTATCCCAAATCCACTGAGAAAAGACTCATAAGCTGTAATATGACACTGTAATAATAATGTCATAAATGAGCTGTGGTGATGCATATATAATGTATGAAATAATTCCACCAGTACTTTGAATTTTGTTTCCACCACCTGCCTGCATCCAACGGAATAGGAACAATATGTGCATTTGTAACGAAAGTTTGTGTTTTTTTATAATCAAGTAAAGCAGTTGTCTAAAATATGAAATATGAGTTAATACTTTGGATGAATGTTCACATAAGTGTCATAGAGTTTCTACAGCTTTTGTAAAAGCTGTACTGTGTCAGTAAGACTGAATACTCTGGTCAGTCACTTCAACTTGTTCAATTTTATGAATGGTGCTCTGACTGAAATGTACTTTTTGTAGTAATCACCATCTTTTTTTGTTGTTGTTTGGTTTTTTATTGTTTTTGCCAGAAAACTATCTGGCGTTACAGCAATGTCTTCTCTACTGACTGTTTTTACACTGATTTACTTGTATTAAACTTGGCCAAGTATCCGTGAGCATGAAGTCACTAAAACAGTTAGGTGGGGTAACGTACAGTATCAAGGATGTGGGCAGCTTGTTTAGGATAGAATTTTGAGATTAAAAAAAAAATTTGTTGCCAAATAAATCCATTGACCACAGTGAACTTGACCTTCACCCAAATGATTGACCCTGAGCTGCAGCATTCCAGGGCAGCTTGGTCAGCCTTGACCCCCATGAGTATGGCCTTTGATTAAATTAACCCTTTAGGTGCTATTTGGGGTGGACCATAATTCATGTGCTACATTTGTAGTACAAAATGGAAGAATCAAGGAAGTGTAGGCTGACAGACATTATTCTCAACCCCAAAGACTGACCCAACAAATGACGTTGCCATGGCAATTCTGGGACTCACCAAAATTTTTACATTTCACCCCAGTGGCCTTGGCCTTTGTCACAAAGGTAATTCTGGGGTTGACTTTTATCTGAGTTTGGTAGAAATCACACAACGTGGGAGGTGTAGGCCAACAGACAGACATGTCCTTGATCTTGACTCCAAAGACTGACCTTAAGCAAATGTGACCTTGCCTTGGTAATTCTGGGACTTGCCTAAATCAAATACAGTATTTGAACTTTGGCAACAGGGTTCCTCTGGGGTTGACCATCCAAGTAACAAGTTTGGTAGAAATTAGACCTAAAAAAAAACCTGGAAGGTGAAGTCCAACAGACATGTCCTTGACCTGAACCCTGCAGACTGACCTTTGGCAAATTCGACTTTCACTTTTAATTTCTGGGACCCACCAACATGTGTGCCAAGTTCATTCAAATTGGAGTGAAAAAAAACGACTGAGGGCAATTCTGGGACTGACCTTCAACCATGTACTAAGGTTGGTAGAAATGGTCCAAAGAGCCTGAGAGGTACCAGGTAACAGACAAGACCTAAGAACAACCTTGGGCAAATTCTGGGACCCAGTGAAGGTACAGTTTTGACCTTTGTTCCGAGTGATTTTGGCCTTTTCCAAAACAAACCCTTTAAAGGCAATTAAAACTTTAAGGCGGTTGACCCCCAGAAGCTTGGTAGAAATGCAGCTTTTCACCGTTTTAACTTTTGGTCACCAGGGGGCGGTGTCTGCTTTACAGAGGTGAGGTTTCCCATCAAAGCTGATGTTGATAAAACCTCCACATTAGATAAAATCCTTACAGCTGGAGTTTGTGTATGACTGCAAACAGATGGGCTGGATTTAATTTGGTCTGCAGAGTTCAGCAGTAAATACTTGAACATGGCTGAAAATCTCCACAAATGTCAGAGTGATGTAAGATTAGTGGATAGTCTGACCTCGATGCTGAGGCCTCAGTGGACTTTCAGACTTGTGTGAAGCTCCTTTTATTTACCAGGTCGTTATTGTAAATACATTTATTTTTTAATAACTTACCGGGTTAAATAAAGGTTACATCAAGTATTAGTGCCTTTGTTACATAATGTATTATTCAGAGTGAGTGACTTTTAACAAATGCAAATGCTGGTTTGAAACATAATGTGAATTTTTCATGTGTGAAGTCAAATGACACACTTCCTCCGCTGACATGCACAATATTATTATTATTATTATATAATAAACCCTAAACCTAACCCCAATCACAATTAAAGGAATCACTCACACTTTCCAAGACTTGTGCACGTATAAATCCTGCATAACGCACCACATGTCTCGCTGCGATTTTAAGTGTTTGATGTTGATCTGGGGGTGTTTGATGTCGATCTGGAGGGGGCGGTTGATGTCGATCTGGGGGTTTTGATGTCGATCTTGGGGGCTGATGTTGATCTGGGGGGTTTGATGTTGATCATGAGGGTTTGAAGTCGATCTGGGAGCAGGGGGTTGTTATTGATCAGGAGGGTTTTATGTCAATCGGGGGGGGGGGGGCTTATGTCAATCTGGGAGGGTTTGATGTTGATCTGGGAGGGTTTGATGTCGATTGGGATGGTTTGATGTCAATCGGGGGGGGGGCTGATGTCAATCTGGGAGGGTTTTGTTGATCGGGAGGGTTTGATGTCGATCTGGGGGGGGTTTGATGTTGATCGGGTGTTTGATGTCGATCTAGGAGGGTTTGATGTTGATCGGAGGATTTGAAGTCAATCTTGGTTGGGCTTAATGTTGATCGGGAGTGTTTGATGTCGATCTGGGGCTGATGTCGATCTGGGAGGGTTTGATGTTGATCGGGAGTGTTTGATGTCGATCTAGGAGGGTTTGATGTTGATCGGGAGGGTTTGAAGTCAATCTTGGTTGGGCTTGATGTTGATCGGGAGGGTTTGAAGTCAATCTTGGTTGGGCTTGATGTTGATCGGGAGTGTTTGATGTCGATCTAGGGGAGTTTGATGTTGATCTGGGGTGTTAATGATGATCGGGAGGGTTTGATGTTGATGGGGGGGGGTTGATGTCGATCTGGGGGTGTTGATGTCGACCAGGAGGGTCTGATGTCAATCTGGGGAGGGGGGTCGGCTGTGTTTTGCAGTTTGTCGAGCATGTGGCCTCTCATTTGGGCTCAGACATTTTCTGGCTCTTGTTTTCTGACAGGCCAGGTCAGAAAAGCACCTCATTTTACATGTGGTACATGTGGTAGAATTCAAAATTACACTATATGTTCCCTCTGTGATTTTTTTTTCTTCTTCTTCCTCTTGTTAACATACCTCAGTGCTCAGAGATGACAGACAATTCATAATTACATCATAAGTGTCCTGTGGGGAGTAAATTAACATAACATTTTATGTTTTGTGCATGTACTTGCATATTAATGATGAAGTGATTTTATTTTTTCCTTGTCAGCATGATAACTTATTCTTGTTGCATGGCAGAACATTTATAATTCCCACATAGCTACCCATTGATGATTACATTTTAGTGTTTATTTGGTGCCCATATTTGCATATTAATGACAATCGATTTTTTTTCTTCTTGTGAAGACAGGACCCTATTACTACTCTCTGTGAATTGTCACCGATGTACATATCTTAACTATTGTTTGTACTTCTGTTTCCAAAGTATTACCAGGGTATAGGCTTAATAAAAACCATTTATATGTTAAAGATAAAACAATTTGAAAGTAGTGTCAGGATTCTATTATTATTATTTTTTTTTTTTGATGCAGGAAATGACCATATTGAAATGTCATACCCAATTCCAGGTTCAGAAATCATGCCAGAATTTTCAAGTCACAAGTTTCACTTTATGAATTAAAAATGTCACAATTCTGAGTTTCGAGATAGTCTAAACACCTATTCAGAACAGCAGCAATATTCCAGGCTTAGCAGTCAACCCATCAATACTGAAACACCCTAATCCATCATCCATTAGCGCCCCATTTTTCCAAAAGCTGATATTATGCTTTCAGAGATTTTTGAGTATAGATTTTAAATAAAAATGACAAGGTATTTAATACTGAGCAAACCTGTTATAAATGATTTTTTTTGTGTGTGTCAAGATTGAAAGCCATGATTTTAGTGTCAACTGTGCTTGACATGTTACGTTACTTAACCATGTATTGCTGTTTCAAATGATTTGTAGTAATAAAAAAATATCTCAAACATTTTACTTTACTGTAAAAGCATGTGAAGGACAATGTTTTCAGTAGACCATGAAACTGCACTGTCGTGTTATTGCGTACTTGTAATGATTTTAGACTAAAAAGTCGTTATCAACATTACATTAATCTTGATTCTGCACACCAACACGGTGAAGTACTGAACGGTACATGTCAATACACAACATATATTTTCTGTAAATTGCTGTTTAGGCATTGTCCAAAGAAATCAGTGTTAAAAAGTGTGAAACTCTGCACTGCTCTTGACTAAATATTTTAAATGTCATGGAACATACCCTTGCAAAGTGTGATTTTTTTTTAATATCTTATTATACATATTATCTCCTCAGGACTTAACTGACACACACACACATACATACATACATATATATATATATATATATATATATATATAGTGAGGAAAATAAGTATTTGAACACCCTGTGGTTTTGCAAGTTCTCCCACTTAGAAATCACAGGGGGGTCTGACATTTTCATCTTAGGTGCATGTCCAGTGTGAGAGACATAATCTTAAAAAAAAAATCACAATGTATGATTTTTTGTTAATTTTTCTTTAAGAAGCCCTCTTATTCTGCACTCTTTACCTGTATTAACTGCACCTGTTTGAACTTGTTACCTGTATAAAAGAAACCTGTTCACACACTCAATCAATCACACTCCAACCTGTCCACCATAGCAAGACCAAAGAGCTGTCTAAGGACACCAGAGACAAAACTGTAGACCTGCACAAGGCTGGGATGGACTACAGGACAACAGGCAAGCAGCTTGGTAGAAGACAACAACTGTTACGATTATTTATTAGAAAGTGGAAGAAACACAAGATGACTGTCAATTTCCCTCGGTCTGGGATTCCATGCAAGATCTCACTTTGTGGGGTAAGGATGATTCTGAGAAAGCTCAGAACTACACAGGAGGACCTGATCAATGACCTGAAGAGAGCTGGGGACCACAGTCACAAAGATTACATTAGTAACACATGATGCTGTCATGGTTTAAAATCCTGCAGGGCAGCAAGGTCCCCCTGCTCAAGCCAGCACATGTCCAGGCCCATTTGAAGTTCACCAGTGAACATCTGGATGATCCAGAGGAGGCATGGGAGAAGGTTATGTGTTCAGATGAGACCAGAATAGAGCTTTTTGGAATCAACTCAACTTACCATGTTTAGAGGATGAGAACAACCCCAAGAAAACCATCCCAACTATGAAGCATGGGGGTGGACACATCATACTCTGGGGGTGCTCTTCTGCGAAGGGGACAGGACGACTGCACCGTATTGAAGGGAGGATAGATGGGGTCATGTATTGCGAGATTTTGGCAAACAACCTCCTTCCCTCAGTAAGAGCATTGAAGATGGGTCATGGCTGGGTCTTCCAGCATGACAATGACCCCACCACACAGCCAGGGCAACTAAGGAGGGGCTCCATAAGAAGCATTTCAAGGTCCTGGAGTGGCCTGGCCAGTCTCCAGACCTGAACTCGATAGAAAATCTTTGGAGGGAGCTGAAACTCCAAACCTGAAAGATTTGGAGAAGCACTGTATGGAGGAGTGGACCAAAATCCCTGCTGCAGTGTAAAAACCTGGTGAAAAACTACAGGAAACATTTGACCTCTGTAATTGCAAACAAAGGCTACTGCACCAAATATTAACATTGATTTTCACAGGTGTTCAAATACTTATTTGCAGCAGTAACATACAAATAAATTATTAAAAAATAAATCATACATTAGGATTTCCGGATTTATTTATTTATTTTTTGATTATGTCTCTCACAGTGGACATGCACCTAAGATGAAAATTTCAGCCTCCATGATTTCTAAGTGGGAAAACTTGCAAAATCGCAGGGTGTTCAAATACTTATTTTCCTCACTTTATATATATATATATATATATATATATACACACACACACATACACACAAAACCTTATTCCAAAATGGAGGAAATTCATTTCCCCCCCTCACAATTCTGCACACAATCCACACAAAAAGCTTGAGAATTTTTCAAAATTATTAAAAATGGAAACTCAAAATTAGGCTCAGGTGTATCCAGCTTCCCCTGACCATCCGTGAGATGTTTTGACAGCTTAACTGGAGTCCACCTGGGATAAATTCAGTTGATTGGACATGATATGGAAAGGCACACACCTGTCTACATATAGGTCCCACAGTTGACTGTGCATATCAGAGCACAAACCAAGCATGAAGTCAAAGGAATTGTCTGTAGACCTCCAAGACAGGACTGTCTTGAGGCACAAGTCTAGGGAAGGGTGCAGAAACATTTCTGCTGCTTTGAAGGCTCAATGAACACAGTAGACTCCATCATCTGTAAATGGATGAAGTTGGGATCCACCAGGACTCTTCCTAGAGCTGGCTACCTGTCTAAATCAAGCGATTGGGGAGAAGGGCCTTAGTCAGGGAGGTGACCAAGAACCTGATGTCACTCTGTCAGAGCTCCAGCATTCCTCTGTGGAAAGAGGAGAACCTTCCAGAAGGACAACCATTTCTGCAGCAATCCACCAATCAGACCTGTATGGTAGAGTAGCCAGACGGAAGCCATTCCTTCGTAAAAGACACATGGCATCCTGCCTGGAGTTTGCCAAAAGGCACCTGAAGGACTCTCAGACCATGAGAAACAAAATTCTTTGGTCTGATGAAACAAAGACTGAACTCTTTAGCGTGAATGCCAGGCATCATGTTTGGTGGAAACCAGGCACCATCCCTACAGTGGTGGTGGTAGCATCATGCTGTAGGAGTTTTTCAGCAGCAGGAACTGGGAGACGAGTCAGGATTGAGGGAAAGATGAATGCAGCAACGTACAGAGACATCCTGGATGAAAACCTGCTCCAGAGCGCTCTTGACCACAGACTGGGGTGACGGTTCATCTTTCAGAAGGACAATGACCCTAAGTACACAGCCAAGATATCAACCTGATGGAGCTTGAGAGATGCTGCAAAGAGGAATGGGCAAAACTGCCCAAAGCTTGTGGCAACATATTCTGTAATACTTGAGACTGTAATTGCTGCCAAAGGTGCATCAACAAAGTATTAAGCAAAGGGTATGAATACTTATGTACATGTGATTTCTTAGTATTTAAATTTTTGCTAAATTTGTAATAATTAAAAAAAAATTTTGATGTTGTTATTATGAACTGTTGTGGGTAGAATTTTTTTTTTGGGGGGGGGGGGGATTAATTTACTCCATATATATATATATATATATATATATATATATATATATATATGCACACCAGACAGTCTTCAGATTAAACCACTTTGCATTATGTTCATCTTGGGAAAGGATAATTAATATCAACAGCCTTGAGGGGAGTCAGGAAATTACAAGTCAAACATGTTCACACAAATCCTTTTCTCATGACATGATACTCAGTTGTTTTTAGATTGTGGACCCTGTTCTCCTTTGGGAGTGGGTCCCTCATGATCATTCAGCAATCCGCATACAGACATATTTCTGAGAGCACAAACACATTACACAAGGTCATCCTGATGAGAGAAACATGACCATTTTCACTGCAGGAATCCTTGCAGTAGCTTAGCAACAGCATCTTTTTTTAGAGCCTTTAACACCCTACTGTGGGTCAAGGTGCGCATGTTGGCACTGTGGCGCATGGGATGCACCGAGTTACCGTTATCCACAGATAATTTGGCTATTACATGGCATGATACCCAAAGTTCCTGAAAAGTTTGATCAAAATCAGTATCTCCAAGGATTTTTCCATACATCACATCATTCTTACCAAATTTTGTGAAAACTTATTAGTTTTTGAGCATCCTACCTAAAAACTGTAATACCACCCCATATAATGTAAAAAAACTGACAATATTTCCTTCTATGTTTTCCTTTCCCTGCTTTACCGTAGTAAAAATAATGTAATAGCTAAAGGAACCCTGTTCCCCCTGAATGTATAGTTAAAAGCGCTTCACCATTTGGACGGCTTAGCCCGTGACAAACAAAAAAGGTATTCTGACTTTTTTTTTTTTTTTTTGAGGGGTGAAGGTGGCCATGACAAATGATACTAATGCTCTCTCATAATTACAGATATTCAGTGTGAATGAAATCAAAAGCAGAAACACACTGTGGCGCTCGGCTCATTCATTCCCATCCTCTGCAGTCACCTCACGCTCACATCAACATTCAACACTTATACACCAGAAGAATAGTAGCCATCAATCAATATATCTAGCAGTCTATCCTACGGCGTCTTTCACTTTCGCACTGCGCTAAATTCCACTTCTTCGTATTCAATCTGGTGAGTAGAACTCAGTCGTCTGCATTGTATTCTGCCTGGAAAGAAATCAGGAGATAATTTGGGGAGGGAAATGAGCCTCACTGTTTTGCAGTCTGTAATTATGAATGGGGGGGGATTGAATGTTAATATAAAGCAGAATTTGTTTGGCAACTTCCATCATGTTGAATTTCAACACCTGCAGATGTGTATATTGTTTTTCCAACAGTACAAAAGGTCGAGAGTTCACAAGCCATCTGGCACCCTTAAAGCTACACTGTGGAAGATTCGGTGCATCTAGTGGTGAGGTTGCAGGCTACATTGTCATTGCAGGTCACAATTTTTTTCCCTTTAACATTTTCACTTCTTCAGCTCCTTTGCATTCTCTTTCAACATGTAAAGTTAAGGCACCTTGACACTTGCACGAATTTGATCCCTGCACTGCTGCGCAATTCATCATGCCAATGCATCCCGCTTGACACCACGCTATATAAATAATTATTTTGTAGCCGATGACGCATTTGCTCTCAGAACTTGGCTGATGAAGCCATTCTGTCATCGCTCCCAGAATCACAGACATATTATCTACAGCTACATGATGTCTTGTGTGCGTTGTGTGGTGGAGAACGCATTTGGAATCTTGTCTAAAAGGTAATTTTTTATAATATATATTGTAATGGATTGGTAAAACAGTTGTATATTCATTCCTTTTATGAGTTAATGTATCTGTAAGTTATGTTCATTACAGATGTAACATCCCTTCACAATCTAATTTTAAGTTCAGATGCGCTGTGCGCAATAAGACATTGATGCACAGTGTTTTCAAATACTTGCAGAATGTTCATGACTAGTTCACGCAAGTGGCACGAAATTCATGCGTGTCAGGAATTTTGAACATTTCAAAATGTCTTTGTGTACTGGCACGCAGCTACGCACAGTTTACAACAGCTTACGACAAGTTTACTCATTGGCACGCAAGATTGCACACCAGTACGGGGATCAAATTCATGCAAGTGTCAATGTGTAAGTCCTTTCGGCTGCTCCCTTGTTTGCACTTGGGGTCACCACAGGAAATCCGAGGTGGATCTGCATGTTGAATGGATATAAGTTTTACGCCAGTTTCCCTTCCTGGTGCAACTCCACATTTCATGGAGAAATGTGGGAGGGGTAGGGTTTGAACCGGGAACCTTCCACACTGAAACCACTACCCTCTATTCTCTTGCAATGTGTTATCCTCGCATCTAACAAAGTTGCCGCTGAGTGTGTAGTATCTACTGGTTGCTAGTATAGGCTAACAAGTTTGAGAACCTCAGTTTTGTGAAATGTTGGATAATTCTCTTATAACATGTATTATCCTCCATTTAACAAAACTGAGGGTTCTCAAACTTATCTTACACTGGCAACCAGTAGACATAATACACTCACCGGCCACTTTGTTAAGTACACTTTGCTAGTACTGGGTTGAACCCCTTTTTGCCTTCAGAACTGCCTTAATTCTTGAGGCATAGATTCAAGAAGGCATTGGAAAGCCGTGTTTATGCACCAATAACACCACATCAAATTCCTTGTATGAACGTACTTGCCCCAATAATTCAATTTTGAACATCCTGAGATGTTGGTCTATACTGACATGATGGCATCACACAGTCGCCCATTCACCAGTCTGCCCATTATCCTCTGACATTAAGAAGGCATTTCTGTTCACACAACTGCCTTTCACTGGATGTCTTCTCTTTTTTGGACCATTCTCTGTAAAACCCTAGAGGTGGTTGTGTGTGAAAATCCCAGTAGATCCCAGTAAATACTCAGACCAGCCTGTCTGGCACCAACAATTATGCCACCTTCAAAGTCACTTAAATTCCCTTTCTTCCCCATTCTGATGCTTGGTCTGAACTTCAGAAAGTCATCTTCACCATGTCTAGATGCCTAAATGCATTGAGTTGCTCCCATGTGACTGACTGGCTGATTAGCCATGTGTGTTAACAAGCAATTGAATTAGCGTACATGGGGCAACAACCACTGACTCCTCCTTTTTCAGTCTTCCTGGTGTACTGCAAAATGTGAGAAGTGGACTAAGAATGTCCCTTCTGGACTACTGTATCAACATGGAGGTCCCCATGAGGAGGCCTGCTCCCATGTAGATTTGAGGGTTCTCATTCTGAGGTCATGAAAACAGACTTGTTGTTGCAGGTAATTTATACAGCAATGAAGCGATGGTTATGAATGCTATATTCCATTTTTTGATAATAAACCCCTTAAATCCTACATACTCCAGCTTCAAGCAGAAAATTACAAACTTCTCAGTATTAAACTGTAAAACTTTTCCCTGTCATACAAATAAAAAGGCAGAAATCTAGTGTTGATCTTGCTGGCTTGTTTTTAATTGTTATCAGTACAGCAGGAATCGCGTGATGTTTTGACGTTTGTATCTGGAATTTCTCTCTCAAACCCCGATACAACATCTGTTTATTTTACACAAAGTTCCATCTGTCGAACAGAACTACAATTAAATCGTGAATCTTCAATCAACCTCCAGTTGAAAAACAGTCGTCTTCTTTAGTATGCCAGCCGACAAGCTTTTTTTGTATTCCTGTGTAGTCTATTCAAATGTGGCATTCAGGGCTGCGCGTGACTTCGCTGCAATAGATAAGTGGCTCTGTGGCTCTGCTGCCACTGGCAGAGGTGTGAGATGCTTAAACAATATTTAGCTGTAAGTGGGGGTCTGGCTGACAAGTTCTTTACAACACAGCTTTAATTACAGACATGTTACCATCTTTAATTACAGCATGCAGGAAGAGATTTTTCTGGAAATAACTAAACCAGTTGACAGTGACATTGTTGGGGCTCACTCTGTGGTCTCTTTTGGAGGTCTGACGGTGCCAATGGAAGGGGGTCGGTTGGTGAAGGGGTGCCACTGGCCCTGAATACTCGGGTTGTCCGTGTGGAAGGGTTTGCGCAACCGGATGATGTCCAGTCCAGACTGATTTGTCAGCTTGATCAGAAGCTCTGAAATCTCTTTCGGTGTTTTTTTCTTGATAGTTTCTTCCCTTACGTTGCCATTTACTTAAGGAGGAAGGAAAAACAAGGGAGAGAGATCGCTCAGTAAGAATGAGTTTTACAGGGCACAATTGGAAATGTTCCTCCGGACAACGTGAAGACTGCACAATGTACCAACATCAACACAAAAATGACATACTTTATTTTGAGAACTCAAAAGGTAACGTTTCTAGCAACAGAAGCCCGATGCAAGCCAGTGTTACAGCGCCCCCTGTCCATGCATAGGTGTCATAACAAATACAATCCCTTGACCTTCTTGCTAGTTTATTTTGCACTGTGAATTCTTAAGTCTACACAAGGTTGGACCTTGTTTCTCTAGCCATCAGAGCAGGTGTCCATGAACTGCTGGGGTCCAATCCCACATTGAGGAACGTGTCATTGGCGAAAACCAAGAACCCCAAACCTGTTCATCCTTTCACGTTTACCTTACCTATACACTACCCCCATATGATTGTGAGAAAGAGAAATAATTAGCATCTCATTGCAAATATCATTCAGAGACCCAATAAACATGAAATGTTTAACGACGCAATTATCGTGAGGACCTGAACATACAGCGACTCTGCCAACATCGAATGTACTCGATATGCAAAACTCAGCTGAATGTCAAAATACCAGGGGTCATAAACACTTACAGTATTCTGCAACTATTTTGGGTCATTGGTGTTCTCAGGAGGACACGTATACCACAGTTCCAGGATTCTCTTGGCATAATCCACCACGCCCTCTTCAATAAAATCCCTGAAAAAGATGAGAAGGCAGCGACTGTGATGTCTGGGATTTGGGGGGGGGGGGGGGGGGGGGCTTATAGGTGGCATTTAGGTGACGTTTATTACCGTTGGTTCACCTGTTTAGTTTGAGATCATTTTCCACTCCTGTTTCCAGCAGGTGGTACTAGTTAATCTGTAAATCTCTTAATCTGTGTCAGAACAACAGATTTGTGTAATCCATCCAACAAAAACACATTAAATCTGGATGTGGCCATCTCACAACAATCTTCTCTTTTTTTGACATTTTTCTTTAATCTATGTATTTTAGAATATTTACCGTACTTTCCGGAGGATAAATCGCATCTTTATTCTGCATTATCAACTTTTTAATTTAGGATTTTTGTGCACTGTTGTAGTGTACTTTTACTATTCTTTTTTAATGGATTTTATTTTGTTTAGTACTTTGATTCCTGGGAAAACCCTACAGAAATAGTAATGATTATGACCATTAAGAAGAATCACAATTTTTGGTATACAAGTCACAGAAACTTCCAAACTGGTTTAAAGAAAAGCATCTTAAATTTGACCCCAATTTCAAACTGGCACCAATTATGGCCCCTAACTACTGCATATACCAAATTTGTTCAAGCCTGACAAAAAAATGTCTCAAGAAGTTACTGTGATACTGCAAAACGCACCCCGATTTCCTATTTGGGATTAAACGGGAAGGAACAGCACTCTGTGGAATAGCCTCATAAGTGGGTAAATTATGAGCCAAATATAACTGAACAGGCTGAATGCAAGTCTAATATGACCTGGATCCACACAACATTCAGATCTAGCTGTGCCAAGTACCATATTTTCATCATGTACAACCAAAAGATGATACCTTCTACACTCACGACAAGCTGCGTGTCAGTACCAGATCCATACCACCTGCCAGATCTGTACCACAAGGGGCAATTGTGAAGCTTTGAGCCTGACCCAGAAAAAAGCAGGGCGTGGCTCTCCATCTTTTGCAGTCTGGGAAACCAACAGTTCTCAACATTGCACCCAGTGAGTCAAAATTTCACACATTCTTGAGAAATGTTGATATCTCAGAATGCAAAAGATGATCAGGCCAATCACTCCTCTAACGCATGATAGATCGGCACATTCTCAGACAGATGACTTTGAATTGGTTGAATTGGCTGCTAGCCCTAAGCTTCACTGACAGATTCAGAATTTAGATAAAGTTGAGGCTGAGACCTGCTCCATTTACTCATAAAATGAATTTAATAGGATAGGAAGCATAGTACAATGCTATACTTCATATGTCATAAGCTTTCTTTAAAGGGGAACAGAAACGCTTTTTGAGAATTTGTTTGTGCATTCCTTGGTAAAAATTAACTATTATTCTAGACCCTGTCCGATATATCGGCCGGCCGATATAAGCCCTTTTCAAAGTACTTACTATCGGCCGAAATTTTTCCGATAGAATGCCGATAATTTCTCATAAACAGAACAGTTACTGAAATAATGTTTGCATCGGCAATGTAAAATGTCCTTGCACCGTTTGTCCAGTAGATGGAGCTCTGACTCCATTCAACTGAGAGCTGCTTACACCCCTGCTTAAATGTATTCATCACCGACCCCCATAGTTCGCTGTCACACAGCACTGATCGGCTGACAAAAGCATACAAGTAAGTTTATAAGGATGTTGTTTGTAATAACTTTGCGATTACATTCACCCCACATTTCTCCCGTTTCAGTTCAACTCAGTTTGATTAACTCAGTTTATGTAGCAATGTGTCAAATGTGCTTCATTGCGTCGGTCACACTTTTTATTAAGCCCACGTTGTGTAGGCCTTATTTCTGGCATGAAAAACTTTCGTTTACTGCTAAGAGGTTGAAACATTCAGATTCACTGGTCGTCCAGAAGGGTTCTGGGAATTACTGCCGTTCACCATTAACCCTCTGGGGCCGACGCCGTCGTGTACGACAGCTGGGACCAAACTTTACTAAACTGTAAATAATTTTTTAATGATATGAGATAGAAACGTACTTTTTTTGCTGAAAAGTTAACTCCGCGTACTTTCAATCCACGGTCGGCCATCTTGGTACTCCTCATAGAAGATGTGTGATGACGTGCGCAATGTGAGTGTCCAATCAGAATTGATTCTCCGTCACATGGTTTTCCAAAATCCAACTGTAGGGCAGATTTACCTCATGTGATATGGCAAAGATCGTTTTCAGGAGTGAATAGCCTGTTTAAATAGCCCCCTAACTGCTCCAATTGCATTTTTTTTAACTTGAAAATTCTTCTCTGTTATAAAGTTAATATGAGGACAAAGCTTCAGCTTTTAGCGCATATCTTTTTTGTTAAGGGTCCAAAAGAACATTTTATTCATTTTTTTTTTAAATATCGGCTGATTTATCGGCTATCGGCAAATCAGCCGATTTATCGATTATCGGCATTTTTTTCATCCAAATATCGTTATCGGCCTAAAAAAAAATCCATATCGGTCGGGCTCTATATTATTCATAAACTCGGAATCAGAATCAGAATTTCTTTATTGTCCCGTAATGGGAAATTAATGTTTAACTTGCAGAATGTTTGAGCGCAGTGTAGATAATACCATTTGAATCAAATTTGCCGCTAAATTGACATGTAAATGACCATTGGCTGAAGTCAGTGGAGGGCATTTCCGGTTGATGTCACTGGTTGGTGTCTCCTATGCTGGGGACGAGTGCCGTTTATTGAGCTCGCTCATTGAAGTTCTATTACTCTCGTCAAGAAACAGGTGGAATATGCTGGAAAGTTGCGCATGTTGGCAAAGCCACAAATGAAGGAAGAAGGGAGACAATATTTCCTTCCATAAGTAAGTGGTTTTGGTTATTCTTGTCACTTTGTCCGTGACATTTGGTTGATAAACAGGTGTGTTTCCCGCCCGTGCATGTTGTCCGAGGACACGGGCGACACTTACACACACCACTGACTTCATGAATGAAACTCGATCAATAAAGGATAATTGTGTAAAAAAAAAAAAAAAAAAAATTATATATAGAAATGTTTCATAATGGCTTAGGAGCCGCGCTATGCTGAAAACAGCAGCAGCTCGGTGCAGCGCAGCTTAACAGCACGATCTGTGTAACTTTCAACACTAATATTTGGGAATGTGTGAGTGTCAGAGTAAGTTTAATACTTTCCTGTCATGATTTAATGTTAATTAATTTTACTGGCTCGATATCCAGGTCAAATGGCATTTTAACACGTATTTTGCGAGTGTTTTCTGAGTGTGTTCAGTCGTGAATCCCCATTGAAAATGAATTAACATCCGGGAACGTCGTCAATATTTTGCCCGGTTAGGAGACGTCATGTCGCTGTCCATGAAGGGACGTTCACGTTTAGTGGGCAGCATTGGGAGTGTGGACTCTAGTGGTCATATATAACCTCTTTGTTGGTGCCTCTGGCAGGGGATCTCAGAACAAGGCTCATCTTCCCCCCAACCAGTGATGTCAACTGCCTGACCTGCATAAATGGCAGCAGCCGGTCAATGTCAAAGTCTCTCAGACCACGACTAAAACATGGTTTTCTGTAGATGTTTTATGGTCTTTAGTGTTTCTTGAACTATCAAAAGAACGCATTTTTTTGTGTTTATTCATGCTATAAATAATCCGTGGGCATTTCTGTTCCCCTTTAAGTGCACAAACAAACAACGCAACTCCTGGCCTTCTCTCCACTTCTATATCAGCACTCAGAGCAAATATTGCATATGCATCTGTGTAATTTAAAGCTATTCATACTGAAAATGATAGAAAATTCTTCTTTGAGCATTGCTGGTCTTTGATAGATAAGTTGTTGAGATAAGAACTTCATGCTTTTTTATGCATTTGATTTCTGATTATTTCTTCCCCACTTGTGCCACCAACTTGTGACCAACTACTACAGAATTTGGCTTTCAGCTTTTTGTTAATTTTTTCTGTCAATCAACCATGTTTCATGTTTATTGGACTTAATAATCTTAATGACATAAACATGTGAGTGTCCACTGAATGTATATGCAGGTTGTAGAGCAGATGACACTACATTGTCACTACATTACACTACTACATTTGATGCAATTTTGCATAAAATGCAAAGGAAAAAATGGGTGTAGCCCACAGTAGAAGATTCAGTACCCTTACCCGAATGTGGGAACAGATGAATGTTGATTGACTGTTTTATTGTTGACTAACACACAATGTGGGATTTTAAAGCCAGAATGCATTTTTCTTTATTATAGCACCACCTGTAACTGAATAAATGTGATTCTTGGTATATGAGTATCATGAACAGATCTTTATCATCCATAGAAATTTAAGCTTGTTAAGTTGTACAGTGTGGGCCACGTCCCCTCACCCTAATATTATAAGTCTTATTTTGAACAATTAAAAAAAAATATAAAAATTGGGCCAAATGTGAAAAGAATTAAATACGTCATTTCTACAGGAAACAGAATGGTTTTTGTCAACTTTGGTGGCAATTTTATATAATATATGGAAAGATATTAATTTTAATATCCTCCCACACCCAAAGTCATGCAGTTTAGGTGAATTGGAAACTTTAAGTTGTCAGTGGGTGTGTGTATGCTGGTGTGAATGTGTTTGTCTGTGTATATGTGGCCCTGCAACAGACTGGCATCCTGTCCAGGGTGTATCCCGCCACACATCCTATGACTGCTGGGATGGGCTCCAGCCTCCCCATGATCCTTAATTGGAGTAAGCAGGTACAGAAAATGGATGGATGGATATTTTTGAAAATATAGAGTGGCAGACTTCAAAATAGACCATAGGTGTCCGTGCATGAAAGTTTGGTCTTTATTCACCGAACATGCTGAAAAAGTTTCAGTTCCGTAGGACAAACTTTTGAAATTTTGAGGGGGGAGATATTTTTGAGTGTCATTTGCATAATGAGGCATGCCCACTTTACGCAATCATCACCAAATTGTAGGGTTCAACTCAAACACGGTCCCCAGTCATACAATGGAAATTTTATACAATTCCGTGCACATTTTTTCAGATTCTTTCTGCATTTATAGCGCCCCCTATTGACATATGTTTACCACAGTTATTACACAACCTTGACTTGTTCTGTATCCTTGTGGCAACTTTCATGTGTATATGAGGTACTACTGCAAAGATATGTAACACTTTCTGTTTTGACTGCTCCCAGCGGTCTGTTCTCCTTTGTAAAGGCTATCTGGGGACGCATTACAGCTTAAGTTATTAAAAGGAGCGTGATACCTCAAAAGATAGCACTTGCAAAGACTGGTATCAATTGAAGTGATGGCCTGGGGTGAGACATTTTTAAAGATTTACATATTTTGCAATATTGGGTAAAAATGAAAAAAAAAAAATCAATCAATCAATCAATTTTTTTTTTATATAGCGCCAAATCACAACAAACAGTTGCCCCAAGGCGCTTTATATTGTAAGGCAAGGCCATACAATAATGATGTAAAACCCCAACGGTCAAAACGACCCCCTGTGAGCAAGCACTTGGCTACAGTGGGAAGGAAAAACTCCCTTTTAACAGGAAGAAACCTCCAGCAGAACCAGGCTCAGGGAGGGGCAGTCTTCTGCTGGGACTGGTTGGGGCTGAGGGAGAGAACCAGGAAAAAGACATGCTGTGGAGGGGAGCAGAGATCGATCACTAATGATTAAATGCAGAGTGGTGCATACAGAGCAAAAAGAGGAAAGAAACAGTGCATCATGGGAACCCCCCAGCAGTCTACGTCTATAGCAGCATAACTAAGGATGGTTCAGGGTCACCTGATCCAGCCCTAACTATAAGCTTTAGCAAAAAGGAAAGTTTTAAGCCTAATCTTAAAAGTAGAGAGGGTGTCTGTCTCCCTGATCTGAATTGGGAGCTGGTTCCACAGGAGAGGAGCCTGAAAGCTGAAGGCTCTGCCTCCCATTCTACTCTTACAAACCCTAGGAACTACAAGTAAGCCTGCAGTCTGAGAGCGAAGCGCTCTATTGGGGTGATATGGTACTACGAGGTCCCTAAGATAAGATGGGACCTGATTATCAAAACCTTATAAGTAAGAAGAAGAATTTTAAATTCTATTCTAGAATTAACAGGAAGCCAATGAAGAGAGGCCAATATGGGTGAGATATGCTCTCTCCTTCTAGTCCCCGTCAGCACTCTAGCTGCAGCATTTTGAATTAACTGAAGGCTTTTTAGGGAACTTTTAGGACAACCTGATAATAATGAATTACAATAGTCCAGCCTAGAGGAAATAAATGCATGAATTAGTTTTTCAGCATCACTCTGAGACAAGACCTTTCTGATTTTAGAGATATTGCGTAAATGCAAAAAAGCAGTCCTACATATTTGTTTAATATGCGCTTTGAATGACATATCCTGATCAAAAATGACTCCAAGATTTCTCACAGTATTACTAGAGGTCAGGGTAATGCCATCCAGAGTAAGGATCTGGTTAGACACCATGTTTCTAAGATTTGTGGGGCCAAGTACAATAACTTCAGTTTTATCTGAGTTTAAAAGCAGGAAATTAGAGGTCATCCATGTCTTTATGTCTGTAAGACAATCCTGCAGTTTAACTAATTGGTTGTGTGTCGTCTGGCTTCATGGATAGATAAAGCTGGGTATCATCTGCGTAACAATGAAAATTTAAGCAATACCGTCTAATAATACTGCCTAAGGGAAGCATATATAAAGTGAATAAAATTGGTCCTAGCACAGAACCTTGTGGAACTCCATAATTAACTTTAGTCTGTGAAGAAGATTCCCCATTTACATGAACAAATTGTAATCTATTAGACAAATATGATTCAAACCACCGCAGCGCAGTGCCTTTAATACCTATGGCATGCTCTAATCTCTGTAATAAAATTTTATGGTCAACAGTATCAAAAGCAGCACTGAGGTCTAACAGAACAAGCACAGAGATGAGTCCACTGTCCGAGGCCACAAGAAGATCATTTGTAACCTTCACTAATGCTGTTTCTGTACTATGATGAATTCTAAAACCTGACTGAAACTCTTCAAATAGACCATTCCTCTGCAGATGATCAGTTAGCTGTTTTACAACTACCCTTTCAAGAATTTTTGAGAGAAAAGGAAGGTTGGAGATTGGCCTATAATTAGCTAAGATAGCTGGGTCAAGTGATGGCTTTTTAAGTAATGGTTTAATTACTGCCACCTTAAAAGCCTGTGGTACATAGCCAACTAACAAAGATAGATTGATCATATTTAAGATCGAAGCATTAAATAATGGTAGGGCTTCCTTGAGCAGCCTGGTAGGAATGGGGTCTAATAAACATGTTGATGGTTTGGATGAAGTAACTAATGAAAATAACTCAGACAGAACAATCGGAGAGAAAGAGTCTAACCAAATACCGGCATCACTGAAAGCAGCCAAAGATAACGATACGTCTTTGGGATGGTTATGAGTAATTTTTTCTCTAATAGTTAAATTTTGTTAGCAAAGAAAGTCATGAACTCATTACTAGTTAAAGTTAATGGAATACTCAGCTCAATAGAGCTCTGACTCTTTGTCAGCCTGGCTACAGTGCTGAAAAGAAACCTGGGGTTGTTCTTATTTTCTTCAATTAGTGATGAGTAGAAAGATGTCCTAGCTTTACGGAGGGCTTTTTTATAGAGCAACAGACTCTTTTTCCAGGCTAAGTGAAGATCTTCTAAATTAGTGAGACGCCATTTCCTCTCCAACTTACGGGTTATCTGCTTTAAGCTACGAGTTTGAGAGTTATACCATGGAGTCAGACACTTCTGATTTAAAGCTCTCTTTTTCAGAGGAGCTACAGCATCCAAAGCTGTCTTCAATGAGGATGTAAAACTATTGACGAGATACTCTATCTCCCTTACAGAGTTTAGGTAGCTACTCTGCACTGTGTTGTTATATGGCATTAGAGAACATAAAGAAGGAATCATATCCTTAAACCTAGTTACAGCGCTTTCTGAAAGACTTCTAGTGTAATGAAACTTATTCCCTACTGCTGGGTAGTCCATCAGAGTAAATGTAAATGTTATTAAAAAATGATCAGACAGAAGGGAGTTTTCAGGGAATACTGTTAAGTCTTCTATTTCCATACCATAAGTCAGAACAAGATCTAAGATATGATTAAAGTGGTGGGTGGACTCATTTACTTTTTGAGCAAAGCCAATAGAGTCTAATAATAGATTAAATGCAGTGTTGAGGCTGTCATTCTCAGCATCTGTGTGGATGTTAAAATCGCCCCACTATAATTATCTTATCTGAGCTAAGCACTAAGTCAGACAAAAGGTCTGAAAATTCACAGAGAAACTCACAGTAACGACCAGGTGGACGATAGATAATAACAAATAAAACTGTTTTTTGGGACTTCCAATTTGGATGGACAAGACTAAGAGACAAGCTTTCAAATGAATTAAAGCTCTGTCTGGGTTTTTGATTAATTAATAAGCTGGAATGGAAGATTGCTGCTAATCCACCGCCCCGGCCCGTGCTACGAGCATTCTGACAGTTAGTGTGACTCGGGGGTGTTGACTCATTTAAACTAACATATTCATCCTGCTGTAACCAGGTTTCTGTTAGGCAGAATAAATCAATATGTTGATCAATTATTATATCACTTACCAACAGGGACTTAGAAGAGAGAGACCTAATGTTTAATAGACCACATTTAACTGTTTTAGTCTGTGGTGCAGTTGAAGGTGCTATATTATTTTTTCTTTTTGAATTTTTATGCTTAAATAGATTTTTGCTGGTTATTGGTAGTCTGGGAGCAGGCACCGTCTCTACAGGGATGGGGTAATGAGGGGATGGCAGGGGGAGAGAAGCTGCAGAGAGGTGTGTAAGACTACAACTCTGCTTCCTGGTCCCAACCCTGGATAGTCACGGTTTGGAGGATTTAAGAAAATTGGCCAGATTTCTAGAAATGAGAGCTGCTCCATCCAAAGTGGGATGGATGCCGTCTCTCCTAACAAGACCAGGTTTTCCCCAGAAGCTTTGCCAATTATCTATGAAGCCCACCTCATTTTTGGACACCACTCAGACAGCCAGCAATTCAAGGAGAACATGCGGCTAAACATGTCACTCCCGGTCTGATTGGGGAGGGGCCCAGAGAAAACTACAGAGTCCGACATTGTTTTTGCAAAGTTACACACCGATTTAATGTTAATTTTAGTGACCTCCGATTGGCGTAACCGGGTGTCATTACTGCCGACGTGAATTACAATCTTACCAAATTTACGCTTAGCCTTAACCAGCAGTTTCAAATTTCCTTCAATGTCGCCTGCTCTGGCCCCCGGAAGACAATTGACTATGGTTGCTGGTGTCGCTAACTTCACATTTCTCAAAACAGAGTCGCCAATAACCAGAGTTGATCCTCGGCGGGTGTGTCGAGTGGGGAAAAAACGGTTAGAAATGTGAACGGGTTGGCGGTGTACACGGGGCTTCTGTTTAGGTCTACGCTTCCTCCTCACAGTCACCCAGTCAGCCTGCTTTCCCGGCTGCTCGGGATCTGCCAGGGGGGAACTAACGGCGGCTAAGCTACCTTGGTCCGCACCGACTACAGGGGCCTGGCTAGCTGTAGAATTTTCCACGGTGCGGAGCCGAGTCTCCAATTCGCCCAGCCTGGCCTCCAAAGCTACGAATAAGCTACACTTATTACAAGTACCGTTACTGCTAAAGGAGGCCGAGGAACAACTAAACATTTCACACCCAGAGCAGAAAAGTGCGGGAGAGACAGGAGAAGCCGCCATGCTAAATCGGCTAAGAGCTAGTAGCTACGCTAAGCTAGCGGATTCCTAAAAACACGCAAAGTGAATAATGTGTAAATAATTTAGAGGTGATTCAGCAGAAGGAGTGCTTTAGTTAAGGCACGTAAAGATTACACTGGGAAACAAATCGTAATCTAGATAACTAGATCAATCTAACTGCGCAGATTAAACAGCTAACAGATACAAAAAAAACACCGCTGTGCTCCGGAACAGGAAGTGATACAATACCGCAGTGAGAGCCAGCCATCAGTAGAGTAAAAAAAAAAAAACAGAAATGGGTGTGGCCTATAATCAAAAGATTTGTCACACTCCAAAGAATCTTTCGATGTACGAATGTTGATTGTACGATGTACTGTGTTGGAGTTTTGGTCATAAATGTGTTTTTCTTTATTATAGTACAAATGTACAACTATACAACCCCAAGAATAGTGTGACAATGTAATTTAGACCCAGCTACTAAAACGGGTGGATTTACCAGTGTTTAAATGAACAGTGAAGTACTGAAGAAAGAAGCTGAGTCATGTAGATACCACAGACACACAATCAGTGATGACCTTGATATAGCCAGACAATGCAGGCTATTCCAAGGAATATCTTACTCAAATTTTACATGTGTAGTCTTGATGTTAAATTAACCTTGTTTCATTCATACTGCTCTCCTATGTATACAGCTCAGCTTTGGTGGAACTACAAGAAATCATCTATAAACAAACTGTATGTCTCCTATCATAACAATTTTAAATTATTAATTGGATTTTCCAAATATGAGAGTAAAACGACAGGGTTTTCCAGCCTTGCTGGACTGGAAACAGTGTTGCTTTACAACTGCTGTTTCCAGCCCAACCGGGCTTGAACCCATAAATACACTGCACATTTACCTTACCTATGATCATTTGGTCAGCGCCACGAACAGTTCACTCGTTTTGTGCCTCATACAGTAACATTAAATAGCTCGTTACTTTCTGCTTACTAACGCAGTTTTGTGTTATAAATAAATAATGCATCCAGTTTTCAAATATTTAATCAGTACTACAAGTCTACCTCACCTATGATCGTCTGTTCAGCTACAAGAAGCAGTTTACTCGCATTTTGGGCCTTGTTCAACAACATTAATTAGCTTGTTAGCTTCTGCTCACTATCGTGGTGTTGGTGTTAAAATGAATTTCTGATTACACGAATATTGATTCTTGTTGCATTAAGCGGTAGCACCACATTTAAAAATAAATATGACATAGGCTGGTGTGACATGTTTCTTCATCTTCACGATGTCATTTTGGACAGATGTGACTCGTACACAAGAGCTGCTTACAGTCTACAAAATACAGTTCTGGTTAGTTTCCCAAAATAAGAACAAACTGCATGTTTGAGTGGCTGCTAACTGGGAACCCAAAGCAGTTCAGGGAGATCACAGATGCAGCATGCTCCAATGGCAACTGAGACCTCAGAACCACATCTCAGAACCACATCTGCAATTGCGTTCTGAAACTTTTGATTGACAACATGGTTCACAGTTGTAAATATTAAATGACATTATATGTAGATGTTTACAGTGTGACTGCCCGGCAAGAAACAAAGGAAGAGCAAAACAAAATTTCAGGATTATTTATACACTGTAAAAATAAATAAATAAAAATAATAATACCTTGTTTTTATGGAAAAATTCTGATAACTGTGGTTACCAGGGTTCTTTAAAAATTACAGTGAATATCGAAATTGTTTTACATAAAACGTAAATTTTACAGTGTAAACCTGATGTAATTTTACTGTCTGTTTAGAAGATAAAACCTCTGAAAAATGGTCACCCTGTGTTTAATTATCCTTTAATTAAAGTTTAAACAGGAGTTTAAACAGACACATCACCTCTTTTTTCAAACCCTTAATTATTAGTATTTTACTGCATTTGTGAAAATTCTCATCTGTAAACTCTAACTGTATTGTAAAATTTTTGGTATTACAGTTTTTCTGTTTAAATTTCAGTTACAGTCATTTGTAAATTCTACAATGGTATATGATTATTTTAACATATTTGTACTATTAAATTCAGTTCAGTTCAGTTTCATTCCACATTTTACACATTATTGCTGTAAATTAAACACTATTCCATTGTTTTTCTTATTTTTTAAGTCGTGATTTCACAGGATTTCACTGTTAATTTCACAGACTTTTTTGTTGTTGTTGTTTACAGTGTAGAACAAATATTATGGTCAGGAAAACGTGTGACATTAATACATGTGGTACAGAGAACGTAGCGGTTCCGGGCTCTCTAAAAACCGCTCCAACAACTACAAGTAGTTAGATTAATCAACGTATGGTTTTAGTGCCATCTGGTGGTAGCGCCATACAAATGCAGCAATCCAGTGTTCTGTTTCTTTCTGCACTCAACAAATAAAATAGTCACACACTTCAGCCCACATTGTTATTAGGCACACGTGTTTGTTACCTGACTCCCAGGGAACTTGGCCCTTTTCTGGAGAAAACGATGGAGATTCGCTTCAGCTGACAAACGTAGCGACCGACCCCGTTCTGTAGAACACTTTTAAGAAAGCGACTCGGAGTCCCGCTCGACGTCATCTTTCAAACACCTACCTTATAATATTCACAAAACAACTGGACATAGACAAACTGATATAAATATATATATATATAAAAAAAAAATTAAACTCACAGAGGACAGTCTCACGAGCTTGGAGAGTATGCAGTCCGCCAAAAATACGTTCCGGAGTGAAACAAGCGATGATCGCGATGTTTCGAAACTTGATGCCACTTTAATGATTCAACGGTGACTGCTCTGGAATCAGTTGTCAAAAATGAAGGCTCCTACTCAACGCTGGAGTGAAATGAGTTTTACCTGATCTGCAGTCAGCGATTTTTGATGTCTCATCGCAAGCAAATTGTTGTTTGCGATTTCTTTATTTTGTCTTAATTGTTATTTATTTTTACTCTTGAACTACATCAGGAATTCCTAATTTAATGGGTGTTTTTTTTTTTTAGATTAGACTTGAATTCTTTAATACATTATCATAAATAAATAACGCAAAAATGTGAAAGCACTTGTTTTCATCGTGGTCCATAAGCTAACAAGATCGATATGAGTATAAAATTGTTATCAGAACTAAATAATGCAAAAATGTGAAGCCATTTGTTTCCATCGTGGTCCATAAGCTAACAAGCTCAATATGAGATAAAATTGTGAAACAACTTGAAAGTTATACCTGAGTGTACTGTTTATAGTATCTTTTGCACAAAGTTACATATTTTAATACATACAACCACAATGAACATAAAATTATGACATATAAAGTGGTACGGTCTACACAGAAAAAAGCATGGTTATAAAGTCTTTCGAAATTTGCGCTCTCTGTAGCAGTTACATGCACTGTCCAGTAGATGTCGCCGCCATACCTTGATACGGTGTCTAGTGAATCGTTTTCCTGAAGCAGTTGCTTCAGTTGTTTCGGCGTTTCAAAATGTCTTGTTTTTGTGCCAACACGAGGTCAAATAAACCACAGGAATGGGGAAATGTAAAATATAATCAGCTTTATGTTACAAAACTGTTAGGGTTAGGGTTAGGGTATTATTTCATGTATTTTTGGGACGTTCCTGACGTCTCGCAGTGCGGAACTGTTCTCACTGTATGATTTCACACGGATTTTTTTTTTTTACACACCGAAAAACCCGGGTTATGAAACATGCAGACGAGTGTGAGGACAAATGGTGGAACAACTGAGAAGTATGTCCTGTTTAATTAAACTTAAAAGTCCTGTATCTATCGATACGACTGTAATACGTGTTCTGTAACATTCTAATCATCATAATAAGTCGGTGTTTTGCTAGTTGTCCGTCTTTGTTCCTAGCTAGGTACACTTGACATGTCCATGTGTCTATTACTTGTTGCCATGTTTGTTGCATGTTTCGTTCCAGATAATTAATGTGGAGCAGCTTTTTGCTGAAGGGCACCACCTGTGTCTTGCAGGTGGCAGCCAAAAGCTATCCAACTTTGCTCCACCAAAGACATTTTTCTTTCCTGAGATGTCTGACTCAGAAGCTCACCCACAGGTCTGCTGAAACTCAATACATCCTTCAGGGGACAGAGTACCACTGGGTACATCTTTGCACCAGGACGTATAAGAAAGGCACAAAATCGACTGCCGACCTTCCTGTTAGCCCCGTCACGGTCACCGACATCAAACAATATCTGCGCTCCAAAGAGATCCCCTTCCAGGACGGCTACAGCTGCCTCCATGCACCCAGCATCTTCATCAACTCCGCTTCCAGGAAAGATGCCTTCTCCCTGTTTATCAACAAGACCACCGGACAGTTTCTGTGTAAGGAAACTCTGGTGGAAGGGAGCTGGGAGGACCTTCAGGACTGCCTGGAGGTGATGCAGAAGGAGGAGCAGGACTCCATCAGTCCGCATGTGCTGCTGGGATACCCGGAGAGTGTGGAGGAGGAGGAGGAGCGGGAGAGGGAGCTGGGTGAGGTGCAGAGGATCTGGTCCAGCTCTGTGTCTCTCTCTGACCTCCATCAGGATGAGATTCACTTGATTAAAACCATGTTCCAGGTATCTTTGCGTGTTTGCTAGAGGTGCAGAGCTGGAAGCAGTGATTGTTTTCATTAATAATTCATATTTTTAGCATTTATTTTTAGTTTACGCACAGACAGAAATGGCTATTATCATTTCTTTAAGACCACAGAAATGCCTTCAAATTCCTTTTTTTGTTTGATCAGTCCACAGCCTCAGTATTTTCAATTTATAGTGATATAGCACAAAGGACGTGGGACATTTTACGTATGTGAGAAGCTGGAACCAGTCAAACACTGACATTTTTAACTTGATCGGTGACCTAACTGACTAAATACTTACCAGAATGGTTGGAACTGCACTTAAACGAATTAAAGTTTTCATAGATGGGATTTTTGTTACCTGAAAATTTGTATCTTTAAACAAATTTAAGCTTTTTTTTATTATAAACTATAAGTAACAACATTTTTTTTAAACTAGAGCCGCAACAATTAATCAGATACTTATCAATCGAATATTGAATTAATGTGCGAGACTCTGTTGCTGTGCTGCTTTCCGTAGCCGGCTATCAATTCGCCCTATTGAGGCTTCAAATCTCGCAAAATCTCAGAGAGGTGGCTTTCACTGCAAGATGAATAGTAAAGGATTATTAACCGAGCACAAGGTCTGTACGGGAAAATCTTAGACCGAGGTGTTGGCAGTACGGACCGAGCGTTTAGAGAGGTCTGTGCAAAAAACAAAGAGGTCTGATATTCCTGTAGAGCAAGTGAGGTTAATCATAATTCATTTATTATATGGCTATTATATGTATAAACACGCGAACTTGCGGTATCGCCCAAATATGAAAGCTGCTGACGGTTTTGGGCTCATAGTCGGATCTGTTCGCCTTCTTCACCTCTCAAAAGATGGTCAGGTTAGCTGGTAAGCTTTCAGTCTGTTTTTTTTTTTTTTCTCCGATGCTGTTTAGATATTTATGCAGTATGTTCATGTTGGACTTGGTTTTTCTAATTGTGTTTTTAGCTTTCTGGTTTGGAATAAATGTGATACGCGATCCAGACTGATTGTCATGGTAACAGTCTGATATGGGAAAATATCAGACTGGAAATCAACCAATCAGAGCGCACAAGTTTTTGTAGCCATATAATCAGGGCTGTGAAAACTCCGCGGAATTTCTTGGATTTCATCATGGGGAGGGGTGCTGGAGTGTCAGTGTTGTACTCTTTAATTGTGATCGTTACTGAGTTTTTAAAATGTTTATCGCAAAGCATTCTCTTTTTTTACGACATCATGCAAGTTTTATAAGTCCGTGGACACTGATCTGTGTGTTACAGATACAAATCAGTTTCCTCGGATCCGCGGAGTTTCGAGGAAAATAAATGCCACTCAAAGCCTGGCTGTTACGACAGTTGTCGTAAAGCGGGACTGGTTGGTTGCTGCGGTGACGCTGTGGCTCCTGTGCGAAGCTAGCTGAACGTAGCATGTGGACATGTGGACATCACAAACTTTTAGAACTTTCAAGTTTTTAAAAGAAGAATTTTGCAGCATGACTGTGTCACGGAGCGACATCAGACAGAGCGAAGATGGCGAGAAAGACGTTTTGAAAAAGTGTGATAAGGACAAGAATCCGTGGAATTGTTGCTGGCTTCATCAACACACCTGAAAGATAAACGGGAAAAGCGAACTGGTAAGAATTTTTTTTCTCTCTCTGGAAAATAAACATTGTGCTGTTCAAACAGGATTTCAGAAAAGATTATGTGCCTTTTTTTTTTCTTTCATTAATCTAGACTTTCTTTGATTGAAAAAGACTGTGGCTTTGAATGAATTTAGGCTACATGAATTTACACAATGTAAATTAGTTTTTATTAATTTAGACTTTTTTCATGGGAAAAAAGACATTGTGGCTTTGAGTGGATTTACAGGAATTTACACAAGAATGTGTGGCTTTTTATTATTAGGTATGTTATTGATATTTTACCCTGATTTTTTTTTTTTTTTTTTTTTGAAATATTCTACAATCTACCCCCTGCGAATTTTTCTCGGATTTCACAATTTTCATTTCACAGCCCTGTATAATAAAATATCATTATTATTATTATTATTATTATATAATATATATTATAATAGTTTCACGGCTACGGAGAGCAGTACTACGGAATCACTTTGTAAATTAATTGCCATCTATTTGGCTAATCAATTGGTTGCTTTTTGTCCTTTTTTTTTTAAATGTCTATTCACTCATTTTAGCTTCTTAAATGTGAACAATTCATAGTTTTTACTCCTTTCTGACTCAATATATTTGGGTTGTAGACAAAACAAGATATTTGAATACATTGTCTTGGCTTGAAGGAAACACTAATCAATATTTTATCGAATCAAACTACTAATATGTTAATTGAGAAAATAATCAACAGATTAATTGATAATGAAAATAATCCTTAGTTGCAGCAGCTGTAGATACAGCTGAATAATACACACTAGATGCAGTATAAATAAATAAACTGATTTAAAACTATGACAATAAAATGCCTTGTTTTAGGAATATCTCAGGTGTTTTTGTTGAAAGATGATAATTTATGACATTATCATTTCAGATCACAAAGATCTCTGATGCTACCCTGAAAAGGTTTGGCGTGAGGCTCTTCAAGCCAACCAAGAGTTTGGTTTTCCCCTGGTTCGGCGGCCAGGATTTGACCTTGAAGGGGCTGAAGCTGCTATCTGCACACATAACGGACACTCACAAGATCATTTATAACGAAGCTACGCTTCCCAGGAGCAGCACCTACTACAACCTGTTTGGGCTCTCCCTGGTGGGGCATAAGGACTCAGAGGTGGTGCTAACCGGGCATGAGTGTGACACCCTGGCGGTAAGCCAGGCCACCGGGCTCCCGAGTATCGCCCTTCCACGTGGGGTCAGCTGCCTTCCTCCCATCTTGCTGCCGTACCTGGAACAGTTCAAACGGGTGACCCTGTGGTTGGGAGGTGACATGCGATCGTGGGAGGCGTCGAAGATCTTTGCTCGCAAATTGGGTCTGAGGCGTTGCTGCCTGGTGCGTCCAGGAGAACACCAGCCGTGTCCTGTGGAGGCGCTGACCCAGGGAATGAACTTAGGCCGCATCATTAAAACCTCTATTTCAGCAGCCCACAAGTCCATCGTGTCCTTCAAGCAGCTGAGAGAAGACGTGTACGGGGAGCTGGTCAACACGGAGCAGGTGGGTGGCGTTAAGTGGACAAGGTTCCCGGAGCTCACCAAGATCCTGAAGGGCCACCGCAAAGGGGAGCTAACAGTTTTTACAGGTATGATGAATCATAATGTTTTAGGGCCCGGTTAGTGTCGATGTACAATTTATTTATTTTTTGTACACCTGAACGAAATTCAGAAAGTATTTGTTGATTTTACTCCACAGTGTATAAATTATATCAATGTTATATGACGGGTGTTGTAAACTGCTGTCACAGGCCCCTGTCGGATGGATCCAGTTCAGATGTTAAACTTGTTTAGAAGACGTTCACTGACTGTAAGTTTTGTTTGTTTGTTTCCAGGTCAGACTGGCAGTGGGAAGACGACCTTCATCAGCGAGGTAGCCCTGGACCTTTGCATGCAGGGCGTCAACACGCTGTGGGGCAGTTTTGAAATCAACAATGTGCGTCTGGCTAAGATCATGCTGACACAGTTTGCCATGCAGAAGCTGGAGGAGAGCCTGGAGCAGTATGATTTCTGGGCTGATAAGTTCGAAGAGCTGCCACTCTATTTTATGACTTTCCACGGGCAGCAGAATGTGAAGTAAGTCACGTGAATGTGTGATCAGTTTAGCTTTCAGTCCCTCGCATGTTATATGTCTTTATGTTTCCCATAGCTTACAATTAAAAAAACAAGAAAAATGAAAATTTTCAGGCAAATAGCAAACAAAAGTGTGTATATATATATATATATATGTGTATATATATATATATATATGTGTGTGTGTTTATGTATTTATACTGTATTTTTTGGACTATAAGTTCCAGCTGTTTAAAAAAAAATGCCTCATGAAGAAGAAAAAGTCAAATAAGTTGCACTTTTTTGCTGAATTATCAGCTCTGTAATTTGGAATTTTATGCATGTTACGTATTTTTTTTGTTGGCATTTCTTCTTTTATTTTATTTGTTTATTTTGTTTTGTGGTTTGATTCTTGGTAAAGTCCTTTATAAATACTCAGTTATTATTAATATCAAATGTGTGAGATTCCCCCTTTTCAGTATATAAGTTGCAGGACCTCTAAAACTAACAACAAGAAAGAAAAAAATGCAGCATTCCTGAAAATGAGGTATTTTGTGTGGGTGTAGTTCTCACCTGTGGGTTTCACATCAAAGGCACTAGTATGAGGTGGACTTAATTATTTCTGTCCATTTAACAACACTAGAGCGAAATAATGTCAAACTAACTTTTTTTTTAGTCTTCGATATCATTCAAACCAGCTACATTCTCCAACACTTTCTCTAACTTTTCCGTAGGACCGTGCTTGACACTATGCAACATGCCGTCTACGTGTACGATATCAACCACGTCATCATTGACAACCTGCAGTTCATGATGGGACAAGAAAGCATCTCAGTGGACAAGTGAGGAAGAGTTGCACACGAAGCTCGTGTTTTCCTTTTCGCTCTGTTTGAGTTATTTGTGTTTGGAGAAGTGATCCCGCCTCAGTGCATTTGTTTAGCTACCATCAGATACATAAGTATTTGGACAGTGACAGTGTTTTTGTCATTGAGCCGCCGTACACCACCACAATGAAGTTCAAATGAAATATTCAAGATGTATTTGTAGTGTGGACTTTTAGGTGTTACAACTGTTTTATACACAGTCTCTCCATTTTCAGAGGTCATAAGTACTTGGAGAAACAAGCTGTAAGGTTTAATTTATATATCACTTTATCGGCTGATTTTCTTTGGACAAGTCAGGTGGATACATGAACATTTTAAAAGCCCTGATGATGTGTTTGACTTCATTTGGGCAGCGCAGTCTCGTTTCAGGGCGGGCGCTAAAGGGGTAAAATATGAAGCATATGATGGAATTTCTCTGCTTCCGGGGACAGAAACATGGCACTTTCTCTGAGATTTTGGAAAAATTACACACAAACAAGTGAAAATACAAAGAAAAAGTAACGATACGGTGGAAAGTGGACATGTGTTGCAGTTTGTTTATGACGTGGAGCTCAAAACGTGTCGAGGCGGTTTTGCAGGTGAGAGAACACAGCTACTCTTGTTAGCTGCATAGGCTAACACTTACTGATACAACGTCTCCCATTCGCCTTGTCTTCCCTTCTCCACTGGGAACCAAGAAAAACTGCACTTTTCTCAGCTGCTTCGGTGATTGCAGCCAAAAACAAAACAGGACACCATTTTCCCGTGTGAAGTTATGCTGTGTATATATTGCGCAATGGGAGCGGCAGTCCCCATAAGCGGTCAAATCCAGCGATATCACGCAGGGTTTAAACTAGACTGTGCTACCCAGTTAGATCATACAAACAGTATGGTACTGTATGGGTCATCTGCACGCAATTCTCAAAAACTGAAGTGAAGACACAAGAATGAGACAAGTGAGGGAAGCCAACGCGACATCTATGATAACGCTGAAGGTGTTACAGGCTTCTGTGGCTGTGATTGGAGACACTGCACCGTGAAGCTTTTTGTCTGCTGCACTGCGCACAGCTTCATGGTGCAGTAGTGCAAAGATTTTCTCCAAAAGAAGGTGTAAAATTTCATCTGTAGTTTGCGAAAAAGCACATGGGTGAAGGGATGGGATTTGACAAGTTTCCAAATTTTCCAAACCCTTGGAATCACACTCCTCAGACTGTCAGTTCCTCTCACCAACACCTGCATGTTTTCTGACAGTTCCACTTTACAAAAACCCATGTTTGACATCATGTCTAATGTCCTGATGTCAAACTGCATCTATCATCAAAGAGCAGTGATCCTGAAAACCTGTGTGGATATTTATGGACCTCACATGGTGTTTAAGGGAGGTAGAAAACATCTTAATGGGGGGGTGAAGACGTCAAGTATCTGAATAACTTGAGGTCTATATGATCCAGGTTTGCAATCCAGGATCACATCATTGGAGCATTTAGGAAGTTTGCCAGCAGCAGCAGCTGTCATGTCACTCTGATCATCCACCCCCGGAAAGAGGAAGACGACCGCGAGCTGCAAACAGCGTCCATTTTTGGCACCGCCAAGGTGAGATCTCAGTTGTGTTGGTGACTAAATATAAGATACTTGTTAAGGCATTTTTAACAAAGACACCTTGACCTTTGACCTCCACCAGGCCAGCCAAGAGGCAGACAACGTCCTCATTCTGCAAGAGAAAAAGATGGTCACGTGTCCCGGGCGCAGGTTCCTGCAAGTCACCAAGAACCGTTTTGACGGGGACGTGGGCATCTTTCCGCTGGAGTTCAACAAGACCTCTCTGACCTTCTCGGCTCCCTTCAAGGGCAAACAAAAAGTGAAAAAGGTCCTGAAGCCAGAAAACGAGGAGGTCCAGGAGGAGGAGGAGGAGGAGGTGGTGGTGCCAAAGAAAGAAGAGAAGGTGGTTAAGAAAGAGAAAGCAGCCAAAACTGCAAAGAAGCAGCGAGCTGCGAAGAATCCTCCAGCGGATAATGAAACTGTGAAGTAGTGATATGTGTTACTACTGTGTATTCATACAATAATGAGGTGGTAGAGACTGTGGTTTTCTACTGACGTTGAACAGGGGTCGATTTTACCATTTTGTTTTTGTTTTTTTGAAAGACAGAAAATCTGATCCAGTCGACACATTTATCCCAAATCCACTGAGAAAAGACTCATAAGCTGTAATATGACACTGTAATAATAATGTCATAAATGAGCTGTGGTGATGCATATATAATGTATGAAATAATTCCACCAGTACTTTGAATTTTGTTTCCACCACCTGCCTGCATCCAACGGAATAGGAACAATATGTGCATTTGTAACGAAAGTTTGTGTTTTTTTATAATCAAGTAAAGCAGTTGTCTAAAATATGAAATATGAGTTAATACTTTGGATGAATGTTCACATAAGTGTCATAGAGTTTCTACAGCTTTTGTAAAAGCTGTACTGTATGTCAGTAAGACTGAATACTCTGGTCAGTCACTTCAACTTGTTCAATTTTATGAATGGTGCTCTGACTGAAATGTACTTTTTGTAGTAATCACCATCTTTTTTTGTTGTTGTTGTTTGGTTTTTTATTGTTTTTGCCAGAAAACTATCTGGCGTTACAGCAATGTCTTCTCTACTGACTGTTTTTACACTGATTTACTTGTATTAAACTTGGCCAAGTATCCGTGAGCATGAAGTCACTAAAACAGTTAGGTGGGGTAACGTACAGTATCAAGGATGTGGGCAGCTTGTTTAGGATAGAATTTTGAGATTAAAAAAAAAATTTGTTGCCAAATAAATCCATTGACCACAGTGAACTTGACCTTCACCCAAATGATTGACCCTGAGCTGCAGCATTCCAGGGCAGCTTGGTCAGCCTTGACCCCCATGAGTATGGCCTTTGATTAAATTAACCCTTTAGGTGCTATTTGGGGTGGACCATAATTCATGTGCTACATTTGTAGTACAAAATGGAAGAATCAAGGAAGTGTAGGCTGACAGACATTATTCTCAACCCCAAAGACTGACCCAACAAATGACGTTGCCATGGCAATTCTGGGACTCACCAAAATTTTTACATTTCACCCCAGTGGCCTTGGCCTTTGTCACAAAGGTAATTCTGGGGTTGACTTTTATCTGAGTTTGGTAGAAATCACACAACGTGGGAGGTGTAGGCCAACAGACAGACATGTCCTTGATCTTGACTCCAAAGACTGACCTTAAGCAAATGTGACCTTGCCTTGGTAATTCTGGGACTTGCCTAAATCAAATACAGTATTTGAACTTTGGCAACAGGGTTCCTCTGGGGTTGACCATCCAAGTAACAAGTTTGGTAGAAATTAGACCTAAAAAAAAACCTGGAAGGTGAAGTCCAACAGACATGTCCTTGACCTGAACCCTGCAGACTGACCTTTGGCAAATTCGACTTTCACTTTTAATTTCTGGGACCCACCAACATGTGTGCCAAGTTCATTCAAATTGGAGTGAAAAAAAACGACTGAGGGCAATTCTGGGACTGACCTTCAACCATGTACTAAGGTTGGTAGAAATGGTCCAAAGAGCCTGAGAGGTACCAGGTAACAGACAAGACCTAAGAACAACCTTGGGCAAATTCTGGGACCCAGTGAAGGTACAGTTTTGACCTTTGTTCCGAGTGATTTTGGCCTTTTCCAAAACAAACCCTTTAAAGGCAATTAAAACTTTAAGGCGGTTGACCCCCAGAAGCTTGGTAGAAATGCAGCTTTTCACCGTTTTAACTTTTGGTCACCAGGGGGCGGTGTCTGCTTTACAGAGGTGAGGTTTCCCATCAAAGCTGATGTTGATAAAACCTCCACATTAGATAAAAATCCTTACAGCTGGAGTTTGTGTATGACTGCAAACAGATGGGCTGGATTTAATTTGGTCTGCAGAGTTCAGCAGTAAATACTTGAACATGGCTGAAAATCTCCACAAATGTCAGAGTGATGTAAGATTAGTGGATAGTCTGACCTCGATGCTGAGGCCTCAGTGGACTTTCAGACTTGTGTGAAGCTCCTTTTATTTACCAGGTCGTTATTGTAAATACATTTATTTTTTAATAACTTACCGGGTTAAATAAAGGTTACATCAAGTATTAGTGCCTTTGTTACATAATGTATTATTCAGAGTGAGTGACTTTTAACAAATGCAAATGCTGGTTTGAAACATAATGTGAATTTTTCATGTGTGAAGTCAAATGACACACTTCCTCCGCTGACATGCACAATATTATTATTATTATTATATAATAAACCCTAAACCTAACCCCAATCACAATTAAAGGAATCACTCACACTTTCCAAGACTTGTGCACGTATAAATCCTGCATAACGCACCACATGTCTCGCTGCGATTTTAAGTGTTTGATGTTGATCTGGGGGTGTTTGATGTCGATCTGGAGGGGGCGGTTGATGTCGATCTGGGGGTTTTGATGTCGATCTTGGGGGGCTGATGTTGATCTGGGGGGTTTGATGTTGATCATGAGGGTTTGAAGTCGATCTGGGAGCAGGGGGTTGTTATTGATCAGGAGGGTTTTATGTCAATCGGGGGGGGGGGGGGGCTTATGTCAATCTGGGAGGGTTTGATGTTGATCTGGGAGGGTTTGATGTCGATTGGGATGGTTTGATGTCAATCGGGGGGGGGGCTGATGTCAATCTGGGAGGGTTTGATGTTGATCGGGAGGGTTTGATGTCGATCTGGGGGGGGTTTGATGTTGATCGGGAGTGTTTGATGTCGATCTAGGAGGGTTTGATGTTGATCGGGAGGATTTGAAGTCAATCTTGGTTGGGCTTAATGTTGATCGGGAGTGTTTGATGTCGATCTGGGGCTGATGTCGATCTGGGAGGGTTTGATGTTGATCGGGAGTGTTTGATGTCGATCTAGGAGGGTTTGATGTTGATCGGGAGGGTTTGAAGTCAATCTTGGTTGGGCTTGATGTTGATCGGGAGGGTTTGAAGTCAATCTTGGTTGGGCTTGATGTTGATCGGGAGTGTTTGATGTCGATCTAGGGGAGTTTGATGTTGATCTGGGGGTGTTAATGATGATCGGGAGGGTTTGATGTTGATGGGGGGGGGGTTGATGTCGATCTGGGGGTGTTTGATGTCGACCAGGAGGGTCTGATGTCAATCTGGGGAGGGGGGTCGGCTGTGTTTTGCAGTTTGTCGAGCATGTGGCCTCTCATTTGGGCTCAGACATTTTCTGGCTCTTGTTTTCTGACAGGCCAGGTCAGAAAAGCACCTCATTTTACATGTGGTACATGTGGTAGAATTCAAAATTACACTATATGTTCCCTCTGTGATTTTTTTTTTCTTCTTCTTCCTCTTGTTAACATACCTCAGTGCTCAGAGATGACAGACAATTCATAATTACATCATAAGTGTCCTGTGGGGAGTAAATTAACATAACATTTTATGTTTTGTGCATGTACTTGCATATTAATGATGAAGTGATTTTATTTTTTCCTTGTCAGCATGATAACTTATTCTTGTTGCATGGCAGAACATTTATAATTCCCACATAGCTACCCATTGATGATTACATTTTAGTGTTATTTGGTGCCCATATTTGCATATTAATGACAATCGATTTTTTTTCTTCTTGTGAAGACAGGACCCTATTACTACTGCATGGTAGGCAGTTTATAATCCACCCATAGCACTGGTGACTAACTGAGCCAATTACATTTAGTGTTGTTTGGCAAGCATATATGCATATTAATGATGCTTAAGTGATTTATTTATTTACTTTTCTTGTGAACACAGTAACTTACGACTACTGCATAGGAGGCAGTTTATAACTCCCCATAGCTCCCCGCTGATGACTAATTGAGCTGATTGCATTTTAGTCTTGTCTGGTGTGTATAATTGCATATTAGGGATAATGGGGTGTTTTATTCCCTAACAGCCATTACAAGAAAATCTTTAGGAGAGAGACTTTATAATCTACAGTGACAGAACAGGGAAGCACACAAATAAGACAATTACAGTAATAATTTGCATAAATGATTAATTATCTGCCACAACTCAAGAATACTTGATAAACTGCTATAGGCAGAATACATACGTGTACTACACTGACAGAAGTGATTGACAGAGTGTTTATTTACAGTCACTCACACACACTCATCTGCAACCGCTTAACCAAGATCGGGTCACGGCAGGGAGCTGGAGCCGATCCCAGCAGTCACAGGGTGTGAGGTGGGGTGCACCCTGGACAGGACGCCAGTCTGTCGCAGGACCACATACAGACAGACAGACAAACACATTCACACCTGCACACACACCTACGGACAATTTGAAGTTCCAAATCCACCTAACCTGCATGTCTTTGGATGTGGGAGGAAGCCGGAGCACCCAGAGGGAACCCACACAAACATGCAAACTCCACACAGAAAGGCCACAGGTGGGAATCAATCCCATGACCTTCTCTCAACACTGCTAACCACTAAGCCTTTGTGCTGCCCTATTTATAATCAATGCATTTTTTTAATCAAACACACTATTGTGCCTCAGACGTGACATTCCCCAGTTCAATCACCTTTTGTTTGGCTTGTCTTTTTCTTCATCCTTTTTAAGCGTTTTGCTGCAGCGTAAGCACACACTGCTGTCTTTAATGAGCACAGGCTGTGTGCTGGATGGGTCCCTGTGTCCTGTTGGATGTGTGGGTGTGGGGGACTTCTCTGAATGGGCCTCTTTGTGTTGCACGATGGCGGCTGTGCCGTCTGCCAGGGCAATACAGGAAAATCTGAAGTATGTTGCAAATACGTAAATGCATGTGCAATGCATCAAATATTTGCACTCTATAGCTCAGTTATCTTAAAAAGCAATAGTTCTTACATCAACCAACTAAAGCTCTCTAGTCCATTAGTGAAAGGCTGCTGTTTTTAGAGTCAATAGCTGGATAAGTGAAAGGCACTGACTCATAAATGTATAACTGCATTACACACTGAAACTGCTTTTGTTCTGCAGAGTGCAGTGCCGGGGCATGTGAGTTTTCTCATTTGATCAGTACTGGCCACTCAGAACACAGCTTTGCATGACTATTTAAATAACTGCCATGTGGAGAGCAACTCATGTTACCACTTCTCATCATCGATGAAACAAACTGTGCAAAAGACCAAAAGAATTCCTCTTAGTGGACATTGTACACAATTCACAATTCTTCACAATTATTAGCAGAAATGGAATATATGCAATATTTGTAAAACGACCAGCAAAATGAATCGATGCATTTTCATAAACTTAGTCCCTCCATGCTGCCCCACTGTGCTGATACTTAGCCCAAATTCAACACACTTACTCAAAGTTACTTTTGCATTTTGCAGCACAACTAGAAGACTGAAGGGACTAACCCTAACTCTACGGGCACGTTAGCTACAAGAGACAGCAAGCGACATAGACAAAGTGATGACTTGCCATTCATTTTCAATCAGACCAGGCGTTTTGCAGCGGCAAGAGACAACAGGCGCTCTAAAAAATCACATGTACTTAAGTATTTACACCCTTTTCTCATTACTTTGTTGATGTCCCTTTGGCAGCAATTACAGCTTTAAGTCTTCATGAATATGATGCCACAAGCTTGGTCCACCTATCTTTGAGCAGTTTTGGCCATTCCTTTTTGCAGCACCTCTCAAGCTCTATCAGGTTGGATGGAGATCGTCGGTGCACAGCTGACATCTCCAGAGATGTTCAATCGGATTCAGGTCTAAGCTCTGGCTGGGCCACTCAAGGACATTCACAGAGTTGTCCTGAAGCACTGTTGATATCTCGGCTGTGTGCTTACGGTCATTGTCCTGTTGAAAGATGAACCCCCCCGTCTGAGGTCAAGAGCGCTCTGGAGCAGGTTTTCATCCAGGATGTCTCTGCTGCTACATTGCTGCATTCATCTTTCCCTCAATCCTAACTAGTCTTCCAGTTCCTGCCGCTGAAAAACATCCCCACAGCATGATGCTGCCACCACCATGCTTCACTGTAGGGATGGTGCCTGGTTTCTTCCAAACATGACACCTGGCATTCACACCAAAGAGTTCAATCTTTGTCTCATCAGAGAATTTTGTTTTTTCATGGTCTGAGAGTCCTTCAGGTGCTTTTTGGCAAACTGCAGGCGAGCCACCATGTGCCTTTTACTGAGGAGTGGCTTCTGTCTGGACACTCTACCATACAGGTCTGATTGGTGGATTGCTGAAGAGATGATTGTCCTTCTGGTAGGTTGTCATCTCTCCACAGAGGGATGCTGAAGCTCTGACAGAGTGACTATCAGGGTCTTGGTCACCTCCCTGACTAAGGCCCTTCTCCCCTGATAGCTCAGTTTAGACGGGTTTAGACCAGCTGTAGGAAGAGTCCTGGTGGATCCCAACTTCTTCCATTTACAGATGATGGAGTCTACTGTGTTCATTGAGCCTTCAAAGCAGCAGAAATGTTTCTGCACCCTTCCCCAGACTTGTGTCTCGAGACAATCCTGTCTCAGAAGTCTACAGACAATTGCTTTGATTTCATGCTTAGTTTGTGCTGACATGCACTGTCAACTGTGGGACCTTATATCCTCCTGACTACTAGTCAGGAGGATAAGTAAACAGGTGTGTGTCTTTCCAATCAACTGAATTTACCCCAGATGGACTCCAATTAAGCTGTAGAAACATCTCAAGGATGATCAGTGGAAACAGGATGCACCTGAGCTCAATTTTGAGCTTCATGGCAAAGACTGTGAATACTTATGTACATGTGATTTCTTAGTTTTTTAATATATTTAATAAATTTGTAAAATTCTCAAACTTTTTTCACATTGTCATTATGGGGTATTGTGTGTAGAAGTTTGAGGAAAAAAATGAATTTCATCCATTTTGGAATAAACCTGTAACACAACAAAATGTGGAAAAAGTGAAGCACTGTGAATACCTTCCAGATGCACTGTATATTTTGTAAATTAGTTAGAAATAAACCCTTCTAAATCTCAAAACGTTTTTATAACCAGACAACCCCTGAAATTATTCATAAATGGTAAATGGACTGCATTTATATAGCGCTTTTCCATCTACATCAGACGCTCAAAGCCCTTTACAATTATGCCTCACATTCACCCCGATGTCAGGGTGCTGCCATACAAGGTGCTCACTACACACCGGGAGCAATAGGGGATTAAGAACCTTCATGAGAAGGTCATCATGATTCATGAGACTTTTAAGGAGATGTTAGGGTGGCCACTTGAAGAACGCCCATCAAGCAACAAAGCTACCTGCTTGACGCCGTCATTTGTAGCTTGTGACAGTCGTTTTAGAATAATAAGTGGTTGCTCCCCCCAATATACTGTCTTCAGACTGATAGTGAAGGCTGTCAAGTTTAAAGGAGAATTTGGGGTTTTTACAACCTAGGCTCTGTTTATTTATTTATTTATTTTTTTTGAGGAGGGGCAGTGGAGAGGGGGTCATCTTTCCACTTTGGACAATAATGGATTTAATCGGTGCATTATTTATTTATTCAGAATGCAAACACCGTGTTACCAAGAAGATGCTAAATGTCTAATATGTTATTGAATGGGGCAAAAAGAAGTCCAAGTCAAATTTTTGTTGCTGCTGAACAGGTGAAAAAGTCGTTAAAAGTGTCCAGGTGCAAGGACCACTTCAGTGTGGAAGCTAAGTTTGCACATTTACGTCACTACTTATACATGAACTTTTTGAAAATTATATATATATTAGTCTTACCTTAGCCTAGCTGTCCTCCTGTGTCTACAGACTGCTAACATTAAGTCACCGGTTAGCTTCTGCTTGCTAATGTTGAGGTTGTATAATTTTTAAAACAAGTGAAAAACTGACCCCCTAAATATTAAAAAGTAATCCGAGGTAGTAAGCCTATCCAGTAATTTCCAGAACTCTCCTTTAGAACCCACATTTTGTGAAGTGGAGGATCACACATATTGGTTATCACAAGAGAAAGCAAGGCAGTATGAATCCCATCACCAAAGAAGGAAAAATGTGAAGTGAAATAATTTTGGGACCAGTGACAGCACAATGCAGTCTGCAGCCTCACCACTAGATATCACTAAATCCTACACACTGTAGCTTTAAATGAGGCAGAGAAAAGAACTGGGCAGAAGATGAACTCCACTGCTTATGCAGCATTTGGACAAAGGATTTCATTTTAAAATATAACGCAGTGCCAAAATGCCCTCAGCCATATGAGCATGTAATCAATGAAAGAGTGTGTAGAAAGAATGTGACCCTTTGACCTTTTAAAATAGGTCAAGGTTAGCCATCTTTGAACTTGTCCAAGGTCTATGTACCAAGAATGTTCCCTGTGAATTTGGAGACCGGCAGTAAAATGCTGGGTGCAGACAGACAGACGGACGCAAAGTCTTCACAATACCTGATGGCTGTATTTTGGCCTAATATTTTGGTAATAAAAAGGTGTAAGGCAGGAAATATGTGAGAATTGTAGCATGTGGTGAAGAACAAACTTTTAGCTGCTGCAGTTCTGCTGATTGAGTTTGCTGCCTTTCACTAAAACTGCTATTTACCACGTCTGAAGGTGATTTTAAAACCTTCACTCAGAATCAGTCAGCCGGCAGCTTTGACTGATGGACTCTATTCACTCTGGATAAATCCCATGTTCAGTTGAAGTTGGTTAATGTGGTGGTTTTGCATGAAAAATGGTTTAATATAGTACTAAAGCTCCAGCTGAAAATGTCTTAATCAGCACTTTATATAATTCTGACCTGTAGTCTTCCTGCCTTTGGGGCTTCCATAAATTACACTTCATTCTTTTTATGTCCTATGAATATATTAAGGGCCTTGTTTAAGTGAGTTTCCTGTGCGACGGGGAATTGAACTGAGGATTTTGGTCACAAGCAGACCTCCAGATGATGTTTTCGTTCTGTGGCTGTGTGGATACCATGTGGGAGATTATGGTTTCATGCTCACTTTTGTGAACAATACATTGAAGACACTTAATACTTACACTATAGGTATCCCCTGATGAGAATATCAGCTCATTGCATTTTGGGTTGTTTGAGATATATATTTGCATATTGATAAGGATGAAGTGACTTTTTTTGTCAGTGCAATAACTCATTAACAGTACAGAACAGACACTTGATACATACCCTATAGGCATCCCAGATATTTTAGGATTATGTGATGTATGCATTTTCATATTAGCAAAGGCTGAATTTACTTTATTGTGAATGCAATAACTCATTAACAATACATGGTAGACATTTGATACTTACACAACAGGTATCCTCTGAGGAGTACATGAAGTGATTACATTTTAGGGTTGTTTGATGCAGGCACTTGCACATTAATGAGAATAAAGTGAGCTTTTGCTTGTGAGCACAATAACTCATTAAAAATAATGGTAGACACTTGATGCTTACACCATAGGTATCCCCAGAGGAGTAGATCTTCTGATGACATTTTAGGGTTGTTTGGCGTATGCATTTCCATATTAATGTGGATGAAGTGACTTTTTTTTTCTTGTGAACACAGTAACTCATTAACAATACATGGTAAAAGCTTGATAATTACACCAAAGGTATCCCCCATGGCATACATGAGCTGTAGACATTTTAGAGTTGCTAGATAGAGAACATTTACATATTACATGTTACAAAGACATGCTCAATAGCATTATGATTAGCAAGTACAACATTTTGAGCAAAATTCTAGAATGCTCCAAAAATGGTAGGGCATCAGGCAATTCAAATGGATTTCGTCTTGCGTATGTAAATGATGCCTGTATTAATATTTCCTTTTGTGAATGTTGATATTTTGATGGCATGACGGTTACATTTCACCCAATGAGCTTGTTACGTGCACTGTTTCTTTCATATGTCATATTTTAGAAGTATCCTTCTTTCTCTACATAATAAAATGGTATTTGTTGAATTTTAAATAGTTTTTAATAATATGGTATGTTTCTGCTGTTTTTTTTTCATTTTTTGTTAAAGAGATTAAAGACAACTGTCTTTGCTGAAAGCTTTCCTTGAAAAAGAAACCATAACAATGCTCTGGGAGTACATAGAGGCATTTATGTTGAACAGTGCATTTACGTTTTTTCACAATTGCATCTTTGAAAAGCTAAACTAGTCACAGTTTAATGTTTTAATGCTGAGATAAGAGATGAATATTTGCCTGCTTATTGCAATACAACGGTATGACTTAGAATAAACCACATTTTGAATGTTTAACAAACCACTGAAGAGGAGTTGTTGCTGTTTTGTATTTTGTATTTTTTCCTTCGTTCATCTCCTGCAGGGAGTCCAGACATTGTGTCAGACTCTAAACTGATTCCAGATCTAATTAATGTCAGGACGTGAAGGCGATTCGCTGCGCCTTATTAACTCACGTGCACTCTGCACATTTGACCCACTTTGACTACATACCCACCCCCACTGACACCACATGGCGTTGCTCAAATTAATGAGGATTGCACCAGGGAAACGACTCCATTCATGTTAATGGGTTGAAATGAATGGCTGAGAACAGTGCACGTGGCCCTAATGGAGTGAGTCCACCCCTGTCCAATATCAGCTGAATGTCAAATGAGTTAAAATCATATTACCGCTTAATAATTTGCATTACAGCTAAATGGACAAATCCAGTGTTTCCTCTTACAAGCAATAAATATAGCACAATGTTAAAATACGACCTTTTGACCCCTTAGAATAGGTCAAGGATACCCATGTTTGAACTTGTCCAAAATCTATGTCCCAAGAATGCTCCTTGTGAATTTGAAGACTCTGGCAGTAATAGGACTGGAGTTATCCTGAGTGTGCACAAATAATGTGACCTTTTGACCCCTTAGAATAGGTCAAGGTTAGCCATATTTGAACTTGTACAAAGTCTATGTCCCAAGAATGCTCCCTGTGAATTTGAAGACTGACAGTAATAGGACTGGAGTTATGTTGAGGACAGACAGATAGATGGATGGACGCAAAGTCTTTGCAATACCCAATGGCCATATTTTGGCATTGGGTAAAAATTAATTTTTCAGTAAGACTTTTAAAGTAGAAACTCAATGCATCAAGATCTGATGGGCCTAATCGTCTCTGGCATTGTGAATGTTGTTCACGAGAATTCAAGAGTTTGGTAGAGGTCTGATTATTTAGTGATGGCTGATGGAATTCTAGGAAAAGGTTTACTGATCGAGTGGACAATGCTGAGATCTTTACAGGATCAATGGACAGTCTGATTGCAGCACTTGAGAAGCTGAGCGAGGAATCAAAGTGTCTGGGTTTGTGATTGTCCTTAATCAAGAGGATTTCAATGACTCCCTGGACTCAGCCATCAGAAGTGTATCTGCATGCAGGTAAAGTGTTGAACTTGTAGAAATATTAACTCATCCCAGCAGTGACCTTCATACAGTGCTCTCCAAAAGCATTGGAACACTTGGTATTTCACACATTTTAATTTGTTTCTGCCATTTCACATACAAAAACTAAAAAAACAACAAAAAAAAACTAAAATCTTCTAAAATGATCTTCCTTAAACTCAAACTGAAAGCAAATTTGTACAACTTGATATAAAAGCCCACATGATGGGTTGCATAAGTGATGGACCGCTTTGGTATAATACCTATAAATAATCAGTTTTATTGCCAGTTTTCTTCAGACATGTGAGGGGATGGATACATGAACATTTCCAAGTTACTGAATATGTTTTGGACTTTGTTTACATTAATTATGATGAAATACAAACATTATGGCACTCTATGGTAAATCTGTGTGGAGTAGACAGTTCACAAAAACTGACTGCAAGAAGACGAAGAGTGAGGAAAGCCACCAAGACACCCAGACAACCCAGAAAAAGTTAAAAGCTTCTCTGGTTGTGATTGGAGAAATTGTGCATAATGCATGTTTTGCATTTTGCATCCCCAGTTATACAGCTTCATGATGAAGTGGCATAGTGGAGGATTTCTTTCACCAAAACATCAAATATAAGCCTGCATCTCAGATGTACCTCCTGGCAAATTGTAGCTGAACTTTCAGGTCCTCTTTTTAAGAAAATCCTCCTCCATACCACTGTACGTGGTTACTTTGATGAGCTGGGGATGGGCCTGTTGTCTGCCTGGGTGATTGCCATCCAGGACCAAGGCGGGTCTGTAATGTGGATGCAGAAACTTGTTTTCCCATTATGCTAGCATACAAACATAAACATATTAATGGAAAAAATCTGGGGTGGGCTCAGGCCGTATCATTCCCCATCCTGGAGCTGCCCTTGAGAATAACAGCATAATTGGAGGCCTTGGACAAGAATGTTTGAGCCAAGAACAGCCTGTTAATTGAGGCTGTGAGAAGCAGCCCTCCTTTTTTAAAACAAACTGAGTGTAGCCCTTAATTCCTAAGCATTCCTTGACATAACTGCCCAGTGCTCAGGCTAATCGAGGGTCTTACTGGGGCTCCAGCACCTCACACCAGACGAAAGAGCGAGAGCCGGCTTTGCTCAGCCGATCAGGCTTATTCCACAGGAGGGCCAAAGTAAATGCCCATTGACTGTCAAATTAACTGTCTACATCAATGGAGGCCCCTGTCTGCCTAATCTCCTCAGACTGTACACACGGTGGTTTCCCAGTGCAGCAGTTAATTTAAGCATTATTGGCCTAAGCTGATTTACTGTCCTCCAGTCAGATACACGTAGCTGAAATTAAAGCGGAGCACTGTGATAATTACAAGTTTTTTAATATACCCAACAAAGCAGATCAAAATATTCCAGTTGTATAGAGGGAAAAAAAGGGATGTGATTGCATCATTTTAATTCTGCTCCTCAATTACTAAAAGATAATGAGATTAACACAAGTGCAAAATTCATTAAAAGATAAAACAAGTCCTCCGTGTGTGTGTGGGGGGGAGCATGTGTGCTGGACCAACATGCCCTCGTCTGGGCCTTTCTGAGTGGAGCTTGGATGCTCTGATTCGCTCCAGCTTCCTCCGACTTCCAAACACACGCAGGTAAAGTAAATCTGTGAATCTAAATTGACTCTATGTGCGTGTGTGAATGTGTTTGTCTGTCTATACATGGCCCTGCGACAGACCGGCGTCCTGTTCAGGGTGTTCCCCACCACATGCCACGTGAATGCTGGGATAGGCTCCAGTCCCCCTGTGACCCTTGATTGGAGTAAGCAGGTATAGTGTGTGTGTGTGTGTGTGTGTGTGTGTGTGTGTGTGTGTGTGTGTGTGTGTGTGTGTGTGTTTACCCTAAGACTAACCCTGGCAATAGCATTACCATAAGCTAAATGAAGTCATTATAAACTATCTGAACAATCACATATCAAATGAGAATGGTGTATATTTTGTCAGGCAGATTGAAGCCTGATCATGAAATTCATAATAATAACAACAACAACAATAAGAAGAATGATAATGGGCACTGCAGTCTTGTTTGAGGGCGGGCGCTAAAGGGGTAAAATATGCCACATATGATGTAATTTCTGTACTTCCAGGGGAAAAAACATGAGTTTTTGGGCAAATTACACACAAAGTGAAAATGCAAGGAAAAAGTGACGATGCAGTGGAAAAGTGGACATGTCCAAACATGTCGAGGCGGTTTTGCAGACGAGAGAATGCAGCTACTCTGGTTAGTTATGTAGGCTAACATTTACCGACACGTCTTCCATTCGCCTCATCTTCCCTTCTCCACTGGGAACTAGAGGTTGGCAGATCGATCCTAATATCGATAATATCGATACCAAAGCTGGTATTGATATTGAACGATCCGTGTGTAAAAAGGTCGATACTCAATCTTTTTTTCTCTCCCGCACGCACTGACTGCTGTGCATGCAGATTCCTCAACGTCTACTCTCTCTCTGTAAGAGCAGCGCTGCACTGTGTCACACAACACGGAGCAGCGCACCCTTGTATTGTAGTTTGTTAGCCCTCTACCTCAGGAGATTTTGTTTTAAGTTGTGTTGAGTGATATTTTTTAAACAAAAATGATTGTGATAATAAAGTATTTTGTTGTCACATACAATGTTTGGTGAAATTTTATCCTAGGTCTTTTGGATCCTTTGGATCTATGAAGTTAAATATGAAAATGTATCGGTATCGATATCAGTGATACTGGGCCTGTATTTACTTGGTATCGGATCAATACCAAAATTCCCAGTATTGCCCACCTCTACTGGGAACCAAAAAAAAAAAAAAAAAAAAACACTTCGCGACTGCTTTTGTGATTGTAGTGGAAAACAAAACAGTACGCCATTTTTCTATATGAAGTTATGCTCTGTATATATTGCACAATGGTAGCCGAGGTCCCCATAAGTGTTCAAATACCGCAATATCACGCAGGATTCAAACGAGACTGCGGTGCCCTATAGTAGTAGTAGTAGTAAGTCCTGTTGGCTGCTCCCTTGTTTTCATTCAGGATCGCCACAGCAGATCAAAAGTTGATCTCTATGTTGATTTGGCAAAAATGATATGGCAGATGGTCTTCCTGATGCAACTCCACATTGCATGAAGAAATGTGGCTGGGGTGGGGTTTGAACCATGGATCTTCCATGCTGAAACCAAGTGCACTAACCACTTGTCACACTTGTGTTGTTACTATAAACACATAGTACAGGAATACCAGAATGCAAAAACATGATGTCACAGCTTTGTGTCTGTTGCGCTTCTGGCACAACAAAGCAAGTTGGCATTCATGCACACGCTGTCAGTTTTGTTTTACAAATGTCATGAAAATACATTACGGTATGACTGCATGGATGAAAATCCTTAAAAATGTCTTTTCCTGGCATCTTCTGCACATGGCTCATGTATCATGATGGAAATTACTGCTGTGTCACATGAAGAAAACGAGACTCTGAAATTGCTTGGCAGAGGCCATTTCTAAGTGAAATGGGCCGCATTGCCAATTACTTTTCACCAATTACTTACATCTGGCATTGTTAGGAATAAAATCAACTGATGGCAAAAACAGATGAGGTCATTATCGGCCCACGCCAGCTAATCTGGGCACTGATAGGGATCTCGGGCGTGCATGTTTGGGAACGCAATGTCCTCCATGCCCTAGTGGCAAAGAAGAGATTTGCCATTTTGATTCAGGGAGTCATTATCAGCAGAAACTCTGTATTTAAACCTCACATAATTATCAATTATCTGAGCATCTCTTTTCCTGGCCAGATACGTACGGGACAATTGTCCGCAGTTCCTACTGAGTCTGATTGCTGCAGTTGGAGCAGCCAAGAAATAAATCTGATTTCCCAACAAATGCTTTTCAATTCTTTAAAAATGAAAGGCAACTTAACAAACCCAAAGTGAACCTGAGCAACATTGCGTGACTGTAGTTATACTGTGGGTGAGTGACAGAGTGGAGAAGGAAGTGTGTTGAATTTGCTGCTTCTTTGCATGTGGGACGTGTACACACTAGGTGTGTCCAGAGCAGGCATGCAGTCACTTTAACAACATTTGGCCACTTTAATATCTGACTGGAACCGCTGATGTTTGTGGATACTTATATAGTTTATACTGGGCTAGTATTAACTACTAGCCATGTAGGCAACTGTTAAGAGAAATGCCATGTGACTACAGTGACTAAGAACCTTGTAGACGGTCATACCTATTTCATAGAATTTACACACCTGGCTCAATAACTGGCCTAACTATCTAGTCAGATAAGTGGCTTGAGGAAACTAATTATGGCTTAAATAAATCATTTAGCCACAGTGGCTAAGCATTCCAATATCATAGGGCAAGCACAGTTTGTTTTCACTAGTGCTTGATTAATAGTTTGCTTATTCAATTGTTACCAGGATTATGCAAAATACTATTAACCTACATAGATGCTGAGAATGACAGCCTCAACACTGCATTTAATCTATTATTAGACTCAATTGGCTTTGCTCAAAATGTAAATGAGCTCACCCACCACTTTAATCATACTTTAGATCTTGTTTTGACTTATGGTATGGAAATTGAAGACTTAACAGTATTCCCTGAAAAACCCCTTCTGTCTGATCATTTCTTAATAACATTTACATTTACTTTAATGGACTACCCAGCAGTGGGGAATATGTTTCATTACAGTAGAAGTCTTTCGGAAAGCGCTGTAACTAGGTTTAAGGATATGATTCCTTCTTTGTTATGTTATCCAATGCCATATACCAACACAGTGCAGAGTAGCTAGCTAAACCTACCTGTGAGTGAGATAGATTATCTCGTCAATAGTTTTACATCCTCATTGAGCACAACTTTGGATGCTGTAGCTCCTCTGAAAAAGAGAGCCTTAAATCAGAAGTGCCTGACTCCGTGGTATAACTCACAAACTCGCAGCTTAAAGCAGATAACCCGTAAGTTGGGGAGGAAATGGCGTCTCACTAATTTAGAAGATCTTCACTTAGCCTGGAAAAAGAGTCTGTTGCTCTATACAAAAGCCCTCCATAAAGCTAGGACATCTTACTACTCATCACTAATTGAAGAAAATAAGAACAACCCCAGGTTTCTTTTCAGCACTGTAGCCAGGCTGACAAAGAGTCAGAGCTCTATTGAGCTGAGTATTCCTTCAACTTTAACTAGTAATGACTTCATGATTTTCTTTGTTAATAACATTTTAACTATTAGAGAAAAAATTGCTCATAACCATCCCAAACACATATCGTTATCTTTGGCTGCTTTCAGTAATGCTGGTATTTGGTTAGACTCTTTCTCTCCGATTGTTCTGTCTGTGTTATTTTCATTAGTCACTTCCTCCAAACCATCAACATGTCTATTAGACCCGATTCCTACCAGGCTGCTCAAGGAAGCCCTACCATTAATTAATGCTTCGATCTTAAATATGATCAATCTATCTTTATTAGCTGGCTATGTACCACAGGCTTTTAAGGTGGCAGTAATTAAACCATTACTTAAAAAGCCATCACTTGACTCAGCTATCTTAGCTAATTATAGGCCAATCTCCAACCTTCCTTTTCTCTCAAAAATTCTTGAAAGGGTAGTTGTAAAACAGCTAACTGATCATCTGCAGAGGAATGGTCTATTTGAAGAGTTTCAGTCAGGTTTCAGAATTCATCATAGTACAGAAACAGCATTAGTGAAGGTTACAAATGATCTTCTTATGGCCTCAGACAGTGTACTCATCTCTGTGCTTGTCCTGTTAGACCTCAGTGCTGCTTTTGATACTGTTGACCATAAAATTTTATTACAGAAATTAGAGCATGCCATAGGTATTAAAGGCACTGCACTGCGGTGGTTTGAATCATATTTATCTAATAGATTACAATTTGTTCATGTAAATGGGGAGTCTTCTTCACAGACTAAGGTTAATTATGGAGTTCCACAAGGTTCTGTGCGAGGACCAATTTTATTCACTTTATACATGCTTCCCTTAGGCAGTATTATTAGACGGCATTGCTTAAATTTTCATTGTTACGCAGATGATACCCAGCTTTATCTATCCATGAAGCCAGAGGACACACACCAATTAGTTAAACTGCAGGAATGTCTTACAGACATAAAAACATGGATGACCTCTAATTTCCTGCTTTTAAATTCAGATAAAACTGAAGTTATTGTACTTGGTCCCACAAATCTTAGAAATATGGTGTCTAACCAGATCCTTACTCTGGATGGCATTACCCTGACCTCCAGTAATACTGTGAGAAATCTTGGAGTCATTTTTGATCAGGATATGTCCTTCAATGCGCATATTAAGCAAATATGTAGGACTGCTTTTTTACATTTGTGCAATATCTCTAAAATTAGAAAGGTCTTGTCTCAGAGTGATGCTGAAAAACTAATTCATGCATTTATTTCCTCTAGGCTGGACTATTGTAATTCATTATTATCAGGTTGTCCTAAAAGTTCCCTGAAAAGCTTTCAGTTAATTCAAAATGCTGCAGCTAGAGTACTGACGGGGACTAGAAGGAAAGAGCATATTTCACCCATATTGGCCTCTCTTCATTGGCTTCCTGTTATTTCTAGAATAGAATTTAAAATCAATCAGGTCCCATCTGATCTTAGGGACCTCATAGTACCATATCACCCCAATAGAGCGCTTCGCTCTCAGACTGCAGGCTTACTTGTAGTTCTTAGGATTTTTAAGAGTAGAATGGGAGGCAGAGCCTTCAGCTTTCAGGCTCCTCTCCTGTGGAACCAGTTCCCAATTCGGATCAGGGAGACAGACACCCTCTCTACTTTTAAGATTAGGCTTAAAACTTTCCTTTTTGCTAAAGCTTATAGTTAGGGCTGGATCAGGTGACCCTGAACCATCCCTTAGTTATGCTGCTATAGACTTAGACTGCTGGGGGGTTCCCATGATGCACTGAGTGTTTCTTTCTCTTTTTGCTCTGTATGCACCACTCTGCATTTAATCATTGGTGATTGATCTCTGCTGTCTTCCACAGCATGTCTTTTTCCTGATTCTCTCCCCTCAGCCCCAACCAGTCCCAGCAGAAGACTGCCCCTCCCTGAGCCTGGTTCTGCTGGAGGTTTCTTCCTGTTAAAAGGGAGTTTTTCCTTCCCACTGTTGCCAAATGCTTGCTCATAGGGGGTCGTTTTGACTGTTGAGGTTTTTCTGTGATTATTGTATGGCTTTTGCCTTGCAATATAAATAAATAAATAGTGCCTTGGGGCAACTGTTGTTGTGATTTGGCGCTATATAAATAAAATTGATTTGAATTGATTTGAACCTGATTCAGTGAAACTTGGGGTATAGTCCAAAGAAGAACCCACCACATTTTGGTGCAGTTCAACAGCAAATAATTAATGATTGCCTTTTTTAACACTACAAGATAGTGGGGTGGGGGTGGGTGGGTGAATAATGAATAATTTGTCCAAAATTAACACTGTTTTTTGGAGGAAAAATCATATAGATCCAACTATTTTCTATTCATAGGTATACTTATGGGTAGAATCTGGTGAGGGGTTGAGAGTCTAAGAATTGTAATTTGGTTTGAAGTTTAATTTAAAATATTCAAGAGGACTGTGGGGTTGTAGTGGAAGAATGCACTCTACTGAGTGCCTTTCTAGTTTATTTACTGTGTGCAATACGACCATGCAATACGACAATATGATTCATTGCATTTGAAAACAATGAAAAACATTATTTATAGTCATTTAGCTATCACGTTTGGCTATGAGGGCCACTACTACAGAATTATCTGTAATATGTATATAATGCACTGTTTGTATGTGGGCTTTCTGAAACACTACAGGGAGTTTAAAATGAGCTGAGATAGAGTTGTAATTATTTTGAAACCCCAACATTGTGTGACTTTGTACATACAGGTTTGGTTTGTTTCTGTGTTTTGCTGGAAGGGTTGTCTGAGAAACTTAGATATGATCTTGTTTTACATATTTAGAATACAGTTCAAAGAACCGGTTGTGCTGGAACAGGTTGGGAATCCAGGATATTCTATCTACACAACCAAGTATTGAAGGTGTCGCTGATCCTTTGACAGCTCTATTTTGACTGCGTGGTTTCCCTGCATTAAGTTGCCTCCATTTCATAATAACATTAATGCAATCTGTGTTCATAAAAATATTACATGCATAGCAGTGTTCAAGATGTTTACAAGGAGAAACAGATATAAAGCAAAGGAAATGTTGTGGGTCCCAGGACAGAACCCAGTGGTACACCACAAGAGAGAATCAGAAACAGAACTGGGTTACTACTGATCTATGTATTAGGTATCCAAATGTCAGGACAATAACTCAAGATATTAGCACAAACACCTTTAAATATAATGTGGAACAAAATAACGCCCCCTGGAATGCACATTCAAAGAATCAGCAAATAAACAATTGAAATAACAGACGGCATATAAACTGAGTATTATAAGTGGGAGGTGATGGTCTAGTGGTTAAGGTGTTGGGCTTGAGTCCAGAAGATCATGGGTTCAAATCCCCACCTGACTGGAAAATCACTCAGGGCCCTTGGGCAAGGCCTTTAATCCCCTATTGCTCCCGGTGTGTAGTGAGTGCCTTGTATGGCAGCACCCTGACATCGGGGTGAATGTGAGGCATAATTGTAAAGCGCTTTGAGCATCTGATACAGATGGAAAAGCGCTATATAAATGCAGTCCATTTACCATAAGTCATATTTTTCAGGGTTACTGATGAAATTCTCTAAAGTGTCTTTGTGTGTATATTTTCTTGATCTTTCAAGGTAAATTGTTCTTGTGATTTTTGACAGACTAGAAATGCACATTTTAATAATATAAACAACATTGTCTTTCACAATCAATACAACCACATTATTAGCTATGGTCATTATTAGCTATGGTCATTATTAGCTATGGTCATTTTCCTGTTGCATTGTACATTTAATCCTCAGAAGGTCAAACCAATAACTGTCATTTGTGATCAACAAAATGTTTGTGAATGCTATCATTCCCAATTAGTTAAAAATTTTTCTTGTTAAATGTGTTCCAAACTCTCATTAACTGCTGTGTGTAATGAGTGCAACCAGTCTTTGGTCATGGCCTGGACCTGATTACTTACTATGTTGTAGAATATCTACCTGTCTATCTAGCTATTGTTTCTTTTATAAACTCAAGTGCCAAATGCCCTGTGGGTTACCGGTTAAAATTAAAGCCCAAAACAAAATAGCTATTTGCAGCATAAAAAAGGGTGCCATTTGAACAGATCTATGACTATAATTTTTGACGTGAAAACTGTCAATGACCCATATTACACTCTTGACAAATTAGAAAAAGTTATCAGACAGTTTTTGAGAAACTTGCCTTTAAGTGCTCAAAATGGCTATTTTTGCCATAAAATGGCCGCCATTTCTAAACAAATGAATCCACGAATATGATTTTTAGACAGAAACAATGTCAGTGACCCATATTATGCCCTTGCCAAATTAGAAAAAAATTATCAGACAGTCTTTGAGATATCCAAATAAACAGATGACAATGAAGACGACTATGATGGACGCTGCCCAAGACATAGGGTTATAACCCCCCCCCCCAAAAAAAACAAAGCCAGTCAGTGAGTGAGTGTTTTCATCGGTCATTAAAACTACCGCACATTCAGCTTGAAATTTTGGATTCTGAGAGATGCAGATAAGGACCAGCAAACCTCTTATTTTTGGACCATGTTGGACTCTTTTCACATAATTATTTACAGTTTTATCCATTAAATGACCCGTGGCCTTTCTGTGTGGAGTTTGCATGTTCTCTCCGTGTTTGTGTGGGTTCCCTCCGGCTGCTCCGGCTTCCTCCCACATCCAAAGACATGCAGGTTAGGTGGATTGAAAACTTTAAATTGTCCGTAGGTGTGCGTACAGGTGTGAATATGTTTGTTTGTTACTGTCCAGGGTGTATTCCACCTCACATCCTATGAATGCTGGGATAGGCTCCAGCCCTCCATGACCCTTAATTTGAGTAAGCGGTTGAAGATAAGTGAGTATAGGAACGTTCACAAAATGGGACATGTCTGGGCTTGTTAAGGTACGCACGTGTACAGTAGGCCTTTTGTTTGCATGTGATTTGTGAAGCTTTTTTTGCTTATCTCAATGTCCCTCTTTCCACTGAGGTCACTGTTGCTTGTATATACAGTCTATGTATATAATACAGCAGTCTTCAAGGACAGAACTTGACCACTGGCCCTGGGAGTTTCCTGTAATAACAGAACCATCGTCGACGAGATTAGGGAATCTTATTTTGAAAATTCAAACAGGAAGTTTTCATTATTTTTACAGGGAGTTTGACTCTAGTCTGCAAAGCACGAGCAGCGCTTGGCCAGAACAACAAACGCGCATTTTGTGGAAAGAAGAGAGACAAGGTAGAGCAGGAAAGAGTTATTTAAAACTAAACTTCTATCCACGGACTCAATTGTCAAAGTTTGGACGTCAGCAGAGAACACTCAGCAAGGGCGAAAGAAGACGTCGCATCTAGTTTTTGTTTCAGAGCAGACTTTTACAGAGCAGCTGTTCCTGACATTACATCTCACCTTACACGGTAGGAAATTATTTTCCTCTACCTTGTAAAAATACTGCAATGTGTGTCGAGAAATATTTTAAGTGCAAGTGTAGTTTGCTGTTACGGCGTACTTTAACAAATATTTCCATGTTACCTTCAACAAATCAACTTATGTTCCTTCCCTTCTGTGTGCAGGTGTGAAGGTTAAAGTTCTTCCTTGGTTTTTCTTGTGCTGCTGCGGTGGCTGTGAATCATAGAAGAAGAATTAGCTCGAGGATATTACTAATGTTGGCTCTTAAATCGTGCTTTACAGACTTATTCCTTTAGGCTACAATGTGCAATCTCACACTGAAATGATTGAAGTGTGTTTTTGTTAGATCTGGTTCTGTCTGAAGCCGCAATTGTCGATGAATTAGTGGGGGAGTTAACCCACGGATTGTGTAAGAACTAACTCAAAAACAATAAGTGCTATCATTTTGTAACTCGCCATATTAAAAGCACATATAATTACAATGAGATAATTAGAAGGTGGTTAATTCTGATGCACCAGATCAACTAAAAAAGCAACTTGGCTTTTCCGGTGCAATGCCCCATAGATGTGTCTGCCACCTGCTGGTTAGTGGAAAGTTTATGGTGTATTATGAACAGCTGTAGTTCATCTTACATGAAGTTGGTCTGCCACCTGTTGACTTGGCATGTCGTGCTCTTCCTCGTGCTCTGTCTACCTGGGATATTCATGTTGGCAACAAACAGCAATTCTATTAATATGTAGCACTTCTGATTACTCAATCCAAGTCACATGATTATGGCCCTACATATCTGCACTTTTTTCTATCCATACGTGGGGCTGAAATTACCCTTTGAAGTGACTATATTAAACACTTTCTCTAGCTCCCAAATATTTGTCATTATCTATGGTTATGATTATTGTCATATATTCATTTTATACTTGAACTGGAATAAAGAAAATCTTTAACATGATTGGGATTCAAACCCGGTTTGCTGGTTCAGAAGTCCGATCCTCTACCACTTACACCATGGTGTCTCACAATCTGCAGTGGGCCATAGCTGGAAGTCATCATACAGGGGAGAAACCCTATACCTAACCCCAAACCCTGGCCAGTAACATGACTATGCTACGTGCAAATAGAAATTTGTATTATTAATACTGCTACACAGAGATGGCCACTTTGGAAACTCTTCATTAGTCTTGCAAATTAAGGATGGCACACTACTCTAGAAAGATTACGACATGTGTGTTTTCGGGACATTGTTCTTGAGTCTGTAACAAAAAGAACATGTAACATGCTGTGGTAAATGGAGCTTCATAACCATATTCATAAAATAGGTTTCAAAACTTTGCACTTGATTTGCACCCTCTGTTGTTGAAACATAACAAAACACAACTGAGTCAGTGGGGTTGCTGGTGGTTTAGCCTCTTGGTCCCAGTGCACCCCATCGTCATGTGGTTTAGCCCCATTTTTCAGTGTGTCTAAAGTTAGGGTTGGGGTTACCACCACCCCATTAATGGGGTGAAAACACTTGACGATGGGGCTAAACCACGGCAAACCAATGAATGACTAGAGTTGGCGTGGGATCCGAACATGCACTAGGACCATACATTGATAATGTGTTTCAGTCCCTCCACCAGGACATTCCTGTTCAACTCACCAGTCTAAAAAGAAATCCAGTCTTTCCATGTTCCTCAATCCCTTGAAAAAAGATGCTGCTTTTTGTTACTTTACAAAACTACAAATCAAACTTTCAGAATATTCTGTGATGTGAAATCTTGTGTACTTCACATACAGTGAATGGAGTGCTGATTTTTGGGGAAGAATGTGATGCAAAGTTGAGTTGTCATACCAAAATGACATTTTTATTCGGTCTCTCTCAGTAGGTGAGTAAGTCCCTTTGGCTGGTTGCTTGTTTCACTTGGGGTCACCACAGCAGATCTGATTCAAATCTGCATATTGTTATGGCACAAGTTTTATGCTGGATGCCCTTCCTGATGCATCTCCACATTACATGGAGAACGGACTTGAGCCAGGAAACTTCTGCACTGAAAACAAGCCCACTAACCACTTATCCACCACTCCTACCTCTGTCTCTCTCAGCAGGTATGAGCCACAATTTCAGCATCTTTTAATTGTGACCAAATCAGGATTCCTATTTTTTTTTTATTTTTTAGTAAGTAACAGATTTTCTATCACTCTCCCAATGCAAAACAACTAAAGGACCATTTTCAAACTTGCAGCTTCACAAGCTGTTTGCATTCACAAATTATGTCTGACCTGCCCGGGGGCACAGCAATAACGTGTGAATTCTTAAAATGAGTGGCATTCCCCTGCTCACTGTGTCTACAGCTGCTTTTTTTTTTATTTCTTTCCTGCCCACAGAGCCACTTTTCATAGCATAAATGCACTGCCAGATCTCCGTGGGAGCAGAATTCCATAGTTCTTCTTTTACCAGGGGTAAACTCAAGAATGTAAGAGCTTGGTTATTGGCCAGTTGGTCTTCTTGAAAGCAGGTTTCACGGTATGTGCATAGCAGCACTGTGGTCTGTCTGTTTCCCATGAGAGGTTGGAGGGGAAAAAAAAAGATCTCAATTATTTTTGTTTACAGCTCTTTGTTAGCCAAGACAAAAAACTTGGAAGATGGCATTCTTTTTGTTGGATTTATTGTCAGGTCTATACAATGAGAAGTGAACGACTGCAGATGTTGTTCTTATGTCATCATTGTAAACACACAGGGAGGAGAGTGCTTACCTCAGCCAGCTTTAAAGACCGTGGCGCCCTGAGAGTGGGAGGCAACACTTAATTTGCATGGGTAATTGTGCACATGGCAAGCGTTCATCACAAATGTTTCTGTAGCCGCTGTGTCAGCATGTCAGGCTGTTTAACATCCTTATAGATCTCTTGGCAGATTTGCACATATCCCCCGGTTTTGTCTTTTACATGGCAGAAGTTGCGTCACCATTATAATGACTCTGCATGCTGAGAGGAGGCTGCAGGCTTCCCAAGTGAATTGTTTTGAATCTTGGCTACTTTGTGCATCTCAGGGAGAGATTTACTTTTTATTTTTGTAACCCCCCCCAACAGTGCTGTAATCATATGCGTTCCAAAATTGTGTGAGGGTTATATAAGCTTTGCTGTTTAATGGAAAGAGGCTAATAGTCGTGTCTGCCTGTGGGGATATCTTTCAAAACATGTAAAAACCTAAAACATTTGAATAGAACTTAGATAAACACCGGCCACATCAAGATCATAGGGCTATTATCATTGTCAAATCAAAGGTCATTATCTAAAATACATTAATGACCATAGACCATATCTCAGACCACATCTCAGGAACTAGCTAAGATATTGAAATGCAGTTTTCTCCACAGACTTCTTTCTGCTATCTTGGTGCTAACAAATGTGTCAGACCTCTGACACTGTTATTAAATGAAGTCAAAATATTAGCAACTGTAAGGCATTGCAATCATTTTGATGACTTTTTAGTCTACAGTTGGTGGGCAAAATGCCTGTTTCCTTAGCCGTATAAGTGAGGATCTCTCTGAAGAAGTTGAGAATTAATGAGCAGGTGTGAGAGTCTCAAATGTCAGCTGTCAGGAGACAAATATGAAATGAACCAGGACTTTTCTCTCTGTCGGCGGTACAAACAACGGGCAGATACAAACTGAAGGGCCCAGACAGACTGAGGGAAGGCCTGAGGCAGGTGCTGCATGCTGCAGTCTGCATTTGATAGTGACGCTGTCATGGAGACAGGCCCGCTGACAGCGTAGACGACCCCTACCTGTGGTGCTGACGCCTGTGTGGACTTCTCATCTTCTTTATATTATTATTATTATGTTGTTGTTGTTTTTGATTTCCTGTTTTCTGTTTCTTCAGCTTTGTAAAACTTTATCAAAACCTTGTACAACCCCTGGCAAAAATTATAGAATCACTGGCCTCGGATGATGTTCATTCAGTTGTTTAATTTTGTAGAAAAAAAGCAGATCACAGACATGACACAAAACTAAAGTCATTTCAAATGGCAACTTTCTGGCTTTAAGAAACACTATAAGAAATCAAGAAAAAAAGATTGTGACAGTCAGTAACGGTTACTTTTTTAGACCAAGTAGAGGAAAAAAAAAAATGGAATCACTCAATTCTGAAGAATAAATTATGGAATCACCCTGTAAATTTTCATCCCCCAAACTAACACCTGCATCAAATCAGATCTGCTCGTTGACATTGACCCTATGCCATGACATTGACCCTATGTGTCTTTTTGCAAGGAATGTTTTCACAGTTTTTGCTCTATGGCAAGATGCATTATCATCTTGAAAAATGATTTAATCATCCCCAAACATCCTTTCAATTGTCCAAAATATCAATGTAAACTTGTGCATTTATTGATGATGTAATGACTGCCATCTCCCCAGTGCCTTTACCTGACATGCAGCCCCATATCATCGACTGTGGAAATTTACATGTTCTCTTCAGGCACTCATCTTTATAAATCTCATTGGAACGGCACCAAACAAAAGTTCCAGCATCATCACCTTGCCCAATGCAGATTCGAGATTCATCACTGAATATGACTTTCATCCAGTCATCCACAGTCCACGATTGCTTTTCCTTAGCCCATTGTAACCTTGTTTTTTTTCTGTTTAGGTGTTAATGATGGCTTTTGTTTAGCTTTTCTGTATGTAAATCCCATTTCCTTTAGGCAGTATTCTTACAGTTCGGTCACAGACGTTGACTCCAGTTTCCTCCCATTCGTTCCTCATTTGTTTTGTTGTGCATTTTTCGATTTTTGAGACATATTGCTTTAAGTTTTCTGTCTTGACGCTTTGATGTCTTCCTTGGTCTACCAGTATGTTTGCCTTTAACAACCTTCCCATGTTGTTTGTATTTGGTCCAGAGTTTAGACACAGCTGACTGTGAACAACCAAGATCTTTTGCAACATTGCGTGATGATTTACCCTCTTTTAAGAGTTTGATAATCCTCTCCTTTGTTTCAATTGACATCTCTCGTGTTGGAGCCATGATTCATGCCAGTCCACTTGGTGCAACAGCTCTCCAAGGTGTGATCACTCCTTGTTAGATGCAGACTAACGAGCAGATCTGATATGATGCAGGTGTTAGTTTTGGGGATGAAAATTTACAGGGTGATTCCATAATTTTTTCCTCAGAATTGAGTGATTCCATATTTTTTTCCTCTGCTTGGTCTAAAAAAGTAACCGTTACTGGCTGCCACAATCTTTTTTCTTGATTTCTTATAGTGTTTCTTAAAGCCAGAAAGTTGCCATTTGAAATGACTTTAGTTTTGTGTCATGTCTGTGATCTGCTTTTTTTCTACAAAATTAAACGACTGAATGAACATCCTCCGAGGCCGGTGATTCCATAATTTTTGCCAGGGGTTGTAACTGTTAGAATTGTCTAAGCAGTGGGTCACAGCTCTGAGTCTGGTCTGCTTGCGGTTTCTTCCACAAATCATCAGAGGGAGTTTTTCTTACCACTGTCACCTGTGTTTTTGCTCTAGGGGTTGGTAAGGCTAGACCTTACTTATGTGAAGCACCTTGAGGAAACTTTGTTGTGATTTAGCGCTATATAAAACTAAATATATTGAAAATTTAAATTTATGGCTTCTGGTTCTGCTGCTCATGGAGTAAGACACGTGTGACTCAAGCTCCCACAATAACCTTTACTTCTTGACCATTACCTATCACTTTAAGTCTATTTACATGAGTTGTGCCCCTCTGCTCTGTTGTGGAAGCGTAGTGTTGGAAAATGCCTCCGAAACCGACTAAAGTGGGTGAAAAGACGGATGGAGACGGTACTGTCAACAAAGTGGACTTGTTAGCTGCGCTAGCTGAAAACAATAATGCGCTCTTAGTGGAGATGAATGCCTTTATCGACAAACTCCATCGGAAATTAGACGGGTTTCAAGACTCTATCGACAACCACGATGTGCGGCTGTTATCTTTAGAGGAAGGGGCAGTGGCTGTGGATCACCGTTTGGATAAGCTGGAAACCTCCTGTGCTAAGTTACGAGATGCTAATGAGAAGCTACATGCTAAAGTTGTGGATTTGGAAGGCCGGAGCAGGAGGTCTAATATCAGAATCATTGGTCTGGATGAGGACATTGAAGGGCCACAACCTAGCATCTTCTTTGCCGAAATGCTTCAGAAAGTTTTTGGCCCAAATGTTTTCCCATCTCCACCAGAAATAGATCGTGCTCACTGCGGACCGGGTCCTAAGCCGGGGCCTGGTGGTAGGCCATTCCATGTTATCCTTTGTTTTCACCGCTTTAAAAACAAGGAGAAGGGAATTTGTGAGGCTCACAGCAAGAAGCAGTTTGACTATGAGGACTATTCCCCTGAGGTCGTCAGTCAGCGGAGGGAGTACAAGACTGTTATGTCGTCCCTGTACCGCATGGGGCTGAGACCAGCTCTACTCTACCCAGCGAGGCTCCGTATTACTCAAGCGGACGGTAAACGTACGTGGTTTGGCTCGGTTGCAGAGGCAGAGAAGTACGTGGAGGGGGCTGTCAGTTCGTCATAACCTATCTCTCAATACTTTGACTTAAAAGAAATGTGCATGGTTGGGCCAGGTCGACGCTTGCTTTGCTGCTGGTCAGCTACAGTAACGTTCTTATATATGCAACTTAACCCTGTCTACTGATACCATACTTACAACAATGTAACTTTTTTAATGTGAGATATTTCTATTTTTCCCATAAGGCTTACTGAAGCTATTTTTCTTTATTTTATATATATATATATATATATATATATATATATATATATATATATATATATATAATAATTACAGTTCAGGGGGTCTTCTTTACTTTTATTTCTTTTTTTTATTTTTTTATTGCACTTTATGTGGGATGTGGGTGTTAGAGTAAGTTATAGCAGAATTTTAGATTTTTCTGGAAGGCGTATGCTAGTTAGGTTAGGTGTGCTGTTCGTTCATTTAACAGCTTGATCCACCACTGGGGGTTCGGGGGGTTTTGGGTTTTTTTGAGCTGTCTCCAAGGGAGACTATCTGCTTTCTCTTGTTAATAACTATTCTATTCTGTTTGTTTATTAAACTTGCACTGAACATGCCACCTTTTTTTAAATTACCTGATGAGTAATTTAAATATTATCAGCTGGAATGTCAAGGGCTTAAACCACCCAGTTAAACGCAAGAAGGTCATGACCCATCTCAAGCAATTAAAAGCTATATAGCGTTTCTCCAGGAAACTCACCTAAAAAACTCAGATCAATTTCAATTAAGAACTGGATGGGGTGGTCAATATTTCACATCTACCTTTCAAGTTAAGTCGAGAGGTGCACTCTAGCTCACGGTCTGATGCCAACGGACCTTATTTGGTGGTTACTGGTTTCCTATGTGGCATGAAGGTTGCACTGGTTAATATACAACCCCTGGCAAAAATTATGGAATCACCAGCCTCGGAGGATGTTCATTCAGTTGTTTAATTTTGTAGAAAAAAAACAGATCACAGACATGACACAAAACTAAAGTCATTTCAAATGTTTCCATTTTGTAATGAAAGATGTGCGCGCAAATTCGCAGAGTCGTTTCCGCGACGACTCGGTGAATCTGTGTGCGCCGTGACAGGAAAAACACCTCTGACGCTGCTGCCTCGAAGCGCAGATCGCCGTCAGGCGCCGTGGGCTGTCCTTACGGCGACACTACCAGACCAAAATCTCTCATCAGCCGTTAAAATTTTGACCGAAAACCAGCTGAATTTATCGAATGGTGTCCACTCAGTTGTGCCTTACAGTTTTGAAAACATTTTTATCAAACAAAGCAGCAGTCTCTGAGCCATTCCTAAACAATGAAAAAATCGACGAGAGGGTGGGCCACTCCTCACTCAAAGACTGCCCACAGGCGAATGACGTAACCGACAGGCGTGAAAAAACTCTCGCATGCCCACGTATGCACCCAATTTTGATGATTCTTTGTTTTTTTTCAATGGCTCATCACATTGATCCCTGACCTAAATTCGCACTTGCTCATATTGGGTGGAGATTTTAACCTTTGTATGGACTCGGTGCTGGACAGATCCTCCTGTAGACAGGGCAGCAGGCAATCAAAATCAGCTATCTGCATGCAAGCCTTTCTTTCGGAATATGGAATTTCTGATGTATGGTGCTTTTTACAGCCATACAACAAAGAATACTCATTTTTCTCGCATGTCCATAACTCCTACAGCCGGATAAATTTTTTTCATTGATGGCAATCTCACCCAGTATGTGCAAGCTTGTGAATACAAAACTATTTTAATCTGGGATCATGCCCCATTAGTGTTGATCCTGAGGTTGCCCGGTGGTAGAGGTATTAAAAAAGTGTTGGAGGTTCAACCCTTTGCTTTTGTCAGATGAAAAATTGAAGTTTATTACAGCTGAAATAACCTCGTTTTTGGAGTTTAATGTGAAAGCCTTTTTAAGAGGCCAAATAATTTAATATGTAGCTAGTAAAAGGAAAAATACTTTGACACAACAAGAAATACTGGATAAACAAATTTCACAGATTGACATTATAAATGCCCAGACCCCATCTCAGAAGCTGGAGAAACAGCACCTTAAACTTAAGACTGAGTACGATTTTGCTTTCTTCTCATTACATTGAAAATCTCCTAATTAAAAATAGGAGCACGGTGTACGAACATGGAGACAAAACTGGAGAAATCTTGGCCAGACAATTGAAAGGAGCAAGGGCAAAGCAGCTTATAAATGGGGAATAAACAATGCCTTTAAGGATTTTATACAAATTTATACACTTCCTGCACCCAGATCTGAATCTATTTGCTTTTTTTTTTTTTCCCAAAACGTAGACTTGCTTACACTCTCTGTAGATGAGATCACTACTTTGGATAGACCAATAACTAAAACTAGAACTGCTCCAGGCCTTGATGATTTTACAAATGAATTTTATCAGGCCTTTAGTGAACAACTATCCCCGATTTTGACAAAGGTTTATGCTGAAGCCTACTCGTTTGGTGAACTCCCTCCTACTCTCAACCAGGCGTGCATTTCGCTTTTGTTAAAAAAAAAGGGAAAGATCCAGTAGAATGTGGTTCTTACAGGCCAATCTCCTTGCTAAACTCTGATTATAAAATACTGGCAAAAATTCTCTCACTCCATTTAGAAAAGATTCTACCTTGCATTATCTTGGATGATCAATCTGGCTTTATTAAAAAAAGGCCCCTTTTCTTTAATATTCGATGTCTGTTAAACATTATGTATTCCCCTTGTGAATCTTCCTCTGAATGCCTTCTTTCTATGGATGCAGAGAAAGCATTCGACAGGGTTGAATGGGACTTTCTTTTCCAGACCCTGGTCAAATTTGGATTTGGAGCATCTTTCATTGCATGGATTCAGCTGCTGTATTCATCTCCCTCTGCTAGGGTGTTGACTAATAATGTATATTCTGAGCCTTTTTTGTTAGAGCGTGGGACTAAACAAGGCTGTCCCCTTAGCCCACTTTTATTTGTTCTGGCTATAGAGCCACTCGCGGTTGCTATAAGGGCGAATCACTCTATTTCGGGTATCCTCAGGGAAAATCTAGTACATAAGCACTCTTTGTATGCCGACGACCTTCTTTTATATGTATCAAATCCTGAGTCTACAATCCCTCAAATTATTGATACTTTACATCGATTTGGGGAGGTCTCTGGGTATAAGTTAAATTTGCAAAAAAGCGAGTTAATGCCTCTAAATTTAGCGGACTCTGCCTTGGAGCGGATTCAAGTCCCATTTAAAGTTACCCAAGAATACTTCACTTACCTTGGTATTGTAATGACAAAGAATTTTTCTGACCTATTTGAAAAAAACTTTAGGAAGCTCTTAGACAAAACTAAGCGGGACCTTTTAACCTGGTCTGCCCTTCCTATTTCACTTATAGGTAGGATTAATTCAATTAACATGACTATTCTTCCAAAATACCTATACTTGTTTCACTGTTTGCCCTTATTTATTCCTGGGAGTTACTTTAAAAAACTGGATGCAGCTCTATCATGGTTTATTTGGAATGGCAAGAATCCTCGTCTATGTAAGGTTTTTTGCAAAAAAAACAAACAAAATGGAGGTCTAGCTCTTGCAAATTTTAGACAATACTATTGGGCTGCAAATTTGCATTCTATGATGTTTTGGGTGCACTGCAACTCAGATGAGAACTGCCCCTTGCGGGTATCCATGGAAAAGCTTTCATGTATTCTGGTAAATTGATCTGCCTTTTTAGCTTCACCCATGCCAGTAAATTTGCCTAGTATTCCAGACGTAAAATCCATAGTTATGCACTCATGCAAAATCTACGTACAATTTAGAAAGCAGTACAAATTACAGCAAGGAGGACTGTTTGGTCCAATAGCAAAGGTCTGGAAATCCTTTTTTATCTTCTTTGATAACCCAACAACATTGGTATAGTCCTTGATGGCTGTTTTTTTTTTTTTTTTTCTTCTTTTTTTTTTTTGGTTGTTTGTTTTGTTTCTCTTTTTGTATGTTAATTTACTTCTCAATGTACGTGTTCTTGGAACACTTATCGCTGTTGTATTTAATTTGACCTATCAGTGCAATACCTCCGTTTTTGTGGTGACAGCTAGGGAGGGTGGGTTTTTGCATGTTGTGGTTTTATTTTGTAATCACTCCTTGTATAATTATTTACTTCTCTGTTTTGGTACTGTTTTGTGAAAACTAACGAAAATTAAAATATTTAAACACGAAAATTTAAATTTATAGTGTACTAAACTGAGGGAGTTTGTTGGATTTTCAGTCATACAGATGGAAAATACAGCTGATTGTTGATTGTATGTTGAACCTTCATTAATTGTAGGTTGGTGATGACGCCGTTGCACACAATTCATAGTAATGTTGATTTGGGGCAGGAGATGAAGCCACCTTCCCCAACTGTTTTCAAAGAAGTAAATGTCATGTTTCACCATATGTATGTCTGTTTGAATTGTTATTTGCTGGTAATGGTTTCATCACTTAGCCATGTGAAAGTACATCTAAAATGGAATCAGCTGTCAGAGATTAGTGAATTCTGAACAGATTACCGTAAACCTTTGTCCGTCTTGTAACATGGTCGTAACACACCGATACACAGTTATGCCAGTTTATCAACACTATGAACTGCTCTGTTTTATTTATTAATGTATGAGTTGTCAGGTGAAAGATGAATTTGTACCTTTTCAGACTGTTTCCTGCTATAGAAACTATGTGGTTTCTAAATGCTGTATTTTTCTGAGTACGTCTCGTTTTCTTTTAATAGATTGAGACATCCTGCGAGATATAGCCCATGGGGTGGGGGGACTTCGTAACGGGGCTCAGTTACTTTCAGCATGCTTTTAAAACCGAAGCATTCATTATTCAAGTGTTTAGGATGGCGTTATTACTTTGATCTTTTCTTCACATGTTTGGCGATCTTCGGGCTCCAGAGATAAAATACAATTTACAGTAATGCTCATTTCAGGCAAATATGAATGTATGCAGGGTTCTAGCTAGCGCAAACTTGTGTTACGGCCCGTTACGCTATAATTTTGGACCGTTATGCTTATTTTGGACCGTTACAATTTTCAATACAGCGTCTGTAATCAACCGTTTCTGCAGCACGACTCCAGTTTGAAGCGTGAATCGAAGCAATGCTTCGTAGCTCTTTGATTCGCTGCTCTTCAGAAGTCCGCTTCTTAACCCCTCTGAAAGCCATTAAAATATCATGAGTCATTTTTGTGTGGAATAAAGTCACTAACTGGGACACTTGTCTTGTTGCAGTTGAGAAACGAGCTTCAAATGCTGCACGGCTCTCTGACGGAATTAATAACCTCAAAACGAATCGCTGCTGTAAATAAAATGACACCTCTTACAAACGTTGTAATTCAGACAATAAACTACAATTGACTAAAACGTTTTTTCCTCCCAAAATGAGACGTCCTGCATTCTTTATAAACCTGACCTGCAGCGAGCTGTAGAGCTCAGCTCAGATATGGAAAGACATTTATGCCAATAATAATGTCTAAAAGGAACTGCTTTTGACAAAAACTAACAGATTTTATTTCTGTTTATGTCCAGAGATCAAGGATCCACCATGTAGAGTTTATTATGTCCAGAGTTTAAGGATCAGTAACCAGTTTCATATTTATTTACTTTAAAACTCAATAAAATGTTGTTCAGTTTCAGTTTAATCAGCTTACAAAGCACCAAATTACAACAAAAGCCGTCTCAAGGTGCCTCACACAACAGTTCAACATAAAAAAATTAAAATAAATTAAAATAAAAAAATTCAAATACCTAATTAAAAACAGAAGTAAAAGAATAAAACGGATAACAAAATAAAAAACTACTCATAAGAAAGAGAATAAAAATAGGTTTTAAGTCTTGACTTAAAAATGTCCACGGACTCCGACTGCCTCACTGAGGCCATGTACTGGCTAACCAAGAATGAGATTGCCCCCTCAACAAACTTCCCCAGCCTTCTGGACATGATGAAGGGACGTGGGCTGTTGTACCTGGCTTTTCCCCTTTGGGTACCCCTTGAATGGCCAATTTTTAGCTTGAATTTTCAAAAGTTTCCCCCTTCTGCACCATCCTCACCCCCTCGGTCGCTTCGCTCCCACGACATTACCACTATGCTAAAATTTTATCCTAGCTAGAACCCTGTGTATGTATTTATCAAACAGCAAAATGTGCTGAGTAAACGATAACTGATTAACAAATGGGTAAAGGGATGTCTATTTTGCAGAGAAAAAGAACGTAATCAAAAACTGTTGAATATTATGGTGAGCTGGGTTTGCACTGGACTCACCTTTTTGTGAGACCACTGTCATTCACTTTGGGGCATGTTCCACATACACAACTCCACAACTGAAACCGGAGTTTTCCCAGACACCAGAGTCAACGTTATGTTAATGGCTTCAAATTGTGTGCTAATCAGTAATAAGTTATTAAATGATGAATTGGAATATTGCCAAACAGCAGACTGCATACTGTGTAAAGAGCATGCAGTCTTTCATCTGATCACACAAAGGAGTTGTGCCAAAGATTTAATGAATATATTAGCAGAGGCTACCTCTTCTCTTTCTAAAAATGTAGTTTGGAGGAGAAACAAAAACAAGAAAAACTCTAAAAAAAAAAAACTGGAAGACCACACACATTTGATTAAAAAGAGGGAATCAAATTTTTTTTATTGTATTTGGAAAAAAATTATTTGGACTATGTGAAACAGCAAGGATAGCTCTTTTAAGGATCCTATAAAAAACTGAACAGCAAGAAGAAAATTGATGGTGAATTTATTAACCTTTCCCAGCACACAGCAAAAGCTATTTCAAATGTTTGTTTCACATTTTCCTCACATATGGTTATCTGTTCTGTGGCATAAGAAGCGGTTTACTCGCATTTGGCCCTTGTTACAGTCACATTAATTAGCTTGTAGCTTCTGATCACTAAAGCAGTGTTTGTGTTATAAATCAATTATACACTGAGTTTTCACATGTTTAATTGCATTGAATGTTCACCTAACATGCTCATGAGTTCAGTGGCTTAAAGAAGCAGTTTTCTGATGTTTTGTGCCTGGTATCGTAACAGTAATTAGCTCATTTATGCTCTGGAGAATATGGTATGTACTAACTATATGGGCCTAAATGCAGATTATTATGATAAAGCTGATCAGCCACAGCATGAAGTTATGGGAAAGAGTAGTAGAAGCTAGGCTTAGAAAACAGGTGAAGATCTGTGAGCAGCAATATGGTTTCATGCCGAGAAAGAGCACTACAGATGCAATGTTTGCTCTGAGAATACTGTTGGAAAAGTACAGAGAAGGACAGAAAGAGTTACATTGTGTGTTTGTGGACTTAGAAAAAGCTTATGATAGGGTGCCAAGAGAAGAGTTGTGGCATTGTATGAGGAAGTCTGGAGTGGCAGAGAAGTATGTTAGGGTAGTGCAGGACATTTACAAGAATATTGTGACAGCGGTGAGATGCGCAGTTGGAATGACAGACTCATTCAAGGTGAAGGTGGGATTACACCAAGGATCAGCTCTGAGTCCTTTCTTGTTTGCAGTGGTGATGGACAGGTTGACAGATGAGATCAGACAGGAGTCCCCATGGACCATGATGTTTGCAGATGACATTGTGATCTGTAGTGAGAGTAGAGAGCAAGTTGAGTCTAGTCTGGAGAAGTGGAGATATGCTTTGGAGAGAAGGGGAATGAAAGTCAGTAGAAGCAAGACTGAGTACATGTGTGTGAATGAGAGGGAGCCCAGTGGAATAGTGCAGTTACAAGGAGTAGAAGTGGTGAAAGTAGATGAGTTTAAATATTTGGGGTCAACTGTTCAAAGTAATGGAGAGTGTGGTAGAGAGGTGAAGAAGAGAGTGTAGGCAGGGTGGAGTGGGTGGAGAAAGGTGGCAGGAGTGATTTGTGACCGAAGAATATCAGCAAGAGTGAAGGGGAAAGTTTACAAAACAGTAGTGAACCAGCTATGTTGTACGGTTTAGAGACGGTGGCACTAACAAAAAGACAGGAGGCAGAGCTGGAGGTGGCAGAGCTGAAGATGTTGAGATTCTCTTTGGGAGTGACAAGAATGGACAAGATTAGGAATGAACATATCAGAGGGACAGCTCAGGTGGGACGGTTTGGAGACAAAGTCAGAGAGGCGAGATTGAGATGGTTTGGACATGTGCAGAGGAGGGACCCAGGGTATATAGGGAGAAGGATGCTGAGGATGGAGCCACCAGGCAGGAGGAGAAGAGGGAGACCAAAGCGGAGGTTCATGGATGTGCTGAGAGAGGACATGCAGGTGGTTGGTGTGACAGAGGAAGATACAGAGGACAGGGTGAGATGGAAACGATTGATCTGCTGTGGCGACCCCTAACGGGAACAGCCGAAAGACAAAGAAGAAGAAGATGACAACATTGTCAGAATAAGAAATATCTCATGGCTCCCCCAAAATTTGCATCTTTGAAAAGTAGGCATGAAATTGTCTTTTTTTTCCCCTCCCTCTTCCTTTCTCTTTGGTAGTCAGCTCTGCTTTCTGCCTGCAGAGGATAGAGCTCTACCTTTCATGGCTGTCTGTCTGCTACAAAACATGTAGCACTAAAGTGCATTAAAATCTTTGATTTTAGACTTTACAAATGTTTTTAAACTGTTAAGCTTTATTCACTATGGCCACAAAAACATGTTAGCGGTCTAAAAGTCATCAGCACTAAATTACCGGACGCCAATTGGTCCGCTAATGGTTTTCAAAGTTATCTGGAAAGCTAATCTGCTAATGAAAACATTATCTTCGATAATTAGCAGTTAGCGGATTAGCGGAACTGTGCCCACCACTGCACATACATGTTTAGATAATGAACGCCAGGGATCTGTAGTTGTGTGTTTGCACTGAACTGCATGTGCACATTGTGTGTCTGTAGGAGCACATCTTGACTGAATAGGAGATGGTGAGCAAGCTGTGTTTAATTTAATTCCAGACACTTTTCTGTAACAGATGCCGCTCTGTCATGCTGCTGTAAAAACTGCCGTTGAGCCGTTTAAACTGAAGGTCAGGTTGGCCCATTCTTTATATTTGAGTAAGCAAACTGTCTCCCTGAAGAACAAATAAAGAGAGAAACCCGAGATGACACACAACAATGAGAACATGAGGAACGTATCAGATAACATCAGGACTTCATCTGTCATCATATGAAAGGAAATGTTGATGGTATTGGTTCATGAGGGGTTTTTTACAGTGTCGCATTGTTTTGAATCTAATCTCCTGCTGTATTTGTTTACTGTAATTAGTAATGATGTTCACTTTCCCACAGCACTGGAAGTTAAAACAGACTTCATGATGTTATGTTTGGGATGGCTTTTCCACCAGCTAGCTGTGATATGAGTTGCAGGTTTATATTGGTTTACATCAAGACACAGACTGAAATGAATCCTAATTGTTACAGAGCCTTGATTGCTTTGTTATATCCCGGGGTGAAAATGTTGGCAAATGTAATTCTGTAAAATAACACTTGGCAGGTTGCAGGTTGTTGGTTTTAGTACAGTGTGTTCAGTGTGCTCATTGGCTTTTCTTAAAGTCAGGTAATTCTGCACAAAGCACATCATATGTTGACAAAACAGTGAGCTCATTTGACTTGAGTCATAGTTTCTCATCAGGTTTCTATTTCCTGTCAACCTGCTTAAAATACAAGGTAGTTGGGTTTTACGAAGACAGGATGATTAAGAACGAGTTTAAGAAGCTGTCGGTCACCTTCACTTAGTCATAGCCTACAATATACAGTCAGGCACACAAGTGTTTGGACAGTGACACAAGTTTTACAATGCAGCTTTTGTCTGTTGTTCCACCAGTTGTACAGCTTCATGGTGGAGCAACACAGAAGTGGATTTCTTTCTGTTTACAAAGCAGAGTCAAGTGAGATGTTGTCTAGTGGATTAATGGCTCTGCAAGCAATGGGCCACAGTGCACAACAACAGATGGCAGCCACCACAGCTCCCTGATGTGAAGCAATAAGGTGTAGTTTTGCATTTTTCTATGAGTGTGCACCCGTCCATGTTTCATTTGACGACCAATATAAACATGGACACACAAATGGATGCTATTGTACTTGCAGTTTGCTGAATGTAAAAAATACAACAAGTAGCATTGACTGATGCTGTACGCTGTTGCACCAGGAGGTAGATGGAGGCCCAAAGTGTGTTTTGAACAAGCTGGAAAAATTTCATAAATGCTCACGCAACATAATCTGCTGACAATGTTGAGCATAATTACATTTTTTGCGAAAATATGTCTCAGTAGTGTGCCTTCATATGTCTGAGCTCATATTTGTAGGTAGTTTTAACAGTTACCTAAGTACAAATCAGTTTTGTAGTCATGTTTTGAGTCCATCTGGCTTTTGGAATGTAATTTAATGTAAGGTGACTGGTGTTCACATTGGTTGTGTTCTGGTTTATTCAGAGAAAAGTTTTTTTTCTCAGTTGCTGTGGAAAAACAAAACCTGTAGCTGACCTAATTTCAGGCTAACCACAAAACCCACTTTTCTCAGCACACAGAACATGAGAGTCTCAATAAATCAAAATGAAGTGTAATCCTGAACCCCCCCCCCCCCCCCCCCCCGCATAGTATTGCTTGACTGCTTGATTAATTGCAAAAATCATTAGTAGAACACAACAATTGCAAAACAGTTGATGCTACAAGTGAACATTGAGTTATTCCTTCTCCTTATGTACTGGTTTCACTGCTAGTTTTTCCTTGAGCTGTCTTCTCTTATTTACCTCCACTCTCTATTAAAGAGGTGGGACTCATGACATCTCTTGCTCAGGATTGGTTTGGCATTCTTAGCATTTAGTTCATGAACAGCTGGACTGCACAGCTGTTGGTGCAGCAGACCATTGAAGGTTACACAGACAGTAATCCCTGAGTCTGGAAAATGTCAGAACACCTCTCTTCTTCTATATCCTCTAATTTGGAGCAGAGTCCTGTCTGAAGAGAACAGGTCTTATCCATCATAAATATGTGCTTTGATTCATAAGACACTATAACAGGTGGATCACACATGCTTTAGTTTGGCAGGTTGGAACTTTGTGTGACTGTTGGCTCATTTAAATTTTTTAGGTGTACGAGGGCTGTCCGTAAAGTATAGGTCCTTTTTATTTTTTTCAAAAACTATATGGATTTCATTCATATGTTTTTACGTCAGACATGCTTGCACCCTCGTGCGCATGCGTGAGTTTTTCCATGCCTGTCGGTGACGTCATTCGCCTGTGAGCACTCCTTGTGGGAGGAGTCGTCCAGCCCCTCGTCGGAATTCCTGGTTTTCAGTGAAAATTTTAACAGCTGATGAGATTTTGAGGTGATTCTGTCGCTTTAAGGACTTTTCACGGTGCGAGACGTCGTGCAGCGCTCTCAGGCGGCGTCATCAGCCTGTTTCAAGCTTAAAACCTCCACATTTCAGGCTCTATTGATCCAGGACGTCGTGAGAGAACAGAGAAGTTTCAGAAGAAGTCGGTTTCAGCATTTTATCCGGATATTCCACTGTTAAAGGAGATTTTTTTTAATGAAAGACGTGCGGACGGGTCCGCGCGTTGGGACGCAGCCGACGCGGCGTGGCGGCACAGGAAAAACACCTCCGTGTTGATAACCATTTGTAAAATCCAGTTGGCTTTTGATGGCTTTCAGTGGAGTGAGTATATGAGAAATTGTTTATCAGCTGGAGATGTTCCAACGTGTCCTTAAGGCTTCCAACAGAGGTGTTTTTCCTGTGGCGGAGCGTCGCGGCGGCTGCGAGCCGACGCTGCAATCCGCCCGCACGTCTTTCATTAAAAAAATCTCCTTTAACAGTGGAATATCCGGATAAAATGCTGAAACCGACTTCTTCTGAAACTTCTGTTCTCTCACGACGTCCTGGATCAATAGAGCCTGAAATGTGGAGGTTTTAAGCTTGAAACAGGCTGATGACGCCGCCTGAGAGCGCTGCGCGACGTCTCGCACCGTGAAAAGTCCTTAAAGCGACAGTATCACCTCAAAATCTCTCATCAGCTGTTAAAATTTTCACTGAAGACCAGCTTAATTTTTCGAACCATGTCCACTTTGATGTGTCTCACAGGTTTAGAAAAAAGTTTGATCAAACAAAGCGCCAGTCTCTCAGCAACTTCTCAGACAAAGGAATTCCGACGAGGGGCTGGACGACTCCTCCCACAAGGAGTGCTCACAGGCGAATGACGTCACCGACAGGCGTGGAAAAACTCACGCATGCGCACGAGGGTTCAAGCATGTCTGACGTAAAAACATATGAATGAAATCCATATAGTTTTTGAAAAAAATAAAAAGGACCTATACTTTACGGACAGACCTCGTATGTGCAGCAAGGAGGTTAATTCCAGCAAATTGTCAGATTTGTTACCTTCTATCATATTATCTTGATGAATGAACCAATTTGAGTACAAATTGACCACAGTCCCAAAGCAGACATGTTCTGTAGTTTAACTCTCTGAGCCTTAATGATGTTCTCCTGCGTCCTGGACAGCTTTTCATCATATTTCTATTTAAGTCACATCTGGGAGCATGCGCTGGTGCCATACCTTTCTGTGTCAACAACACCCTGGAACCAGCTTGGTTCCTGGATGGAAATCACATACTCAGAAAATGAGTCCATATTTCTATTAACAGCTCATACGAGGTCTATTAGAAAAGTATCCGACCTTATTATTTTTTCAAAAACCATATGGATTTGAATCACGTGTGATCACATCAGACATGCTTGAACCCTCGTGGGCATGCAAGAGTTTTTTTCATGCCTGTCGGTTATGTCATTCGCCTCTGGGCAGTCTTTGAGTGAGGAGTGGCCCACCCTCTCGTTGATTCCCCCCCCATTGTTTAGGAATAGCTCAGAGACTGCTGCTTTATTTGATCAAAATTTTTTCAAAACTGTAAGGCACAACTGAGTGGACACCATTTGATAAATTCAGCTGGTTTTCGGTAAAAATTTTAACGGCTGATGAGAGATTTTGGTCTGGTAGTGTCGCCGTAAGGACGGCCCATAGTGTCCACTCGGATATTCCTCACAGGTCCAGAAAAAATTTTGATAAAGCAATGCGTGCTGTCTCGAGCAGCGTGTGAAACAAAGGAATTCAGCCGAGAGGGCGGGACCACATCTCACTCAAGGCCTGCCTACAGGGAAATGACGTCAACAACACGCGTGAAAAAACTCACGCATGCGCACGAGGGCTCAAGCATGATTGGTGTAATTGCACGTCATTCAAATCCATATAGTAAAAAAATAAATAAATAAAAGGGTCGGTTTATTATCTAATAGACCTCGTACATTTACTGTGTTCTAGATGAATCAGAAGAAGTTTCAGAATCAGAAGAAGTTTATTGCGCACAAAAACAGACAAAAACAGGGAGCACCAGAATGCCAGGGCGCCTTCACGTGGCACCATCTTGGAAGCTTGGAATCTTGGAATATGTGTTCTACATGAATATGTCTCACATTCAGAAAGCCGAGATTGTTCTGAACACTTTGATATGCCGCACATAGGCTTTATACTAAAGAAAGTTTCTTAAAAAGGGAATTTCTTAAAGTATGGTGAAATTAAGAAAATTCCCTTGAGGGCACTAAGGGTTGAAATTAATTTCTCGCTGGTCATCAACATTTTAAAATTACAGCCAGTACAGAGAACTTGCAGAAACATGCTGCATCATTTCAGATTCTTGAGTATAATTTGTTGGTTTTGTTCGAAACCTGCTAGGATTCTACAACCCCTGGCAAAAATTATGGAATCACCGGCCTCAGAGGATGTTCATTCAGTTGTTTAATTTTGTAGAAAAAAAGCAGATCACAGACATGACACAAAACTAAAGTCATTTCAAATGGCAACTTTCTGGCTTTAAGAAACACTATAAGAAATCAAGAAAAAAAGATTGTGGCAGTCAGTAACGGTTACTTTTTTAGACCAAGTAGAGGAAAAAAATATGGAATCACTCAATTCTGAGGAATAAATTGTGGAATCACCCTGTAAATTTTCATCCCCAAAACTAACACCTGCATCAAATCAGATCTGCTTGTTAGTCTGCATCTAAAAAGGAGTGATCACACCTTGGAGAGCTGTTGCACCAAGTGGACTGACATGAATCATGGCTCCAACACGAGAGATGTCAATTGAAACAAAGGAGAGGATTATCAAACTCTTAAAAGAGGGTAAATCATCACACAATGTTGCAAAAGATGTTGGTTGTTCAGTCAGCTGTGTCTAAACTCTGGACCAAATACAAACAACATGGGAAGGTTGTTAAAGGCAAACATACTGGTAGACCAAGGAAGACATCAAAGCGTCAAGACAGAAAACTTAAAGCAATATGTCTCAAAAATCGAAAAATGCACAACAAAACAAATGAGAAACGAATGGGAGGAAACTGGAGTCAACGTCTGTGACCGAACTGTAAGAAACCACCTAAAGGAAATGGGATTTACATACAGAAAAGCTAAACGAAAGCCATCATTAACACCTAAACAGTTTGGGGATGATTAAATCATTTTTCAAGATGATAATGCATCTTGCCATAGAGCAAAAACTGTGAAAACATTCCTTGCAAAAAGACACATAGGGTCAATATCAACGAGCAGATCTGATTTGATGCAGGTGTTAGTTTTGGGGATGAAAATTTACAGGGTGATTCCATAATTTTTTCCTCAGAATTGAGTGATTACATTTTTTTTTTTTTCCTCTGCTTGGTCTAAAAAAGTAACAGTTACTGACTGCCACAATCTTTTTTCTTGATTTCTTATAGTGTTTCTTAAAGCCAGAAAGTTGCCATTTGAAATGACTTTAGGTTTGTGTCATGTCTGTGATCTGCTTTTTTTCTACAAAATTAAACAACTGAATGAACATCCTCCGAGGCCGGTAATTCCATAATTTTTGCCAGGGGTTGTATTTGCATTTTATTATAGTAAAGGTATGTCCAATTAATGATTCAATTTCAATAAAGAAACATACAGCAAAATGTTTGATATAATGTGGGGCTCCTTGCTATCAATGACTTCAGATTGTTTTTTGTGTTTGTTTTTTTTTGTGTGTGTGTGTGTTTGTTTCTTTTTTTGTTTGTTTTTTTTTTGAAGATGAGAGAAGAATTTAGCTTCTGGGCTAACTAGCATGATATTGAAATAATAGCTTAATTGTCATAGCTTAGGGACAGGTGCACCTGCAAGTCTGCTTTGAAGGGTTTCTGCAGTTCATGTGATTTCATCTGATTCTGGAAAAAAAATAATTGATGGGACAGTTATGCCATTTCATGGTGTGATCATAACGTCACCCACACCATTTGATTACAAATAACTTACTGATTGATATAAGCTTTACATAGCCTCTCTAGCCCAAGGATGGGTATCAGTGTACCATGAAGGGTGAGGGCGGTGCAGGTTTTCCTTGCGACCAGTCACCTCATCAGGTGGTTTTATTGATGAGCTTCTCCTTTTAATTTAAATTCCTGATCATGTGTGAACCACCTGCTGTTTTCTTTAAGGATATCTGTGATGCTACATGGAGACAAGTAAGGCTTTCGCATGAGCCACAACACCTCGGTGATTAAAATGTAAATATAGTATGTAAATATAGTTTATGATTGTTTAATTGATTGAGGGGCTTTATTGAATGTACATCTTGTACATAAGACAGTAGGATCTTAATAATTAATTAAACAGCTGCAAATGATAAAAAAACAAAAGGTTCATACGCAGTGGTGGGCACACTTCCGATAACAGATCATTATCGGATTATCTTTTTTTGATAAATTTAAAAACCATCATTGGACTAATTATTTTCCGATGAATTGCCGTCCGATAACGTAGTAAACCAAGCTGAACAGTGAAAAACATTTTTAAAATTTTAAAGCAGTTGAGACCTACCTGTTAAAAGTTTCCTAATAGGTATGTTGTTCTACCCTCTGCAAACAGAAGAGAGCTGTTTTCAGAAGAAACCACTCTATCCTCTGTAAGCAAAGGAGAACTGGTGACCAAAAAAAAAAAAAAAAAAAAAAATCTATTTCTTTTAACACCATACTGATATAATCGCAAAATCACCTAAGTCATCCAGAGGCATACATTTTTAACTTATGGTTCAAATTTTAACCTACTCATTTTGGAAAAGTTATTTAAAATTACTGTCATGTCTGAGTTTTATAAAGTGAAAATATCAGATATATGTTTTTGTTTTAAAGTAATGTGCTAATTTTTAAGGTTTTGTGAGCACATGCTGTGCCAGGCAGCAATGCATTATGGGTAGCATAGGGTAATCTCAGACGTTCACGACAGGACAAATGCATTTCAGACACTCTGTTCAGGCTCCACGGACAACAGCATTAAACTCTAGTGCTTAAAACTCTTGTGAATATATTCTCTGGGTTTATAGACGTTAGTGTATTTGCGTTTGTTAAATTCCACGCATCTTAAATGTAGCAGACACGGATTAGCTGGTATTTTGTTTGGCAAGTTTTCAAGGCCACTACTGCCATCTACTGGCCAGTAGTGTTCATGGCAGTATTCGCCCCAAATACTAAGCATCTGGGTACCAGTAGATGGCAGTGTTCTATTTACTTTAACCCGGTTATATCAGATGGTGGTCAAATCAACTTTTTGGCTTTGCAAATGGCTTTTTTTTTTCTTTTTTTTTTTTTTTTTTTTTACAAATTAAGTTTAAAAACAAAACAACAACAAAAAAACATTACAAGACAGCTCTGCGGTTGGATGCTTGTCGCTTTTAGCAGCAGGAGGTGGTTGTGAGATGTTAAAGCTTGTTACTTCACTACACGATGCAGGACGCGCGATTAACCTGAAACTCGGTCCAAAAATTCTCGCACGAATGAAAAATCATCTGAAAAATGGCCAAAACACGCACAGTGTAAAGCCAACATTTATGTGTCAAGATAAGGCTTTTCAGAACTGACCAATTGTTAACCTTGTCCTTTGTTTTATCTGTTTTTATTATTTATTATTGCATTTTAACCCGTGAAGCGCTTTGTGACTTGTCTGTGAAAGGCACTATATAAATAAATTTACTTACTTACTAATATTGAGTGCATGTTTTACAACATCATAAAACATGCACACATCATCAAATGTGCGCACGGCATTAATAAAACATGTGCACATTCTCTCCACATGCAAAACATTTTGCGATGACACTTCCAGGGCTCCGTAAAAATGCCTGTTTTTACAAATAAAAATGGAATATTTTACAAAAGCACATTTATCTTTAAATGTTGGTTTACATAATGAATGACTGAACCAATCAGTGTTTAGCAGAGGCACTTTACCCAGAATGCTTTGCGGTCTGTGTTTGTTGCAAAACCTCAGAATTAGTGCATTATTCAACATTAAAAGATATGTTATATTTTAACTTTGTACAAATGACAGAATTGACATTAATGGAGTTATTCTATCAGTATTTTCACAAAACCATAAGTTAGTATGACTTTATTTTTCAAGACCACCGCCTGACCGGACCATTACGATTAGCCAAGAGCTGTTTTTGTGGGTGCAAGATTCGTCTGTGCAGCTTCCTACAGGGGGCATCATGGTGAAACAAAGAAATACTGACTCATTCTTTGGGTCTTTTGTCGCTTTTGATGTTTTCAAAAGTGATCTTGTTAAAAATCAATTTCAGCTTCTTAGTAATTGCAAATGTACCAGGAGACAACACAGGAATTTATCGGTTATCGATTATCTGTAACTTCCGATACATTTTTGGATGGTTTATCGGTTTATCTTTATCTCTGAGGGTATTTTAGTATTGTATTATTTTTAAATTTTGTTGATAGACCCAGTAAAACTTGAATAATGATTAATAATTTTTGCCAGGCTTTTTCCTGAAATATGTTAATGTGTGGAGCACCGCCCCGTGCGATCACTTTGTCCAGCACGTGCGCATGAACGAGACGTTTCTCAAGCTCTTGTCTCTCTACTCAGAACAATTACAATCAGAAACAAAGCCAGCCGTTTGGTGGGAAACGCATTGCCAATGTGTGAAGCGCTGTGCCGTGTGATCACTTTGGCCAGCACACACGTGTGAATGAGTTTTTTTTCACTCCTTCTCTCTGTTCGGAACAGTTACAATCTGAAACAAAACCATGACTTTTCCTTTGGCTTTGGTTATGCCTAGGGATGGGTATTGATAAGATTTTATCTATCGATGCCATTATCGATTCCCTTATTGATACCTCATGAATTTTGTACTAAAAGTAGGCTTTACAGGTTTTCTATGTATTTCCTTGAGTCTTAAAGTAAATAAATATGAAATTAGTCACTGTATCCTTGATCTCTGGACATAAATAAAAATAAACAAAATGGTGTTTCACTTGGTGTTTTCACTTTGAAGTTTTTTAATTCAGACTGGATTCTATCGTTCTAGCTTGACTTGTCAAACACGTTGCGTTTGGAGCTGTGTAAACAGAACGGAGGACGATTCTCGTTTCTTTCTCGCAACAAGACAGGATTCCCAGTTAGTAACTTTAATCCAAAAGTGAATCACAACTCATTCAGGGATGAAAGTGGTGGAAAAACAAAAAAAGATGAAACCCAAAATTACCCCCCAACACCACCTGCATGAAAATGTTTCAATTCTAGAAGCTCTGAAATGCAATCTAGTACTATTCCAGACGATAAACTGGAGTAAGTGCCGCATCCATTTAGGTGAGAGAAAAAAATACAACTTTCCTTATTCAAATTCATTCCAGTAGTATTCTGCTCTTACTAGGATGCAGCAGTTTTCTAGCTTGGCTGATAGCTCTGGAGGAAATCACTGAAGTAATTAACAAACTGAAAATATGGTTTGACCGAAACAAACTGTCATTAAACTTAAGTAAGAAAAAGATGAAATGGAGGTGTGAGAGTCACTAGGTGTTCACAGGAAACACTTATTTATTTCTGTATGTATTTATTTATGTTCATTGTTAGTTGCTATTATTTATTTTCTGTTGTGTTTCTATTCGGGTTCTTTTTGTCTCTTTCTCTAAAATTGTATATAATAATCATTAGATTATTAATATATAAGCAAATTTAAGGAATATTACAATTTGAAAACAAATGCACCCGAACGTGATGACAGCTGCAGTTGCTAAATGCTAACTTTTAACATTGAAAATGCCATAGACATCCTAATGCGTTAGCATCGCTCCCGTTTTAAGTTATAAAATACATCTATCAACTGTTTCAGAAGACCATAACAGGTCGGTTTAACATAGAAAAGGTAAATAATACTCAGACGTATGCTCTTTAGGGTTTTAGCGGGGGAAAATTAAGCGAAAGAAAGAAATAAACGAAGCAATCGATCGAAGCATTGCTTCAATCTGCAAACCACTGCTTCGATTGGTTCTAGGTTCAAAGCAAAGCCGCGCTGCAGAAAAGTTGATTAAGGACCCGCTGCAGGGTCTGTAATCAATGTAGAGAAATTATCATTTTCCTGACAAACACCCGCCAAAACAACGGCCACTCTGAAACGCTGAAGGACGGATAACAGAATTGTTAAGCACAAAGCTTATTGATGTCGGTGGATCGAATCATTTCTTAACGATACCCGAAAGGAACCGGTTCTCGATACCCATCCCTAATTATGCCTTTCCCAACAATTGGCTGTGCTTTTTCCCCAAATGATAAATACAGTGTTCGCAAACCTATTTATTTGGATGTGAATGCATGCTGCCTTCATGCGCACATGAACGTCTGTCTCCCTCTTTTGTCACCTCTGGCTGATGCAAAAAAAAAAAAAAAAAAAAAAAAAAGTCTTCCCCTTTTTCATTGGTGGAAACACATGATGTCACCAATAAAAACTGACCCCCTGTGGTTGCAGATGTCACTCGGAGAAGAGAAAAAAAAAAGTGTCAGGCCTGTTATGTTCAACACAGGGCCTTTTGATGGACTGGAATTGTTTTTCTGAGTGACACAAATATAATTTGTGTGGCATCTGATTGTTTTGTAAATAGTTGTACAAAAAAACCACCTGAAGAATTTCCTGCATTTTAATGGAAATAGTTGCATATAACTTTGTTTATATACAAATTTGTACATATGTTTTTGAAATTTACAATTTATATTTGCATTCTAAATTATAAAAATGAATGGTTTGTTAAACATGTATGTGGTTTTCACAGTTAAAAAAAACTTTTTTCTTTTTCGGATTTCATGTTTTTGTGTGAAATTGGGTTCACTGTTTTAATGTAGTATGTTAGAATGAAAGAAAAATTGTAAAGTCACACAGGCGTGGTTCTGCTGAAAACAAATTATGCCAAACAAGACAAAGTAAACAGTTTTTTAAAGTAAACTATGAAGGTAAAACCAAAAGTAGTCAAAAACGGCCAATTATTGACACAGTGATTCACTGTCTCCGCCTGAGCTTCCTCCCCCCCTTGTGCGGTTACATAAAAAGAGCAAGTGATGTCAAAAGGGCATTTCACACAACATATACGAGGTCTGTTAGAAAACTATCCGACCTTTTTATTTTTTTAAAAAACTATATGGATTTGAATCGTGCGCTTGCATCAGCCAAGCTTGAACCTTCGTGCGCATGCGTGAGTTTTTTCATGCCTGTTGGTTGCATATTTCGCCTGTGGGCAGGCTTTGAGTGAGCACTGGTCCCCCTCATCGGATTTTCAACAAAAAGCGCAACAAAAAGCACGTCCGTGTTGGAAGTCTCACAGGACAAGTTGTGACATGCCCAACTGTTACACAATTTCTCGGATACTCACTCGACTGAAAAGCCACCGAAAGCCGTCTGAATCTTCCGAATGGTTTCCAACACGGACGTGCTTTTTGTTGCGCACCATTGCGGCTCCATCCCGACGCGCGAATTCCTCCGCACGTCTTTCGTTACAAAATCTCCTGTAACAGTGGAATGTGCCGCAAAAGTGCTGATGTCCAACTCTTCTGCAATTTCTCTGATAGTCAGACAACGTCCCGGATAAACACAGCCTTCACTTTGGAAATGATCTGGTTGTTTCAGCCTGTCCATGGCCACTCGGAGCGCGGTGCGCCCTCTGCCATTGTGCGCCGTCTTTAAACCGGTTGTAACGCTCCTTAATCTGTGTGACGCCCAGAGTATCCTCACCGAAAGCCGTCTGAATCTTCCGAATGGTTTCCACCTGGCTGTCTCTCAGAGTTCCTGGAAAAATTTGATTCAGCGCTGCTCCAGTTGCTCAGCCATTTCCCTGACAATGAAAATCCGACGAAAGGGGTGGACCAGTGCTCACTCAAAGCCTGCCCACAGGCGAATGACGCAACCGACAGGCGTGAAAAAACTCACGCATGCGCACGAAGGTTCGAGCTTGGCTGATGCAAGCACACGTGATTCAAATCCATATAGTTTTTAAAAAAATAAAAGGTCGGTTAGTTTTCTAACAGACCTCGTATGCACAATATGTTGCATCGTCTAATAATTTGTGGATGATTATGTGTTCTTCAAAAGTGAAAGGAGGAGGAATGTGCATCGTTCCCAGGTGCAGCTGTGATAATAGTTGGTGTGATTATGACATTCACAGGTGCTTCTGAGAGGCTCGTGTGTGCTGATGTACAGTACAGTCTCACTTTCTGTGACTTGTTCCTCTCACACTGTTTTCTCCTCTCACTACCACTCATTTTCCTTCTCACTTACTCTTCAGCTGTCTCAACTGTGTGTAATCCATCTAACACCCTCTGACTGTGATGTAACCCACAGCCATGCTCACAGAACATGGTCAGAGAAATAATCACAAATAGAAGGCATTCAGAGAGCGCATCCATCCGCCAAAACCACATGTTCCCTAACACTTAAAATGTTTTCTGGGTTTATTATGTTCCAGATGAAATTCAAAATATAATCCCTCTTTTGTTCTAGGACTCTTCCCATCTGCTGTTAAATAGATCTTCAAGGCTTAAATGAGGCTGCAGCACAAAAGACAGCTGGTACGACAACAGAATAACACTTGAATCATTTGCCCATAACTGTTAAGTTATATCTTCATGTAAAACTCACTTTCTAGCCAATTAGACTCATAGTGCTTGTTGTGATTTGGCACTATATAAATGAAAATAAATTAAATTAAATATGAAAGGTGTTTTGACTCATGCGGAGCTTGTGTGGAACAGGAAGAGAACAAATCTCTAATCATTCACCTCAGTGCTGCAGTTTTGTTCAGCGGGATGCCAATGCGTCAGTGATTATTGATTTCCAAACATATGGCTATTTGGATTTTTTTTCTTTCTTTTTTATTATATCCATTATTCTTCATTGCTGTCAAAAAAAAGTCTAGATGGCTTTTTTCTTTTTTCTTGATGGCATCACATCCATGCAATGGCACACTGTCAAACTGAATTCTAATGGCTACTACAATGGTTTATACGGTTCACCCTTAGTATAAACTAAAGCGGCATCAACAAGACAAAAATGAACTTCCAAATCAAATATGAGCTCAGCGAGTTCTATAAAATACAATAGTCTGCTAATTACACATGTAAGTCTACTAGATGTAAACACTTCAATCAGGTGTGACTGATTTCGGCAGAAGACTAGCAAAGGAGCAAACTAGAAGATGAGCAAATGCTCTACTGCCTGCCGACTTTGTATTTGCTGTGGGAACGCATAATGGGTTCACATCTTGAGAATCAATGGCTCGTGCTGACAGATAACTAGGGCTGCAGCTATCGATCATTTTAGTAATCGAGTATTCTGTCGATTATTCTGGCGATTAATCGAGTAATCGGATAAAAAGTACTTTTGTGTTTTTAAACATCAATAGTCCAGGGCTCTCCCTAAGCAATAGCACAATGTCACTGTGCCAAAGTGTTGGCATTTTGCTGAAATGGCGATGGGATGTGGCTTTCTGTTTTGTTTTCTCCAACTTGTAAAATTTAACCATTTTGAAGTTTGTTTGTTTGTTTGTTTTTTTTTTTATAAAGGTTGATGGACTGGGTCCCTGTGATTTTTTTTTTTTTTTTTTTAATCCCTCTTTCTCTGCAATTCAGCAGATGCATTTCAGCTAGAGGTTGAACATGCAGCCTCGCAGTCAGTTTTTTTTAAATTATTATTTTATTTAAGTTACCGTGTTTGTGAAGTGTTGTGTGTTGCCCAAAAAAGCAAAAATTTAAAAGTCAAACGCTCAGTGTGAGTCTGAGGGAAACACAGAAGAAAGAATGGACTTCTGCTGTTTGTCAATGTAGCCAGTGTTACAGAGCTGTGACTCGCCTGGTCTGACAGCCCTCACACTGGGCAGAGAGAGACAGCAGCCGGCCACCGGGTCAATAGTCCCTCCCCACGTAAAGCAGACTGTGTGTTTTTTAAATAGACAAACGCACTGCTTCGCTTTAAATGCACAGTAACTCTATTTCAGATGATCAGCGTGGACCATCTTTCTCTTAAAAGGCTTCATTTTACTCTGTGTCACGTTGGAAAGCGGTAGCTATCGTTGCTAATTTCATTAGCTGTTATGCTCCAGTCTTTTTTTTCCTGCGGACGTTGCAGCGCCACACACAGGCCTGGTATATGTACTACAACGTTAAACGAAGCTTCGAGGCACAGAATTTGCCTTGAACATTTTTGTAATCGAATTATTCGAGTTAATCGACTAATCGTTTCAGCCCTACAGATAACGTCAACCAGTTCAACTCAGTACGGTGGTGCACAACCATTCAGTGTTTTTATACAGTGATGGGAGTTTTCAGGGAATTCCCGGAAATCTAGGTATTTTGCAATGAATGTTTCCAAGTTACTGTTGTTTTTCCTGGCCCGCGTCAGATTTCGTCTGTGGTCTGATTTCATGATGATCATATTTGTAAAATCGTTTGGAAAAGTCTCTGAGACGCCACAGTGGATATTAAGTCTCAGATTTTCACGTCCTGCTCTGAGGCTGAGGAATAAATTCAAATTTACAAAAGCGGCGACCCAATTTATTTATTTATTTATTTTTAAATCCCTGTCTATATGGAAAAGCTATCCCTTCCAGTGAGTCTTTGATCTTATATCATGTTTTTGATGGATTTTGTTGTTAGTTGATGTCATTACAGTTATTTCACACAAATCAAAATCTATCTTTGGGATGAATTTACTTCACACTGTCGCCAATGCAAACTCTGTTTCTGCATTTTATGGTTTCTTCTGTTACAATATTCATGTGGATGAAAATATGATAAACATTTAACATGCTGTAAAAGTCAAATATTAATGTGAAAAACATTTGCGCATCATTTTGCATGACACATAAATTGTCAGTATCCCAGAAATACAGACGTCATCATTGGATGGAAAAATCGGTGTTATTGCGTTTCCCATTTATATTAGTGAATAAGAATCAAATTTAAACCAAAATTAGTGTTCCTGAGAACTAAATGATGCTGGTGACTTAATGAAGAGTAGGGGCAGCTTTACTTTATCAAATTTAATGTTTTGTTCATGTTAAGACACTGTCAGGTGTTACAAGAGTACAAATTGCGGAACTTAAATGTTTGGATAAATGTAGAGATAGAACAGTAATAGTCCAATGTGAATGTAGTTTTCTGAAATAGTCATAACACTGCATTCTAATTCATGTGACAGACTGTGTATTTTAATTCTGTCATCTTGCTACTATGGGAAATATGTTTTTATGACTAAAACGTGCAAGAAAATGGGACTGAGAAATAGCTCTCTTTTAGCTTAGTAATATTTCAAAAATTTTGGGTGAGGTTCCCCAAACCCCCCACTAGGTGCAGCAGCCCCAATGTCATAAAAAAAAAAATCTGGACTTCTCTTTTGAAGGGCCACTCACATCACTGTTAATATGTTTGTAGCAAAATCTTGAAATCTCGTCTTGTATGAACAGAGAGCCAGTGAAGAGATCCCAATGTTGGAGTAAAATCATCACATTTTTAAATCTAGTAGCAGCCAAATTCTGAATCTTTTAAAGAATTGTGCTACTATTTTGAGTAGGGTTGGGTATCGAGAACCAGTTCTTTTTGGGTATCTTTAAGAAATGATTTGATCCACCGATATCGATAGTCTTTTTGCTTAATGATTCCCTTATCGGTCCTTCAGAGCAGCCGTTGTTTTTGAGAGTGTTTGTCTGGAAAATGATCATTTCTCAACGTTGATTGCAGACCCTGCAGCAGGTCTGTAAACGACCGCTTCTGCAGCGCAACTCCACTTTGAAGTGTGAACCAATGAAGCAATGCTTGGATACGCTGGCTCGTTGGTTCTTTGATTCGCTGCTCTTCAGAAGCGGCAAGTCCGCTTCTTAACCTTTCGCAGAGCCATTAAAATATGTTAATTGTGAGTCATTTTTGTGTGGATTAAAGTCACTAACCGGAACTCTTGTTGCTGTCAATAAATGAGAATCATCCTCCATTCCATTGGCACAGCTCTAAACGCTGCGCCGCTCTCTGCTGAGACAGAGTCCGGTCAGAATTAAGTTCAAAACGAATTGCTGCTTTAAATAAAATGACACCTCTTCCCAACCGCTGTAATACAGACAATAAACTACAATCGACAAAAACATTTTTTTTTTCCTTCCAAAATGAGACGTGCTGCGTTCTTTATGAATTACATCCTGACATGCAGCACAGCCAGCTGCAAGAGCTCAGCTCAGATGTATCTAGCGACATTCATGCCAATAATGTCTGAAAGGAAATGCTTTTGACAAAAACTACAGATTTTGTTTATTTCTTTTTATGTCCAGAGATCAAGGATCTACTATGTAGAGTTTATTATGTCCATGGTTTAAGGATCCAGTGACCAATTTCACATGTATTTACATTAAGACTCAATAAAATGTTGTTGACATAGAAAACCTGTAAAGCCTACTTTTAGTACAGAGAAAATTCACAAGAGATATCGATAAGCGGAATCGATAATGGTATCTATCGATAAAGTCTTCTCAATACTCATCCCTAATTTTGAGTCAAGTCAGTAAAATGTAAGTTGCAGTTCTCAACAAAGAGGTCACATATTTAAAATGCAGTTGTGCTGGATATAGATATCCACAACCAAAGAAGGTGGACAGTGTTTTCCCGATCTTAAAATGTTGCTGTGACCATTATTTGCCATTTCTTTCTTTTTCTTGTCTTTCAGTAGTTTTCTTACAGTTGCTGGTATGTTGCTGGATTTATGTAAGTGGGACGACCTCTCCCTGAGGTTGGCTGGTTGGATATTTTTAAATACATTTGTCCTCATGCTCTCAGTGAGATTTCTGGCCTGATTAGTCTCCAGCTGAGAGGCCGCGAGATGGATGACACAAAAACACCCTAAATGTATGTGTATATTTAGCACACGTGAGTGCAACAAATATCTTGGACAAGTAAACAGTTCTATATACGTATACAGTTCATTGTGGACAAATGAATGAATAGTGTTACATGTCAGTAAAGTGTGTGTCATTAAAGTGAAGATTTTGTAGAGGGTAAAAGGGGTGATCAGAGGCCATCACTGAGGTAGGGAGGTGGCAGGATTGAGCAGATTTGGTCTTGGGGTTGGGGGTAGTGTTGTACTCTGCCAATAATCTGTGGTCATCACCGAGTTAAGGTGCCCTGACACTTGCATGACTTTGATCCACGTGAGGCGTGCAGGAGAGTAAATTTGTTGTAAACTGTGTGCAGCTTTGTGCAAGTGCGCAAAGAAAATTTTGAAACGTTCAAAGTCTCTATCATGCATTAATTACGTGAACATTGCGCAAACAATTAAAAAAACACTGCATGTGAATGCGAGTGATTGTGTCAGTGGACTGCACCAAAGCGCAGCTCGTCTGAACGATTATAACAAAATGTTAAATCTGTCATAAACGTACTTTTACAGCGCTGCTCACAAGAAGGAATGAACATGCAACTGTTTTACCGGAGGGGGGAGTGAGAGAGAGAGAGAGAGAGAGGAACTAATTTTTTAATATTTTTTTTTATATATGCAGCGCACAAAGAATGAAATCCAGCTGCGGATCAAAGTCGTGCAACTGTCAGAGCACCTTTAAGAAAATGCCTATCGCAAAGTGTTCTTTTTTTACAACATCATACAAGTTTTACTTATGACATTGAAGACTGTATTACGGCACAGCGTGAATCTTTTTTCCTTTCCATTTTATCGGTGTGCTCTTTCTACATGCTTCATTTCATCATTTGCTATCAAGTTTGTGCAGTATGTTGGTGTCAGGGAAGGACATCGTACAGAGGGAGGACAGCGAGAAAGACTGTCAAAAAGTTGGAAAAGGACAATGGAATCAAGAGTGCATGGAATTGGCACTGGCTTGAATTTAAAGTCTGAAATGAATATCTTCATGAACACATTTGAAAGATAAATGAACCAGGAAAAGTATTCCGCATCTTGTGCCATCAGGATGTTAAGCATGTAAAATTAGACATTGTAGGATTTCATACAAGAATAAGTGACTTTTTTATTAATGTAGGCTTTTTCTTCCATTGGAAAAAAGACGTGGCATTTAATGGATTTACAAGAATTCACACAAGAATATGTGATTTTTTTTTTTTTTAACTATAAGGTTGATATTGAATATCATTGTAAAATTGATATTTTACAATGATTTTCAAAGTATTCTTCAAGCTTTAGCTGTGGTTTTTGAAATGCTTTAGCAGTCTTTTCAGTCTTCGTGAATTTCATGTAGTTGAATTGTTCTGAGTTGATGCCTACTTCCATGTATGACTGAGTGAAATATTTTATGAAGGCCAGTGTAGGCTGCAAAGAAACCATTTAATGAGCACCTGTGGAGCTGGGATGCGGTTCAGGGTTGAGTTGTAGGGATGAAACCAGACTCCTATGATCACAGAACAGCTTGCAATGAATTCTCTTGTGTCTGTGGCCTAGCATCACATGCTGGAATTGAGCTGAATCTTGGTCGTATCAACAGCAGTTGTGCGGACAGGTTATAACCTGGGCACTGCTACAGACCTTGCAGGTCTGTGGGGTTTGCACAAGTAGCTAGCTTAAGCCCATGGCAATAAGAATGGTCGCCTTAGCTATATCACCATTATTAGAATACCATGCGCAGTGGTGGAGCTGCTAGTGCTATAACCAGGCACCAGCAATTCATAGACAAATGACACTTTAAAAAATGAAGGCACATCGAGCCAATTTCAGTATGGCCACCATGTCTACAGGTGTACCAATCCAGGCCTTGTAACCAGTTGTCAGTGCCAGCGGTCATGTTGAAATTGCCCAGTGGAACATCCCCATCATTAGGGTTATCAACCACAGAGTGAAGATGAGTCACTACGTCAGTGTTGTCCCTTAAACAAAAACACAATACTCTAGTTTGACCTTCACCAAATGTATGACAGATGTAAAACCTGAGACGAGTGGAAACAGGTGATCAGTCTTCAGCAACTGGCACTTCTTTGGTGTGCTTGTCTATTGGATCAACTGGACCAAATATAATTGTATTCACCATCTGAGAGAAGCCAAAAGAAATTATTAGCTACTTTCTGAGAAATGGCTGCTTCCAGGTCTGTGATCATCAGAGAGCACTGCAATGTGGAGCGTTCTTGGCAGGAGATTCCATGTACCTTCCCACGACACCCCCCCCACCGCACACCCTTTTGGGACCTGAGCATTGCTGTGTGTTGGGTGACACCTCAGCACAACACCAGTCACTAACCCCAAGAGAAATGACCCTTGGTTCTCTGGCACAGCTTCGGTGTTTGTAGTGGCGTTTCTTTGGTTTGTAGTGTAAGTTCATATTGAGAATGAAACATTGCAACACACACACACACACACACACACACAGAGAGCAATTGTATGATGTTCCTGTGTTACATCACCTTATTTATTTCTGAATGTTTTTGTTCAAGGTGTGTTTGTCGGAATGATTGCAATGTTTTTTTGTTTTTTTTTTATTATTTATTATTATTATTATTTTGGGGTCTTTCCTGGAACTTTCAGTAGGCCAATAATTAGAATAATAAACACAAACATGAGTGCTGTGGGGTGATTGTGTTTGGATATGGAAGAAATGTGCTGTGACCCTATTCTGTAATAGTCGGGTGGATGCAGGGGAAGACACAGAGGGAAGCATGTCAAAGACGGAACCTCATTTATCTTCATTAGTTCTCTTCTATTACACTCAGTTTCCCAATAGATATCTAAATTTGCTTTCTTTGTTTAGTGTCACCACTGCATACTGTGACCACTGCATACTGTGGCTGTGCAAACCCAATCACAGCTGCACATGCTACCTTTGAATAGTTACACATTAACTGTCCGTTAATGCTCACTGGCTTTTGCTATTTAACTGTTCAAATATGTGCTTTGATTTTCAACTGTAACCAATGGCCATTTTTAAATTTAATTGCGACATCTATATTATAATAGCCAGGTGGCCTCTGCGTGGGTATGGTTTCGATCACGGATCACTGGGGAGAGCTGACATTTGCCGTTTGGCGATTTTGTATTTTTGTATTTTGGGTCAAGGACAAATGCTGCAAAACCAGAAAGTTGATTGGACTAATATTTTTTGAGAAATTAGCGATATTAGCTAACAACAGTGAACATGGGAGTTCGGGTTTTGGGGTTTTAAATGTGGTTATTGTGGTTCATGTTATTATGGTTCATGTTAGTTTAACGGATTTGTTAGTGTTATTGATTTATTGTGGGTTTTTTTGTATATTTCAATAGGTTTAGTCAGAATGCAGAAATGGCAAAAAGCTCTGCATGTGTGTGTATGACTTTGATTATGGACAAACTTGGGAGAACTGACATCAGCCGTTTGGTATGCTTATGTATTTTGGGTCAAGGATGAATGTTGCCAAAACGGAAGTAATATATATATATATATATATATATTTTTTTTTTGGAGAAACTATGGATATTAGATGATAACAATGGACGTTGATGATTACATTCTGGACGCACACGCCATTCTAGCAGGGAACTATAAATCCTCTATATGTTAAAAGCGTGCATGATTTTATTTAGTTTAATGTAAGTAGATAATATAATTGTAAATACATTAAAAATACATGAGTGACACAAGAAATTGAAGACACTTATTTCCATTGTGGCCCATTTAAAAATCAAATTTGACAAAATAGAAGTAATAATAATAATTATAATAGTGTGTATATGATAACAAGAACCTAAACAATTTATAAATACAATAAGACTGTAAATTAACATTAAAAAATAGGTAATTAACAGGAAATAAAGGTTGAGTTCTTCTAAAAACTGTTGTGGTCTGGTTGTTTTTGTGAATTAATTGCTAGCTGTGGCCTCAGTGTTCGGTCATGTTGACATGGAAAATCCCCTCAGTTTCAATCTTCATCTGTGTAAAGGTTTTACTGCCATGACTCAGATTTTCCTTTTTCTCTCTGGATCTACTAAAACGCTTGCTGCATTTCAGGTTTTCCAACTCTGTACTGTCATAATGGGTATAGTACCATCTTCGATTGATTTCACTGTGCATCCTTTCTTCTTTATCTCTGTAGTATGAGAGAAACCGATGGAGGGGGAGAAGATCTGCTCACTATTATGAGTTCCTAGGATGCTCGACCTGCCAGTACAGTATGGTTTTCTAAGGGTTCCAGAAGCTGAAGACAGGGTGTCAGTGACTGGTAAGTGAAGCCTGTTGAGCTGCATTAGTCTAAATGAGAACCCTGAGCTGTTTTGAATCCGACCTGGTCCTTTCTGTTTGGAGTTTGTAAGTTCTCCCCATGTTTGTGTGGGTTCTCTCTGGGTGAACTGGCTTCCTCTCACTTCCAAACACATGTAGGTTAGAGTAATTGGAGTCTCAAAAATTGTTTGTAGATGTGAGTGAGGGTGTGAATGAGTTTGTCTGTCTAGACGTGTGAGCCCTGCTCTATACTGGTAGCCAGTACTTATTATACCTGAGGGGTGTGCGAACCCGGATCGCGGACAAATTTCTGTTGATTTTGATGATAAACCTTGTACATTTTTACCCAAGGCCATCAAATATGGCCATCGGGTATTGCGAAGACTTTTCATTCGTCCATCCATCTGTCTGTCTGAGTGCAGCATAAGTATAGTCCTATTACTGCCTTGTTTTGTAAATCACTCCACAGGTGTTACCAGGTTACAAAACAGTGTTTCCAGTTTTAGAAGTGTTTATTTCTTGCTAGCATTTACACAGTATATGACAAAGGTGTTATATTTAGCCAAAAATGAAGTGAAGTTAACAGCTAGCAACACCAGGAAGTGACATCACCATGCTAACATCCATGAGCTCATACCATAAAAATAGGAATAGAATGCGAATTTTTAACCTCTTAAAATAGGTCAAGGTTACCCATCTTTAAACTTGTCCAAGGTCTGCGTCATGCAAGGGTGGTGGATAAGTGGTTAATGAGCTGGTTTCAGTGCGAGAGGGCCCCGGTTCAAACCCCACCCCTGCCACATTTCTCCATGTAATGTGGAGTTGCATCAGGAAGGGCGTCCGTTATAACACTTGTGCCAAATCAACATGCAGATCCACCTTGGATCTGCTGTGACCACCCTGCGTGAAAGCAAGGGAGTAGCTGAACAGACTTACAGTAGTGTTCAGAATAATAGTAGTGCTATGTGACTAAAAAGATTAATCCAGGTTTTGAGTATATTTCTTATTGTTACATGGGAAACAAGGTACCAGTAGATTCAGTAGATTCTCACAAATCCAACAAGACCAAGCATTCATGATATGCACACGCTTAAGGCTATGAAATTGGGCTATTAGTAAAAAAAAAAAAAAAAGTAGAAAAGGGGGTGTTCACAATAATAATAGTGTGGCATTCAGTCAGTCAGTTTGTCAATTTTGTGGAACAAACAGGTGTGAATCAGGTATCCCCTGTTTAAGGATGAAGCCAGCACCTGTTGAACATGCTTTTCTCTTTGAAAGCCTGAGGAAAATGGGACGTTCAAGACATTGTTCAGAAGAACAGCATAGTTTGATTAAAAAGTTGATTGGAGAGGGGAAAACCTATACGCAGGTGCAAAAAATTATAGGCTGTTCATCTACAATGATCTCCAATGCTTTAAAATGGACAAAAAAAAACAGATGTGTGGAAGAAAAGGGAAAACAACCATCAAAATGGATAGAAGAATAACCAGAATGGCAAAGGCTCACCCATTGATCAGCTCCAGAATGATCAAAGACAGTCTGGAGTTACCTGTAAGTGCTGTGACAGTTAGAAGACGCCTGTGTGAAGCTAATTTATTTGCAAGAATCCCCTGCAAAGTCCCTCTGTTAAATAAAAGATGTGCAGAAGAGGTTACAATTTGCCAAAGAACACATCAACTGGCCTAAAGAGAAATGGAGGAATATTTTGTGGACCGATGAGAGTAAAATTGTTCTTTTTGGATCCAAGGGCCGCAGACAGTTTGTGAGACGGCTCCCAAACTCTGAATTCAAGCCACAGTTCACAGTGAAGACAGTGAAGCATGGTGGTGCAAGCATCATGATATGGGCATGTTTCTCCTACTATGGTGTTGGGCCTATATATCGCATACCAGGTATCATGGGTCATTTTGGATATGTCAAAATACTTGAAGAGGACATGCCCTTGAAATGGGTGTTTCAACAAGACAATGACCCCAAGCACACTAGTAAACAAGCAAACTCTTGGTTCCAAACCAACAAAATTAATGCCTCGCAGATGTGAAGAAATCATGAAAAACTGTGGTTATACAACTAAATACTAGTTTAGTGATTCACAGGATTGCTAAAAAAGCAGTTTGAACATAATAGTTTTGAGTTTGTAGCGTCAACAGCAGATGCTACTATTATTGTGAACATCCCCTTTTCTACTTTTTTTTTTTTTTTTTTTTTTTTTTGCTAATAGCCCAATTTCATAGCCTTAAGAGTGTGCATGTCATGAATGCTTGGTCTTGTTGGATTTGTGAGAATCTACTGAATCTACTGGTACCTTGTTTCCCATGTAACAGTAAGAAATATACTCAAAACCTGGATTAATCTTTTTAGTCACATAGCACTACTATTATTCTGAACACTACTGTACTTACAAGGTAAGTTAACTTGAATTGGTTTAAGACAAAATTTTTTTGCACAGCTGAATGTTTATATTGTCCTGTTTTTTCCCTTTTTTGTTAAAGTATTTTAAAGTTTGTTAATGTATTCTAAAGTTATGGTGGTATCCTACTCTACCCTAATGTGCACCCAGTTTTAGTCGCACAGATGTTATGTGTATACTAGTTTTACCTTTTGAAGTCTTGATGGATCATTAGGTAATTCAAGTGCCTGTTGTTTCTTCTTGAGTCATTTCTGATGCGTTAATGATTAGAGGACTGACTTGCAGCAGTACATTACACACATAATTGCATCCTGCTCCATGTGGATGTTGAACCCATTCTGGCCGCATAAGAGTTAGCAACAGATCTTAATCATGGATAGGGTTTTGCTGTAATTCCACAGCTGGAGGCATAACCCTAATCTCTTTGGCACCTTATACAGTGAATCAGTAGCTAAGTCGGTTCACTGCCAATTCATTGCAGCCAGCTTATTTCTGTGGATTTATGACTAGACTTACAATAAGTAGTTATTGCAATCTATAAAAGCCTTGCTCCCCTCTTCTCATTTGTCTGCAGGATTGATGGACCATTATGTCCAAAGCAATAAACCTTTTCCTAGTTTAATTTTGAAGGTGTCTGTGGATTGCTTTGTGCCATGGTGGGTTATTTTGAAAATAATCGGACCAAAGGGCTTGCTGGGCAAAGCTGGTTATAGCTCCAGTGTCCAGTGGGAGTGATATACCCATGCATATAGGTAGTGCGGACACTGATGGATGACCTAGCTTTCTGTCAGTTGCCAGTCCCAGCTGTGAGCCGTTGTTATGAAAATATAAAACGAGGCAGACTGACGGACCACAGGGAGATGAGTCCTGTTAGTGATATATGACCACCTGCTGGGCATCATACATGTAAACTAGATTTATAGCTTCAAAAGGACCACTTCTAATGTTCAGTTGACATTTGCCAATGTTATCAATGGACCTGAAATGATTACTTCCTTAAGTCATTTACAGTTGTAATACTATTATGAAACAAACAAAACAACCTCCAATTTTTCTTTCCCTGGGAAGATGCTGTTCACTAACTTGACAGTAGAGGAAAAAGCAGATTAAAGTGGTCAAACAAGCTTTTGAAAAAGCTTACACTGTTATCTTATTTGCAGTCATATAGATGGTTATGACCCTTGTGGCCAGTGTTGCTTGTAATTGGAGCATGCAACAGAGCATATTTAAACTAAACCTGCCAAAAAAAGGGGTGTGTGGGGGGGGGGAACAAACCCTCAGGTCTAGATATGGATCCCAAGTCACTGCCTGTACTAAACTCCACATGTGTGAAATTATGTCAGGATGCTCTACGCATGAGTCTGCAGTTGTGAAAAATTTAAACTTGTACCTGACCTCATTTTAGGTCGATCACAGCTCCGTTTATTTCCGCATTCAAAGGATGTGTCTAAATATGTTTTAAGCTTATACAGTTGAGGATATAAGTATTTGGACAGAGGTACAATAAAGTTGAAATGATGTAGTCAAGATACAATTGAAGTGTAAACTTTCAGCTTTAATTCAAAGGGTTTAACAAAAATATTGTATTAATCATTAAATAATTTCACCCATTTACTACAGATTTCCTCTGTTTTCAGAGGCCAATAAAAAGTTTGTAGAATACTTACGAAAATAAATACTTCCAGGACTGCAAATGCTCTGCATATCTCTACAAGATAATAAACTTTCTATGACTGAGGAGAAAAAAACAGAAACCAACAGGCAGATCTTTCTGACATGGCTGAAAAGCTCTAATGGATTTATTTGTGATTACTGAAATTTACTTAGATTCTCTTCCTAGTTTTCCTCAACTTCCTTGTAAACATACAAGGAAGTCACAGTGTTTCCTGCTTTGTTCTGTAAATCATTTGAGCTCCTACATAAGGTGCCGAGTCATGTTTAACACACACACATACCAGGGATTAAGGACCTTGCCCAAGGGCCCTTAAACTGGGTTTACACTGTGCAGTGCAAGTTTTGGCCCTTTTTCAGCCGATTTTTCACTTGTGCGAGAATTTTTTGGATCGGGCTGAGTTTCAGCTTAATCGTGCGTCCTGCATCGTGTAGTATACATGGAGTAACGAGCTGCATTTAACATCTCATGACCACCTCCAGATCGGCAATTGTATGGTCGGATGAAAATCAAACCTGTTTGATATTCTGGTCGGCGTTTCATGACGGCCTCATGACGCTTGTAGCTTGCTGAAGCAGCGCTACAAGGACCAAGTCTGCTGTATGCCATTACTTTGGCTACCGATTTAATAGAAAAAGTTGCCGGCTTTTTCGTTTTATTTTCCGCGGAATAGCCCTTCAAACTGGACTCGGATCGATTCAAGATACCCGCAAAGGATTACATGAAAGGAGTAAACTTTATCCCATCTTTGAAACCACTGAGAAGTACAAGTGGTGGACTCGAGTCGTGCTTGTGGTCGACCAAATTTCTCCCATAAACATGTCAAGAAGGACAAATACATCTATTCCAAGCACTTCGTTGGTGAAGCTGGGCCAAGTATTGAGCACCCGGAGTTCCAGACCTTATTCCAGCCACGTTTCTCCCTAAGCAAGTAAGTCATGTTTCCCACGGGGCAGATGCGACATGTCTAAAAGAGAGACTATCATTTTGGTATTTTCTCTAAAGTTATCAGTGGTGTAGTGCTTTTAGCAGTAGGCATCGCGTCAATTAGTGCGCCTGAATCACACGTGCTTCATATGCAAATAGCCATAATGTTGTTAAATCACATTTTAAAGCTATACATAATAATGTGAAAGCGCGGTATTTTTGTCCATGGTTATCATACTGTCCAAATCTCATACCGGCCCATGCCTAATTTGAACCGAGGATCCTTTTGTATCAAACCCTCCATTTTAACCTTTAGATCATCACCTCACGGAGGCAGAACACATTTATTTTTATTTTTTTTTAAAGTTACCAAGCTAGGTACTGCTAAGAAGCTGGGTAAATGGTTCGTGATTGTTTAACGCATACTGGGTGTTGGTTCTACCAACTGCTGACTTGGGTTTAGGTATTAAAAACCTGCAGACAGGCTCCATAAACATGGCACAATCATTGTTGCTAAAGTTCTCAAACTATCAATACCTGCTAACAGGGCTAACATATGAGTTAAATTATGTAATGCTAAACTTTCATGCAACAGAAAAACACAGACTTCTTATATGGACTGTTGGTGCAATTAATTGCACAGCAAGCCATATCTCAGATATTTTAAGTAAAAAAAAAAAAAAAAAAAAAAAAAAAAAAAAAAAAACTCAAATGACAACGTGTTCAAGCCCTCAGCTAGTGGCCATCCACTAGCAGAGAGTGCTATCAGTGACTGCCTGAACACTGCACACAGTAGCTGTCACTTAACGTGACCACCACTCTAATTATTAATATGTTTATGGCTTTAAAGAGCTTAAACTGATGAATTATATAAAAAATACCCCCCCCCCCCTCTCTCTCTCACTCACTCTCTCACACACACACACACACACACACACATTTACTATGGCGACCAAAACCTTTTTATACCCGATTGTAAACACATTTATGCCTGCTATAAATTTGGTCATTATAACTTGGTATTCTGTGGAGATTGACATGCTTTTGGCACTGGTCTAAAGCAGCTATTCAAACAACGGTAGATTTTGGCATGTCCATGTGGGCTTCATTTTTCAGCACCGGAGGTTGCCGCTTGATTAAACTCATCTCGGTCACTAAAGAAGTAGCGTTAATGGTGGTCTTCAGTGTGATTTGCAGCCTGCTCCTTTATTCTGGCATTGGTGGTCTTTGACTGGCTGACTGATGGTGTTTGTTGTCTAATTTTGCAGTCCAGCTGAGGAAGGGGTTTGTTTATTTGTTCGTTTTTTTTTTTTTTGTTTGACATCGTGTAGTTGTGGTATATTCAGTGTTTTCCAGACTTCCTGTTGAGATGTGACCAGAATGAATTAACCTTTCAAACTCTCCTAACCTCTCCCCCAGCCTTTCTTCACACTGCCTGAAGAAGAAACTTTACACACACCAGTGTGACCCAGTTATAGGAGCAGAGAGAGGGACAGATCTGTGTTTGTGTGTGTAAGTCAGCAGCAGAGCATAGCCTACTTTTCCCATAACCTACTTTACCTACCAAGTTTTAACTACGCAATTTCTGCTTCTTGACCCCCACCCCCCAGTTTAATTCTAATTCAGATACTACCTTATAAAATAAAGGTGGTATCTTTGTACACTGTGACATCACTGTATGATTTGGCCATTTGATGTTTTCATGGTGTATGTACTTTTCTACAGTTGGATATTCCCTGCAATTAATAGAACAAGCATGGGATTAATAGTAAGTCAGTGAGTGAGTGGGTCAGTGAGTCTGTGGAAACTACTGCATATTCGTCTGACTCTGTGATCAGCAGCACCAGAGTACCACAGGGCACAGTGCTGGCCCCTCTTCTCTTTACCACATGCACCTCAGACTTCTGCTACAGCTCTAAGCTGTGTCACATCCAGAAGTTTTCAGATGATACAGCCATTGTTGGATGCATCAGGGATGACAGAGAGGAGGAGTGCAGGAGCCTAGTGAGGGACTTTACTGTCTGGTGCCACACAAACCATACACAGCTCAACACCTTGAAGCCAAAGGAGCTGGTCATTGACTTTGGGAAGTCCAGACCAAGACCACAACCATTTCTTATCGATGGAGTTGAGGTGGAAGCTGTGGATTCCTGTGGACAGCAAACTGGACTGGGCACCCCACACCAACCACCTTCACAGGAAGTGACTGAACAGGCTGCACTTCCTGAGGAGACTGCTGTTGTTCAACAATTGCAGAAAACTCCTGTGGATGTTCTAACGGTCCATGGTAGCCAGCATTTTCCTTTAGATTGTGGTGTGCTGTGGGGGGGGCAGCATATCCAAGGAGGACACATCCAAGGAGGACACATCCAGGCTGGACAAACTGATCAACCGGGCTGGCTCTGTGATTAGCATGACGCTGGACTCTCTGGTGATGGTGGCAGAGAAGAGAACCCTGGACAAACTGCTGGACATTATGGACGATGCCAGTCACCCTCCGCACACCGTCATCAGCAACCAGAGGAGCCTCTTCAACCACAGACTGCTCCTTCCCAAGTGCAGGACCAACAGACTGAAAAACTCCTTTGTCCTATGCCTCTTTAAGAAGGGGGGGCGTAAGATGCACTGGAGTATAATAACATTTACCACTTCTTGTAACAATAAACAAAATGAATTTAAGCAGTACATATATATTTATACAGCGTTATGGAGCCCAGGTAATGAGCTAGGCTAATTAGTTTTACTATACTCGGCGCAAAACATGAGTAAACTGCTTCTTTAAGCCACCGAACAGATGATCATACGTGAGGTAAATGTGCAGTGCAATTAAACTTTTGAAAACTCTTTTGTAGTACATTTGTAAAAGATGGTAAACTCACTGGTAATTTTCTTCTTGCTGTTCACAGGACTCTTAAAAAAAAATTACCCTTGTTTCGCATATTCAAAATAAGTTTTCTTCCAAAGAGAATAAAAAATGTTTTCTCATTTTATTCAAGAGTTTGACCGTCCAGTTAACCAAGCAAGTACATTGTTTCTTAAGAAGAAAGAATGCTCTTCTTTAGAAGATGTAAAAGATCAGCCTCTGCTTGTATATTAACATACGTGTTTGGGTCAACTCCGTTTTGTGATATACAAAAGACTGGATTTTAATTGAGTCTCTGTGCACAGTGTGAAATCTGCAGTTTGGGAATAATCCGGTTTGTAATTTTGTAATTGACAATGGATTATCACGCATAGATCGGATGGTTTGAACCCATTAACACGGTGCCGACTCTCCTGACTCCACATCGATTGTGGTGTTCTTTGTATGTGGAACATTTCCTGAAGTGAATGACAGTGATACACTAAAAAGTTTAGTCCGGTGTAAACCCAGCTCACCGTGGCATTTAGCATTGTTCACGTTCTGTTTCGCTGCTGTGGGCTCCAGCACCGCACGGGAACAGACGCCCATTTAGTCCGTTGTTGGTGTCATTTGACAGGACATGCTGTTTGGTGAATACATGCATTTATGTTTGCTTGAAATGAGCATGACTGCTAATTGTATTTTACCTCTGGAGCCCGACGATCTCCAAAGATATAAGGAAGAGCTCAAAGTAGTGATGCCATCAGGATCGATTGTGTAACAAACACTTTAAGTGTGACCCAAAACACATGCTGAAAGTAATAGGTCACCACATTCTCATTTGAACCCTGCGTGATATTGCGGGATTTGTCGACTTATGGGGACCGCCAATCCCGTTGTGCAATATATACACAGCATAACTTCACATGGAAAAATGGTGTACTGTTTTGTTATTGGATGCAATCACAGAAGCAGTTGTGAAAAGTGTTGTTTTTTTGTTTTTTTGCTTTCAGTTCCCGGTGGAGAAGGGAAAATGAGACAAATGGGAGATGTTGTATTTGTAAGTGTTAGCCTACACAGCTAACCAGAGTAGCTGCGCTCTCTCACCTGCAAAACCACCTCAACATGTTTTTGCTCCAGGTCATAAACAAACCGCATGTCCACTTTCCCACGCATCGTTACTTTTTCTTTGCACTCTGCGTGTAATTTGCCCAAAACCTCAGAGAAAATGGCGTGTTTTTTTTCCCTCGGAAGTAGTGAAATTATGTCATATGCATCATATTTTACTCCTTTAGTGCCCGCCCTCAAACGAGACTGCACTGCCCAATTGAGCCCCCCCTCCCCACACACACACCTGTCTTTTGTTTATTTAAAACAAAAAGACCGTCCCTTCTTTCCACTGTTATAAAAATGTAACAGAATTGGTATTTTTTGGTATATAAGCCACAGGAGGTCTCAAATTAGTGTAAAAAAAAAAAAAAAAAAAAAAAGCAACTCATACTCCAAAAAATGCGGTAACTGCTTCGATAGTCTGAGCTATCCAAGAAGTGTTTTCACACTGCAAATTCACAGTGATTCAGTTTGACCCAGTTTGTGGTCAGACCATTACAGTTTTGGTCTAACCACATTTTAGTCTTGTTCCGGACTGTCGTCTGAGGCAGCTTTCCTACCTATTTTGGTTTGGACCGAACTGAAAAGGATGAAGGTTTTGCTCACAGGCCTTCTTATTTCATAAATTAATGTGACACATAGACCAATATGACTTGTTTTTTCCTCTTCACAACATTTTTTTAACCCTCTGGGGTCCGAGGGCATTTTTTGGACAGTTCACTCGCCTGGCATAAATGTTTTATTATTGCTGTTAACAGCTCTCCCTGCATTTCACAGTCAAGTTTTATGTCTCTTTTTTTCAGGACAACCTGTGCTTTCAGAATATATATGTTTTTGTTGTGTTTTATAAGTGTAATAAATGTTTACAATCAAAAATAGGCAAGGAAAAAATAAAGCTAAAAATAATTTTCCACACACATTTATTCAAAACACACAGCAAACTGTTTTGACAATTTATAAAGGTAATTTGTGGTCTTGTGTGAAAGGCTGTACAACAAAAAGGTTCAAGCAATAAACACAAATGCACATTTTGAACAACATATACAAAATGGTCTATGCGTTTTGTTGTGCATTGATATGGTAAACAGTGCTTTACGCAGAGAAAGCAACAGAGTTATCCAGTAACATTCACATGCAAACTAGTGGAGCAATTCTGATAGTTATACACTCTTTGTTTGAGCACGTGAGATTGTCATCAGAGGCTCTCCGTGTGCTCCTGCTTTCACTGATCGCTGTGCGTAATGGCGCTGGGCACACTGAGTATGTACTAATAGTATGTACTCATTGGAGCTCCCAGGGGGCTATTCAAATGGGACAACTAGTAACATATCACTCCTGAAAACGATCTTTGGCTTTTCATGTGAGGTGAATCTGCCCTACGATTGGATTTTGGAAAACCATGTGACGGTGAACCAATTCCGATTGGACACTCACATTGCGCACGTCATCACACAGCTTCTATGAGGAGTACAAAAATGGCCGATGGCTGGCTCAAAAGTCCGTCGAGTTAACTTTTCAGCAAAAAAAAAAAAGTAAGTTTCTATCTCATATCATTCAAAAGTTATTTATAATTTTGTAAAGCTTGGTCTTAGGTGGCGTATATGGCGGCGTCGGCCCCAGAGGATTAACAGATGTCACTTATAGTCCATTGTAACCTATAGGATTTGATTTACAATTGCGTTGGTAATCCAGACTTTTTTGTGTTGGGGTGGAGACAGTTTTGTGGGTGATTTAGTAAGACTTATTGTGCAGTTGATAGCGGGCGCTAATGTGTCTGAGACAGCAGTATATAAATGAGGATTTTGTGCGTGTTAATGGTCATAAGTAAAAAATGAAATCAGTCAGCTACCTGCAAGTATGTGCCTTGCGCTTCCTATGCACTAAATGCACAAAAATGTGCATGTTCACGTGCTGACAGTTAAAAACAAACAAAACAAAATTCTCCTCTTTCAGACATTTAATTATTATTCAATCACAGTATTTAAGCAAAGTGGTTCATCATTGTGCTGCATTACGTCAGTGGAACATGCACAGCCAGTTGCACACAGTCCGATATGTGCACATGTGTATTTTGTGTATAAAGCCTGTCAGATCACAGGCTATAATAATCATAAGTCGCACCAAAATGTACTTTGTGCTTGGCACAGAAAGGTGCAGAACTATGGTCCATGGTCCTGTGTGTGCTAACATGAAGTAAACAGTTAACTCTATAAATATGCCTGATGTTTACAATGAATGAATTTATTCTGTGTACAAGGAGGCAGCGCCCTCAGTGCTGCTAGAACAGTGGGCTGTCAAGCGTAATAGGTTACCACCAAGGTTTCAAATGCTCAGAATACAGATGCCATCAGCACGCGCTATATTTCCTTTTGACCTTGATAATTGTATTTCATGAGCTAACGTCACATTTACATGTTCCCTCCAACATTTTTGTGCTTTCTGGTGGACAAATCCCAAATTGCATATTTATGAAACAAACATGCTAAATGGACAATGTGTGCTATTTTACCCACTTGAAAGGTTTGATCCTTTGAGTGCATTGGTAGTAAATCAACATGTAGTTTTTTTGTGAGCGCTGTGGTGTTTGTACATGTTTTTACACATGCAAACCTTTTGTAAATCAGGCAAATAGTCTCGAAAATACAGTATTCAGGCACAAGGAACTTGTTAATGGACAAGTTGCGCCGCCATCTTGAAACCGAGACTTCTGGTTAATGGAGCCTCTCGCTCGCGTGTTCGGCGTCATTAGAAACAACCTCACCTCATGACGCGACTAACCAATCGGATGTTCTGATGCCTCACGGAGCGACTGACCGATCGAAGCTGGAAGCCGGTTAAACAATGTCTCTGAAAGTCAATACAAGTCCAGATTTCTTGTTTTGTTTTGGCCTCTGTGTCCTTCATTAGTGCCGTGTTACAGGGCTTTACATTCATTGCAAAGAAAGTTCAGCGACCAAAACACCAACATTCTGGGCGCAATGAATGCGTTTTCATTATTATTTGATTTCTTTGTGCGACTGACATCGTTATTCAAGCATTCAAAAGGCTATTCCTACCTGCACACAACTCCAAACAGCGACCAGAAAGTTTCTTGACAGTTCTTGTTGTTGAACGAAACTGCATCTTCCTAACTGGGCAGAGTTGTGATGTCATCACGCATGCGCATAGGCGCTGCTCTATTGCAACTTGAAAATCATCCATTGCAGGGCCTCGTCAGCCACTAAGATCGGGCCTTCAGGTTCCAAAGGTTTCACCATCTCCATTCGCAAATTATATCTGGTGATGATGTGTATCATCTACAAGCAATTCCATCACCATTAAAAGCAAAAAGAGCCCCCGCCCCCCCCCAAAAATCACACAGTAAACTCACCATGTTTTTTCACAGCATTTATGTCATTAAACACCAGCGATAAATCCAGCCAGCCAGACCATGACAGCATGAAGCAAAGTCTGAGTACAACATCCCAAAGCAAACGAAAGAACGTGATGACAGAACACTGATGATGTTTGTCTGTTCTTAATTCAGTTCAAGCTTCTTTTAGGAACTTGTTCTCTAAACTTGCTTTGTTTGCTGAGCATTAATGTGCGTTGAAGTATGGACGGACAGACTGAACGATTCTGAGGCTTCATAAATGTGTCGATTTCATCCTCTGATTGTTTCTTTCCTGTCTGAGGTCCAGTATAAGCTTGCCACTTTTTCCAGACAGTGTCTCCCTTTACCACTGTTGAATTTTTGCCAAGTCCAAGCTGAAGCTGAAATGAAAAGAGGAAACTTTTACATAAGCGGAATCTCCGCTTTTTAAGTCTTTTTACTGCTATCTTCTTTAGGTTGTCTTTTTGCACACACCATGTTGATAAACTAACTGGTTGAGACAGATGAAAAGATTGAATTGGCAAAAAAAAGTGCTTCTACATCTGAGATGATCTCCTCATGCAGGTCCACTTTACTTTCTCCATGAAATATGCATCGAGCACAGAATGGTTTTTAAGTGAGTGCTCTCCTTTCCCCGGCTGTCTGCTCCTTTCACTCCATTTTACTGCCTGACAAAAGCACTTTAGGACTCTGCAGTGTGGGTTCTTTGCAAGAGGAGCAGTGAGCTCGTGGAGACGAGGTGAATCTGTCAGAGACGGCCTCTGCTGTTCTAAGAGGAGGCGAGTTTCGTGGGGGGCACTTCAGAGGAAAGGGGAGGGGACTGTGTTCCCATTCACATCGGCAGCCTTTAGCTCGAGAATGAGCTCAGGGTTTATGGGGGGTTAGTTAACTTTTCCTCAGGAGGGTTGGAAGGAGAACGTACTGAGCTGGTCAGACACCAGTGAAGATATGCAGGGATCAGTCTGGGGTAAGAAACTGAGAGGGAAGACTGGATGTGGAATGTTGGACAAAAAGAAATTGACTTTATTGCTTAAACAAGAGGGACAGTGAATTTATCTGATGGCTGTTTCCTTTTTACTCACTGGATGAATTAGATGCTCACTGCATATGATTTCACCCTGTTATAACCAACACTAAATACACAGTTATGGAATATAGATGGTCGTCTTTGTATGATGCATTGTGCAACAGGAGGTATGTTTCAGAGTTACAAAGAGAAGAATGGAGTTACAGAAAATTGACTGCTACCTCACAGTCCACTTTACTGATCCATGAAACCTTTTTCAGCAAGATGGAAGGTGTGTGTGAGGAGAGAGAAAGGAGGGCCTCTGCTGAGTTCAGCGCATCCTTTCTTGTTTTGCATGTCTGTTTTTTAGCAGGAAAATAAAAATGTATGGAAGAATTCCTGTGAAAGTTGGGGGAGACGAAAACTTTGCATCAGGGATAGTTTAAGTTTTGAGGCAGATGTGGAACCAGAATTGCTTTTAATTGTGTGGAAATGGGATGCAACTGAGCTAAATTTTGAGCTTCATGGCAAAGGATGTGAATACCTATCTACATGTGATTTATTAGTTTGTTTGTTTTTTAATTCATTTGCAAAAATCGCAAAGGTTTTTTCAGATTGTCATTATGGGGTATTGTGTATAGAATTTTGAGAAAAAAATTAAACCATTTTGGAGCTTTGTGAATACTTTCTGGATGCACTGTGTATGTGTTTGTGTGTGTATGTGTGTGTATATATAATATATAATATCCTCTGGCTAAACTGTTACAATACCTTTATCATACCATTTCCTGGACCGAAGCTAGTCCTATGTGTATGAATTTATCACCCTGAACATGTTGATAATACAGGCAAAATACATTATTTACACTTGCTTCTTTTATGATGTTGGGGATTTGGCATCAGCCATTTTAGTAGTTCTGTTTTGCTCGTGTGACCAAGCGACAAACGACATGGCAAAAAAATTCAGCCAATTTGATAGCAAGTCTTTTCAAGACTGCAATGTTCGGTCTGTTTGTACAATAAATGTCAATTGACATCAGGGCATTTGAGTTCCATTGTGGAGTTTTGTGCATGTTTAAAACCCCAGAGTCATCATGTCACGTTGCCTAATCTAATTTTGTAGCTGCTGCATTCATCATCAAGGTGTTGTGAGAATATCATTTGAAGCAACATTAACACAAGCTACCGTATCACTTGTAGTTAACCACTAGTTACTATCAGTGTAAGTCAGCAAACAGATTATGTTACTGCAGAAATTATTATTGCTAAGTTTGCATGGTGTCATCTTCTTCTTGACACTAGGTGGATAGAAAACCTGTTAGTTCATTACCTCCACCAACTGGGCAGGAGTGTGTACCAGCATGTAAGTAAAAGTCCTGAGTTGAAAGTTATTTAGGTAAAACTACAAACATGTTACTATCAAAATACACTTTATGTACAGAAAGTAAAAGCACTAATTATGTGGAATGACCCATTTTGGAATATGTTATTAGATTATAATTATTGATTACACTGGTCAAAAAATATTTTTTTCTTGCATGATTTAGGGGAGTTTTGAATTGCTGAATCTGAGCTTAAATTTCCTCTATCACATCACATTTTTTTCAATTTGCATGATGGATTATGCAAAAGCTGCTCAATCACTGATTTGATGCCACTAATCATGCACAAAAACAGCTTTAAAAGCATAGTTTTTAAACCAGGTTCTTGAAATGTGAACAAGAGCCCGTAATATCCTTTATGATGCTGAAGAAGTGTGTGAGATTGCAGCTTTTGTTTCAATGCTTCATACAAGAAATATGTTTTCATATCACAAAAATGTGATGTGATTGGGAGAAACTAACCAGATTCAGATTTGGCACCCCTGAATGACCCAAAAATCGTGTTGGAAAAAGTCCATACATGAAAAGTTGTGTTGACCAGTGTTATTGTACTTTATCTTCATATCATGTTATGGCATCTTTCATTTTATTCACTTCATATAGCGCCATATCTTTCACTTCACTTTCTTCAGTGACACTGTGCGATCTAAGAACACAGATGTAATTTCTAACTTTATATTAAGCAGAATCCTTCTTCTTTGTCTTTCGGCTGTTCCCGTTAGGGGTCGCCACAGCAGATCAATCGTTTCCATCTCACCCTGTCCTCTGTATCTTCCTCTGTCACACCAACCACCTGCATGTCCTCTCTCAGCACATCCATGAACCTCCTCTTTTGTCTCCCTCTTCTCCTCCTGCCTGGTGGCTCCATCCTCAGCATCCTTCTCCCTGTATACCCTGGGTCCCTCCTCTGCACATGTCCAAACCATCTCAATCTCGCCTCTCTGACTTTGTCTCCAAACCGTCCCACCTGAGCTGTCCCTCTGATATGTTCATTCCTAATCTTGTCCATTCTTGTCACTCCCAAAGAGAATCTCAACATCTTCAGTTCTGCCACCTCCAGCTCTGCCTCCTGTCTTTTTGTTAGTGCCACCGTCTCTAAACCATACAACACAGCTGGTCTCACTACTGTTTTGTAAACTTTCCCCTTCACTCTTGCTGATATTCTTCGGTCACAAATCACTCCTGCCACCTTTCTCCACCCACTCCACCCTGCCTGCACTCTCTTCTTCACCTCTCTACCACACTCTCCATTACTTTGAACAGTTGACCCCAAATATTTAAACTCATCTACTTTCACCACTTCTACTCCTTGTAACTGCACTATTCCACTGGGCTCCCTCTCATTCACACACATGTACTCAGTCTTGCTTCTACTGACTTTCATTCCCCTTCTCTCCAAAGCATATCTCCACTTCTCCAGACTAGACTCCACTTGCTCTCTACTCTCACTACAGATCACAATGTCATCTGCAAACATCATAGTCCATGGGGACTCCTGTCTGATCTCATCTATCAACCTGTCCATCACCACTGCAAACAAGAAAGGACTCAGAGCTGATCCTTGGTGTAATCCCACCTCCACCTTGAATGAGTCTGTCATTCCGACTGCGCATCTCACCGCTGTCACACTATTCTTGTACATGTCCTGCACTACCCTAACATACTTATCTGCCACTCCAGACTTCCTCATACAATGCCACAACTCTTCTCTTGGCACCCTATCATAAGCTTTTTCTAAGTCCACAAAAACACAATGTAACTCTTTCTGTCCTTCTCTGTACTTTTCCAACAGTATTCTCAGAGCAAACATTGCATCTGTAGTGCTCTTTCTCGGCATGAAACTATATTGCTGCTCACAGATCTTCACCTGTTTTCTAAGCCTAGCTTCTACTACTCTTTCCCATAACTTCATGCTGTAGCTGATCAGCTTTATGCCTCTGTAGATACTGCAGCTTTGCACATCACCCTTGTTCTTGAAAATAGGAACCAGCACACTTCGTCTCCACTCCTCAGGCATCCTCTCACTTTCCAAGATTTTATTAAACAATCTGGTTAGAAACTCTACTGCCATCTCTCCTAGACATTTCCATGCCTCCATTGGAATGTCATCTGGACCAACTGCCTTTCCACTCTTTATCCTCTTCACAGCAGCCCTCACTTCTTCCTTGCTAATCTCTTTTACTTCCTGATTTACTCTTGCCACATCATCCAGCCTTTTCCCTCGCTCATTTTTTTTATTCATCAACTCTTCAAAATATTCCCTCCACCTTCTCAGCACACACTCCTCACTTGTCAGCACATTACCATGTGCATCTTTTACCACCCTAACCTGCTGTACATCCTTTCCAGCTCTGTCCCTTTGTCTGGCCAATCGGTAGAAGTCCTTTTCTCCTTCCTTACTATTCAACTTCTTGTACAGCTCGCAATATGCCTTTTCCTTTGCTTTTGCCACTTCTCTCTCGCCTTACGCCGCATCTCCTTGTACTCCTATCTACTTTCTTCATCTCTCCGACTACCCCAAAACTTTTTCGCCAACCTCTTTCTCCTTATGCTTTCCTGGACCTCTTCATCCCACCACCAAGTCTCCTTGTCTTCCTTCCACTGTCCAGATGTCATACCCAATACTGCCCTAGCTGTCTCCCTCACCACATCTGCAGTACTTTTCCAGTTGTCCAAAATTGCTTCCCCTCCAACTAGTGCTTCTCTCACCTGCTCGCTAAATTTCACACAACAGTCTTCCTCCTTCAGCTTCCACCATCTGATCCTTTGTTGAGCTCTCACTCTCTTCTTCTTCTTTACCTCTAAAGTCATCCTACAAACAACCATCCTATGCTGTCTAGTGACACTCTCTCCTGCTACCACCTTACAGTCTGTGATTTCTTTTAGCTTGCTTCTCCTATAAAGAATGTAGTCCACCTGTGTGCACCTTCCTCCACTCTTATATGTTACCCTGTGCTCCTCCCTTTTCTTAAAGTAGGTATTCACCACAGCCATTTCCATCCTTTTTGCAAAATCAACTACCATCTGTCCTTCAACATTCCTATCCTTGATACCATATCTACCTATTACTTCCTCATCACCTCTGTTCCCTTCACTAACATGCCCATTGAAGTCTGCTCCTATCACTACTATTTCATGCTTGGGCACACTCTCCACCACCTCATCTAATACACTCCAGAAATCTTCTTTCTCCTTCATCTCACAACCTACCTATGGGGCATATGCACTGATGATATTCATCATCACCCCTTAAATTTCCAACTTCACACTCATCACCCTGTCAGACACTCGCTTAACCTCCAACACACTTTTAACATACTCTTCCTTTAAAATGACCCCAACACCATTTCTCTTCCTGTCCTCACCATGGTACAACAACTTGTACCCACCACCGATGCTCCTGCTCTTACTTCCCTTCCACTTGGTCTCTTGCACACACAATATGTCTACCTTTCTCCTCTCCATTATATCAGCCAGCTCTCTCCCTTTCCCAGTCATGCTACCAACATTCAAAGTCCCCACTCTCATTTCCACCCTTCTAGTTTTCCTCTTCTCCCGCTGTTCGTGGCAACGTTTTCCTCCTCTTCTTCGTCGTCTTCGCCCAGCAGTAGCCCAATTTCCACCGGCACCCTGTTGGGCAACAGCACCGGTGGCGGACGTTGTTAACCCGGGCCGCGACCGATCCGGTATGGGAATTCGATTGAGTCTGCATAGTTGGGTTGGCTTGTTTTACGCCGGATGCCCTTCCTGACGCAGCCCTCCTCATTTATCCGGGCTTGGGACCGGCACTCAGAATGTTCTGGCTGCACACCCCATGTGGCTGAGTTTTTATATTAAGCAGAATACAGGCAGAATTTAAAGACCAGAAGACTACACCTCACCTATGACCACAGAGGTTTATTTATTTATTTCCCTGAGTGGCAGCATCTTTTTTGTTTTTAAATGTATTTATTTTTCTCAATATGGCTCTAAATGAGAATAGAATGTATGCAGGTGCCTGGAGAGGAAGAATGCAGCACCCAGCACTCTTTAAGTTAAAAATCACTTTTCAGAAAGGCGCTGGTGTCGTTACGACAGCAGCTTTTTAGCAGCCAGTCCAGTGGAGCAAACGTCTCCACCAAGAAAACAAAAGCAGCAGCTTCTTCTGTTTTAAATAAGTAATAAACAAATAAAGCACTTTACGCTTCTCAGCACCCCCTTGACTCATTTCTGCCGGTTTGGTGGGCACTACATAAACACAGGGCCAACTCATCCTATATGTGCTGGATGAACCAGCAAAAGAACTTATGGGTGGAACCCACTCTGGGATTCTTCTCTTCCACTCTGTGGTGAGGAATAATGAGCAGCTATTTGGGTTCAGTCAGTTGAAAGCGTATTCAGAGGTTTAAAACTTTTACAGATAACATAGAAAATATATCCATGTCCTTACAGTTTACAACCCACCACCAGTCGAGTTCACATTTTTAATTCTGACTTATTAAACAGTTATCAAAATAGTTTATTTTTCCAACTGTCATTTTTAGTGACTTAGGGTTTTAGCTGTTAACACTTGGTACACCTGCTGATGACCAGCCACTGATTTGTATGTTGGTAAAGTTCACTTTTGGCAGCGAGCTTGCCATCAGTCAGGGCATCTAGGTGTGTTTCTTCTGGAAAGACAGGTTGTCTGCATAACCAGAATAGCTTTGTCACACTTTGCCCCCTGTGTTCCACTTTCCAGTGAGAGGGAGGGAACAATAAAGAGACGGGTGAATGGGGGGGAGTTGGATTCATGGGTTTGGGCACAGGACGATGGCGAGTGGAGGAGGGGATCTCAGACTCGTTTGTTCCTTGTTGCTCATGCAGACGCGTCCTGCTGAAAAGTGACACACTCTGGCCTTTGATTTATTCTGCTTCTGTTGGTCCCTCGTTCTCTCCCTCTCTGTGAGTCATGGATGGTGTAACCTCACAAGTTATAGCAGAGCTTTGTTTTGTTTTAAACATTTTAAAAGACCATTGTTTTGTTTTTTGTTGTTGTTAATTACTAATATGATTTAAAGTCATTTCATGGTCCAACCCACTGTGACCCTCCAACAGAATAAGAGAGGAATACTGGATTTATTGAAGTAAAGACTGCAAGATAATGGTAACTGCATGTAGTAATAAAGAGCTTTTTATTTCCTTGGATGTTTATCTAAACAGCTTTTTGCACAAGAATCATGTTTACAAATGCAGCACGATCTGTGGAAACTGTCAGTGCTGCATGTCAGACTGGGGGGGAAAATTTTTTTTATATATATATAATATAAACTCTATTGAAAACTTGACAGAAAGTCTCCAGAATAGTTGTTGTTGTTGCTGACCTGACTGCTGAAAAGTAGATTGTTCTGTCAGATCAGGTCTGGGAGCTGTGCAGTCAGTACATCCACCGCACTACAGAACTATGTTAACTTCTGGGTGACAACCACCCAGGCAGATAAATGCATATATCATAAGAATGTTTGTTTTGTTTTGTGAGACAAGCCCCAAATTTGGCACAACGTCTTGGTCTACTTTTTAAAAATAAAAAATAAAAAAAGAAAGCTCTTAGCCACTTAAATTTTCAAGATGGTGCCCAGAAATATGTACTTTTGTCATATAATTACACAATCTTGGTTTATTTCAATGTTGTACCTGTTAAATATTGTACTGTGAAATAGGGGGTATTTGAAATTCACTTCAACCTATATTTTCACACTTTTTAGATGGATCGTGTATGTTTTTAATAAGTGTAGGTGTATGGTGTTGAACCTGTATGCTGCAGAATGTGCAGTAGTGTTTGGTGTGAATACAAATTTCTAATTCTGATTGGCCTAATGTTGAGGTTACGCTCCCACTTGGTGCTGTGACTGCGTGTTCCAAACACCAGTGGAGTGACTGACCTACTAGTTCCGTCTACTGCTCGAGGAGGAGGAATAAAAGTCTCCAAGGACTTAGAGGTACATTTAGTTTTTGCGTTAAAACGCACGCACGCACGCACAAAACCATTTGCTGCTGCTGTTCATTATTCTAGGCCAACCTGGAGCGGATGAAGACTGTCACAGCTATTGAACCACTATTTTAAGATGTTATGGAAAGGTCCTGCCCTCTCTGGCAGCCCCTAGAGACCCCCGTTACTATGGCACTAACCAGGAAACCATGAACACATGATGCTGGATTTAAACACAATCCAAGCTTTCAAGTGAGTCCCTACGTCATTGGACTCATCTTTCATGCAGAAGGATGAGATTATTCACTTCTTTAGAAGAGAGGGAAAAAAAACAGTTTGTTTTATGTGGAATTGACATCTTCATTCAAAAGTTTGATGAAATATTTGTGCCACACGTTAAAGTATAACGAACCGTAAAGTCTTCTACAGGTCTTGAGGTTCTTTTGTTCATTGTTTATCCTGGAGACCATAGCATGAAATGTGTGGGAGTCCATGACTCCACCCTGGATGGGATGTCAGACCATCAGTTTACACTCCAGCCATGGCCTGTATTTGGACAGCAGAGTGGACTGGGACAATCCAGATGAGGAGTCTTGTCTAAGGGCTGTTGGTTGGTAGTCCAACTCTTCTTCCACAGAACCATCTGCTCTATAGTGAGCAGTGGAAAAATAAAATGTTAATTGTTCATAAAGGAACCATGAATGTCTGTATGATTTGATTTCTGGAATTTTGTTTGGCTGCTCGGGGTTGCCTCAGCAGATCCAGTATGGACCTCGTGGTGATTCTATATAAGTTTTATGCTGGATGCCCTTCCTGCAATTACTCCACATGTGGAAAGAGAATTTTGTTCATCTGAAACTCATTTATGTTAAATAATACATTGTGTGAGAGGTATGAGGAAAGAGGCTTATTTTAATTTTTTTTTTTTTTTTTTTTTTTTTTTTTTTTTGATGTCATTCACTGTAGCCTTTGAGAAAGGGCACATAGAGGAACACAATTTGGAGAAATTCCTCTGTCCATGAGTCATGGTTTCAGTCTACAGTCCTAAACAAAGTTATTTTTTTCCCTCATTCACAGCTGTCTGTTTCATTCCCAGTCATTCAGTAAAGATTAGGAACAGGTCTCTGTTGTAAACGAGACATTAAGTCTCAAGAGATTTTCCTGTCTAAATAAAGGATTAAATAAATAAAATAAAATTAGGAGTGGTAAATATTTTGTCTTAATTAGCATTTCTAAGCGCATAAAGAAATCCCTTGTGATTAATTCCATTGGCTCTGTTCATTAACACCATCGTTCCTGCCTTCCAAACACGTTGATATTGCTGCAGCAAAGTTAATTTGTTTTATGATTACACTGATGTATTGTTTGTATTATACAGTATGAGCAGACGGACAAAATGCACATTTAAAACCGTTTTGAGATGCAGCCTGAGTTTTCCAGCAGGGAGAGTACAAGTTGTGTTTTAATTCCTCCCATCAGACAGTTTTTTTTTTGTTAGGCGTTTGTCTAATTTATGCTTATGCTACAGTTAAGGCATTTTTAAAAAGTAGCATTACAAACGTAAACTTGTGGATGTTACAGTATAGATTATACACAATACAGTGTCTTTTCAGTACAGTATTACATATTGTGAATTTGTTTTGTATGGCTACTGGCAGTGTGTGAAATTAAGAAAGAAGTAAGCACCATACAGGCGCTGAGGCCCACTGGAGCCACTACTGATCCATGGATACTGTTGCATGAAGTAAATGGGCATCTACAACTACCCACGGATAGGATGTCAGTCTGACACAAGTTACTTCCCTATATAAGGCTGGTACCCATTGACATTTGGCTGGACTGGGTGAAGTAGCGAAGCCTCTGGTCCATAGACACACAGCATGACTGGAAACCACACCCAGATACAGTGTGATGTCCCACTGAGCAATCTGTTTGTTTGTTTTTTTTGGAGGGGTGGGGTGGGGGGATGAGGAGCAGGAGGATGCGGGATGTGAATTATCAGTGATATTTCATGTCCTGCTAACATGGCATGAATGATTCAGCTGAGTGGATCCTTGTCATTTGATTGTGCTTTGTATGTCACATGACATGGATTAATTTGTCCCATTTATGTTGCATTGCATGTCACATGACATGGATTAATTTGTCCCATTTATGTTGCATTGCATTTAGAGTGCATTTTGGTTCCATTTAGAGTGCAAATTTTGGTACCATTGCACTCTGCAAGCGTGCACACACATATATACATGCACTCACGTACACACACATAGCGCACACGCGCGAACGCACGCACAGAACAAATCCACTGCACTGTAAGCTGTCTGGAAGCTGTTAGCAGGAAGTTAGAATGAAAAGCTGGGCTAATTTCTCTGATTTTATTTATTTATTTATTTTTCTGCACTGAGGAAATACACAGTCCTTTTTTTGGTAGTGCACGCACGGACAAGCGGTCTCTCTTGTGTGAGCGCACGCGGGACGACAGAAGCGAGACAATTTAATTGAGCTAACTGATGGTGCTAGTTCTTGTAACACACACACACTCACACAAAATCCACTCCGCTGGATGCATGAAAACCTGACATGATTTTTGGCTGGACTGAGGAACTACACAAAGTCTTTTTTTCTTCTTCTTCTTCTTTTTTTTTTTTTATGGAAGTCCAAAGTCGATGCACAGACTACACATTACAATTTGGACTTTAGCAGCAGTGGAACACCAAAATGTAAGTCCCTTTTCTGTTTCTAAATTAATAAAATATCAAATGACAAGGATCTATTTTATCCGTTATATAAAACAAATAATGTTTTTACATTAGCTTCATTGAATGGTTTGTTCCAGCTTTCACCTCATGACATATTCGTACCATTGAACTCATAAACATTCATTATTTGTATAACATCCATATTGCTTGGGATTCTCAAGCCCAGGGGTACTGACTGTGATGGTGTCTATCATGGAGCATTTTATACTTTGTGCTGAGGGCAATGTCTCTAAATTAATCTAAGTATTCTTTTATCTTTTTACATACATGTTGGATGTGGAATATCTTAATCTGTTTCATATTTTACGATGGCGCCCTGCACGGTAGCTCCAGCTTTGTTTGCTCATGTTGAATATTGTCACATACCGTCATTCCGTTTTGAAGATTAAAAATGAAAGTTGCATCAGTCATTATCTTGTCATTTCATGTTTATACTGCCCAGAAAGATGCCTGCCAGTAAAAGGTGTTTATATAAGTCACCCACAACCACTTTTTGCTTTTGTCGGTGGCTGCCTATGATTATGTTTCCAAGTGTGGCTCAGGCAGATTTTTGAATGCGCTAATTACTGAGTAATTACAGTGACATGGCAGTGCAGGCCTTGTTGGCTGTCAGTAAACTTGGCAGATGACTTGGCACAGTTCAGTCCTGTTGGTAGAGTGTAGACATGCAGCTGGCTAGTTTTCCTGCTGTCAGTTCTTTAACATTATTCGCTTTTGTCACAACATCTTGGCTGTAAAGGATAATTCAAGATTTTCAACTTGATGGGAAACTGTTCTAACTCTGCACTATTTGATTTGGTTGTCCCAGCAGAGAAAATACAACCCCAATTCCAATGAAGTTGGGACGTTGTGTAAAATGTAAATAAAAACAGAATACAATGATTTGCAAATCCCTTTCAACCTATATTCAGTTGAATACACCACAAAGACAAGATATTTAATGTTCAAACTGATAAACTTTATTGTTTTTGTGCAAATATTTGCTCATTTTGAAATGGATCCCTGCAGCACATTTCAAAAAAGCTGGGACAGTGGTATGTTTACCACTGTGTTACGTCACCTTTCCTTCTAACAACACTCAATAAGTGTTTGGGAACTGAGGACACTAATTGTTGATGCTTTGTAGGTGGAATTCTTTCACATTCTTGCTTGATGTACAACTTCAGTTGTTCAACAATCCAGGGTCTCCGTTGTCGTATTTTGCTCTTCATAATGCACCACACATTTTCAATGGGCGACAGGTCTGGACTGCAGGCAGGCCAGTCTAGTACCCACACTCTTTTACTATGAAGCCACGCTGGTGTAACACGTGCAGAATGTGGCTTGGCATTGTCTTGCTGAAATAAGCAGGGACGTCTCTGAAAAAGACATTGCTTGGATGGCAGCATGTATTGCTCCAAAACCTGGATGTACCTTTCAGCATTGATGGTGGTATCACAGATGTGTAAGTTGCCCATGCCATGGGCACTAACACACCCCCATACCATCACAGATGCTGGCTTTTGAACTTTGCGCTGGTAACAATCTGGATGGTCTTTTTCCTCTTATGTCTGGAAGACACGACATCCATGATTTCCAAAAACAATTTGAAATGTGGACTCATCAGACCACAGCACACTTTTCCACTTTGCGTCTGTCCATTTCAAATGAGCTTGGGCCCAGAGAAGACGGCAGCGTTTCTGGATGTTGTTGATGTATGGCTTTTGCTTTGCATGGTAGAGTTTTAACTTGTACTTGTAGATGTAACAGCAAACTGTGTTAACTGAGAATGGGTCTTCCTGAAGTGTTCCTGAGCCCACGCGGTAAGTTCCTTTACACAATGATGCCAGTTTTTAATGCAGTGCTGCCTGAGGGATCAAAGGTCACGGGCATTCAATGTTGGTTTTCCGTCTTGCCGCTTACATGTAGAAAGTTCTCCAGATTCTCTGAATCTTCTTATTATATTATGGACTGTAGATGATGGAATCCTTAAATTCCTTGCAATTGAATGTTGAGAAACATTGTTCTTAAACTGTTGGACTATTTTTTTTTTCATGCAGTTGTTCACAAAGTGGTGATCCTCACCCCATCTTTGCTTGTGAATGGCTGAGCCTTTTGGGGATGCTCCTTTTATACCCATTCATGACACGCACCTGTTTCCAAATAACGTTCTTACCTGTGGAATGTTCCAAACAGGTGTTTTTTGAGCATGCATCAACTTTCCCAGTCTTTTGTTGCCCCTGTCCCAGCTTTTTTGAAATGTGTTGCAGGCATCCATTTCAAATATTTGCACAAAATGTCTATCAGTTTGAACATTAAATATCTTGTCTTTGTGGTGTATTCAATTGAATATAGGTTGAAGAGGATTTGCAAATCATTGTATTCTGTTTTTATTTACATTTCACACAATGCCCCAACTTCATTGGAACAGGGGTTCTACAAACTGTTACACCGCAGCTTTACTTGTTGTTGTAAAATGTGTTTTCACTGTGCTTTGAAGCTTAATTGTTTTTTTTTTTGTTTTGTTTTTTACTTGCTTGACGGGTTAGAAAATGTTAAAGATCAGGACACACCCGTCAGATATCCTCATGTTCTGTGACTGCTTTTGAGCACAACTGGCTGTGCTGTCGTGCACTGTGACCTCGTAATCACACATCTTGTTTGCCATTGTTCTCTGTACTGAACAATACAATGAGCTCAGTCTGACTGCTGTTTTACTCTCATTACATCATTAACAGACCAGTTTGGCAGTTTATATGCTGTACTGTTGTCATTTTTGTGCATTTAACTGTTTAGATGTGGAGACAGTAGCTTTTGTTGGTGTCATGGAGAAATGTCAGCATGTTTGAAACATTTTACATGGCAAATGTAAAGAACCTTTTTTTTTTCTGCTGCTGCCTCATGCCGTGCAAATAGAAAGCCTCAAGTTCTGTTAGTGCTGCTTGAATGGACTCAATGAATGGCTTGTATTGGCTCTCTGTGTGTGGGCCATGATGGTCCAGTGGCACGATCATACTGTCAGTCTACTGTATATTTTCTCTGTTTTGCCTTCAGGCTATGCACATGGTGAAAAAAAAATCTCAAAAGCAGCTTTACAGAGCACAGTCAGAGATTTGTTTGGAAATGCTATATATAGGTTTCTATTCCTGAAAACAAGTGTGTGTGTGTGTGTGTGTGTGTGTGTGTGTGTGTGTGTAATAAACATATACACACAGAGAGATATATGCACTGCCCTCCCAAAGTATTGGAATACATGGTATTTCATACATTTTGTTTATGCCATTTCCAATACAGAAATAAACATTTCCAATATTGTCTAAATTCAAACTGAAAGCAAATTAATTTAAATTAATTAAAAATATAAAAGCCAAGATGATGGGTTGTATAAGTAATGGAACGCTTTGGTATAACACCTGTAAATAATCAGTTTTTTTTTTTGCCAGTTTTCTTCAGGCAAGTCATGGGATGGATACATGAACATTTCCAAGTCACTGCATGTGCCTTGGGAAAAAAACAAGATTCTGCGCCCCAAACAACAAAAATAAAGAACAAGAACCATTTAATTATCGTCAACTTCATTTGTCAAGTTCACCGGAGAAAGAACAAGCCCTCGCTTCTCCTTCTTGGTTCCACTCAGCCTTTCAGTGAACAAGTTCACATCACTCTCCGTTTTCCTGGTGGTGTTCTTGTTCTTATCTCTCTATATAAAGTCATGATTGTCCTCTTCACTAACTTCTTGATGTCTCACAACTTCAATATGAGACTCAAGTTGTAGAATTCTCCCTGCTCGGGAGGCTAAAACTCTCTCACCTTGATCAGACATCTTGGTTGAATGAAATGATCTGGATCCTGTATTAGGATCCTGCACTTGTCACCAGGGTAATACAAATGGGTGCATGTCATTGGTGGGACTGAGAAATGGGATTTGATTCTCCATATCTGATTCTGGCTCTGCTGGCTCAAAAACGTAGGAGTTTGTAAATGCCAATTCTAGACGGAGCATTCGTTTTACATTGACGATGTGATGGTTTAAAGATTAGAGAGGTGGGTTTATAACCAGAGCTTTCTTAGTTGAGTTCCCTGTCAGACAGGAAACTTGCGTGAGGTCCTCTAAATTGCTCACGTTGTGCAGTTGAGTGTGTTGTATGGCAGCATGGTGATGCTGTATGTGTGTGTATGTTTTGAACATTTGCATGAGTTGGAAAAGTGCTACAGAAGTGCTGTCCATTTAGCAGTTAGGCTAACATAGTGGTATTTAGTAGTTGAGAGAGTCGGCGTGATTGGCTGTGGTTTTAATGGAGTTTTAGTGTGGTTAACGGTCACAGCTCCAGAGTTTGAGAGCAGACTACATGGATTGTTTTGTTTCACAAATTTAAGATACTTGGAGGTGTTTTTGTTTGTTTAAATTTTGATGGAAGGTTATTTATACGGTTTTCTGTGCTGTGACAAATGCAGAACATATTTATTATTGCTTTCCAGGTTCCTAAAGTGCAAATTGAAACTCATTCCTGCAGTGGTTAAAAATGTTATTTCAGTCAACCCCAGTATTTGGGATGAAACTAACATAAATGTAAATAGAGGCTGCCCAGGTTTCATGTGTCATAGAAACACTGTTCCCCTCCTCCTTCAGAGCTGCTGACTCCACTGAGCTGCCACCATGGCCCTGGTTCAGGCTCTGCCCATCGCCAGTGACCACCAAAACCCAGGTCTCAGCGGAGGGGCCCGCAGGCGACACCCATCAACCTCCCCTCCACCCGCAGGTGCGTCATCCTCCGCTCTGGATCCTATGGGCTCGGTCAGCAGCATCATCGCCACTCGCCCTGGTGCTTATCACGAGCACCGCACAGGTGTTGAGCAGGGCACCAAGGTGCGACGGCACACTCCAGGTGCATCCAGCCTGGGCCGTGACTCACCCCAGGACTCTTTCCCGCAGAGCCACACCACACCAGTCAAGAAGCAGATCTCCACGTCATACAGCAGGGGGCTGGAGAAACGGTGTGGGAACAGAGAATATACGTATTTGAATCAAGACTATATCGAGGATTGGCCTGACAACCACGCAACACCTACCAGCCCGATAACGGATGTAAATGAGACGAGAGGAGGACTGGGGCTGAACGTGAACATGGACGGACCGCCACCTAAATTGGTCCCTGTGTCTGGAAAACTTGAAGAGGTCAGTCATTTTTACTTTAAAAAAAAAAAGAAACTAGGGGAGCTACGACCACTACCTTTGCACCCCCCCCCCCCCCCCCCCCAGGAAGAAAAAAAAAAAAAAAAGACAACCCTATTTTGGCGGCCATCTTGGATAACTGGCTTGAGGCCAGTTTTTATTTTTGGGAACATCCTGATTGTGTTTTGGGGTCATCTAAGGAACCTAAAAAAGTTTGTTTGGTTTAGTCCTGGGGGAGGGGGGGGGTGCAAAGGTAGTGGTCGTAGCTCCCCTAGTATAAATAAATACATTTTTGGCACTTGCTGAACACGAATGCTTCTCAGAGTTCATCCTGTCTCACTTTCCTTCCACCCCTCCTCTGCCCCCCCCGGTCTCCTTAGAATATGGAGAAAACAGTGCTGAGGCCCACTGCCTTCAAACCTGTCATTCCCAAGAACCGCAACTCCATGCAGTACCTCTCCCCACGCCATGGTGCCACTATATCAGAAAGCCAAAACAATCTGAACTTAAGCCCCGCCCAAAAGGAGGTGTCACCCTCCTGCTTAGAGAAACGCAGCTCCTATGGCAGTAGTCGTACCGGTGGCGGCAGCAGCCAGTCCTGCGCGCTCTCTGACTCTGGCCGGAACTCTCTCGCCAGCCTGCCGCCTTACAGCAACACTGGCTACAGTCTGGTGTCCGGAGAGCCCTCTTGTGGTCACGTGGAGCCAGTGAAGAGTGCGCCACCGGTCAGCGGACATGGACACTCCAACTCAGACAGCGGGCGCTCTTCTTCTAGTAAGAGCACAGGCTCTGGGTCGATGGGTGGTAGGGGTCAGCACCACTCGGACACTGGGTCCAGTGGGCGCTCCCCCGCTGCTGAGGGCTATGAGGGGGTGGTGAGGGACCTGGAGGACAAGCTGAGGGAGCGAGAAACGGAGCTGCAGCAACTCAGAGACAACCTGGATGAGAATGAAGCTGCTATTTGTCAGGTTAGAAGAACTTACACATGTATGCCACTCATACTATTTTTTGTTTGCTGGAACTTCACAGCCATCATATATTTTTCTCATCAATTTGCTTTTTTGGCTTGAAGGTTTACGAGGAGAAGCAGAAGCGCTGTGAGCTGGAGCTGGAGGAGCTGAGGCAGAGCTGTGCCACCAGGATGCAGACGGCCTCACAGAAAGCCCAGCGTGCCCAGCAGGTCCTCCAGCTGCAGGTCGGAAATTCTGACAGAAAATTAGATCCACGATCCGAACACAGATTACTGTATTTTCCGGAGTATGTCATACCTGTCAGAAATGGCCCTTGAAAGCGGGGGAGAGACATATATCGCACCTTTGTTGTGCATCATCTGCTCTTTACTCTTTAATTTGGGATTTTTGTGTGTTGTTGTAGTGTACTTTATATTATTAGCGTATTTTATTTTTTTAAGTTTATTTTGTTTAGTGCTTTGACTCCTGGGAAAGTCCTGTATAAATAATTATTACAATCATTACAAGCGATAATGACCAAGTGTTTTTTTTGTTTTGTTTTTTGAGATACATACAGGTAAGTTGCACCTGAGTGTATGTCGTAGGACAACATTTAAAAAAATGACTTGCATTCCAGAAAATACGGTACATAAGTGCTGCCGATAAAGATGAAATTTGAAAGTGATATAAAACTCTAATCATTTAGTTCCCTCACACTGTGCTGTGTCATGACTCCAGGTTTATCAGCTCCAGCAAGAGAAGAAAAAGTTGCAGGAGGACTTTGCTCAGCTGTTAAAGGAGAGGGAGCAGCTGGAGGAACGCTGCACCTCCTATGAGCACGAAAAGATTCAGCTGGGGCCTCGCCTGGAGGAGACTAAGTGGGAGGTGAGCAGCACAGATCTCCTCAAACATTCACAAAGTTTGCTCAGGTATGCAAAAAGAAGTACAAATATCCATATATGGGTACAGGCAATTGAGATTTATGGCTAAAAATTCATATATAATTTAATGTCGAACACCCAGAGCGAGCTAGATTTTCTTTTTTCTTTAGTATTTCCTCACTCAGGCTCAACTTCAGACACAACTGATTCAGACTGAACCATTCAGGGGTTGTGATGTGGTGGGGGAAAAAAAAAATCCCCAAACTGTGTGGAACACACATTATTCCTTCTTAACTTCCTGTTGTACACATTATTTACAGTATAAAGGGGGAACAAGCCAGTAGAAGCGTGTATAGTATTCAGTACAGAGATGTACACTGTTACCTGTCTGTTACTGTTACCTGGACTTTAATTCACTTCTTAAATGGTCCATTTCTAGTTCACTTTAAACAGCCCCCCCCCACACACACACAAAATGTATATATTAGCATCACTCATCTTGCTTTAAACAGTAGATTTACTACCACGACTTTTATTTTAGTTTTCATTTGTACCTGCTGGTTACCAGGATCACTCAAAAGCATTCATTACTCAAGACCAAAATATGGCTGCCGGGTATTGTGAAGACTTGTCCGTGCCTAGCGTAGGTCCAATCCTGTTACTGCCAGAGTCTTCAGATTCACAGGGAGAATTCTTGAGACACAGACTCGGACAAGTTCAAAGATGACTAACCTTGACCTATTGTAAGGGGTCAAAAGGTCACATTCTTTCTACGCACTCTTTCCTTGATTCCATGCTCATACGGCTGAGGGTATTTTATCAATGCATTATATTTTTAATTCTAGTGGAGATCCAGTTTATTTTCGTTGTTGTTCTTGAAGGTACTTTTTTTTTTTTTGTATCAACTAAGTTTCATTTTCCTCCACACCCCCCCCCCCTTTTTGTTTTTTTTTTTTGGGGTTGAAATTTATGCTTCGAGGGTTTGGGCCTCGACTACAGAACTGCACAAGGTATGTTTTCTGCTGCTTGAAATAATCAGTCATGCTTTCAAGGAAAGCTCGTAAAGATCTAAAGCAGTTACACATTTTAACTTGGTGATTCTTGGTGTACTTTGACACAGGGGAGGAAAAACTAGTTTCCTGTCTCAGCTTCTACTGACAGTGAACATTCCAGCTACAGTCATTGACCAGTGTAGAAGTCATGTTCAGTTACTGGTTGGTGTCATTTGTTCACAGTCAGAAGATCTGTGGGGAAATAAATGTACATTGTTTTAATAAATAATTGGGGATCAACCCCACAGACCCTTAATTTGGTGGTTAATCTGGTCAGCTGAGCTTCAGTCTTACATGTGTTCACAGTTTAACTTTGTTAAAATGACCGTACATTTAGAATGAGACTGTTTGTTTGGTTGGTTGTTTCCTAAAATACAGGTGTGTCAAAAGTCTGGTGAAATCTCCTTGCTGAAGCAACAGTTGAAAGAAATCCAGGGAGAGCTAGCACAGCGCGTGGGAGAGATCGTTTCACTGCGAGGTCAACTCCGAGAGACCCGCGGCGAGCTGACAAACACACAGGTCCTGCTCCAGGAGGCCCACGGGATGAACCGTACACGCACCCTGGAGCTGGAAGTGTGCGAGAATGAACTCCAGCGTCGCAAGAGTGAAGCAGAACTCCTCCGAGAGAAGGTGGGACGGCTCGAGGGAGAGCTGGCTCACCTCAGAGACATGTTGACCAGTCAGGGCCCTGGAGTCCGACAGTGTCAGGTGTTCCACGAAGCAGAGGAGCACCTGCTCGCCTACGAGAGTGACGAGGCAAAAGCCCAGCGGCAGAGCAGCAGCGAGCTCCTGCAGAACATGAAGCTGCAGATGGACAGGTTGACGACCGACTTGGCCTCGGAGCGTCAGAGGGCTAAGGAGCAAGCGGGGAGCTTTGAGGAGGAGCGCCGAGTGTGGCAGGAGGAGAAGAACAAGGTCATCTCCTACCAGAAACAGCTGCAACAGAACTACGTGCAAATGTATCGCAAAAACCGGGAACTGGAGCAGCTCCTGCAGGAGCTCAGCCAGGAGGAGGACGAGGGCAGCGGCAACGAGATCAACTTTGACGAGATCGCTGCCACTGAAATTTGACCCTCCCATCTTGCCGTCTCTGGACGTGCAACACTGTCATCTGTCCATTTTAAATAAGCAGGTTAGTTGCCACATGTATAACAATCACCCTCCGTGCAGTTTCAAGTCAGCCGCCGTGTTTCGTAGTCGCAGTAAAATCAGTGGATCGTCTCCTGTCAAATCACTGTTTGCACTTGGGCTCAGCTCCTGGTCCGTCTCTGTGTGGGAGGCATATGACGAACTTCATTTTAACCTTCCGGCGGCGTCCTGCTGTGCGGCCTATGACCGGCTCTCTGCTGGGTTTGTCACTGCACACCCACTCTGTGGGAACACTCGGCGCTTCCGCTGGCGTCTGTAAATGTGGGAAACCGCTCAATCACTCTGAGAGCGGCTGAGTCACAGCAGAGTGTGACTCCATTAAAGTGGGATGTGGGAAAAAAAAATCACATTCCTGATGTTAGAGCGCCACCATGTGAGCTTTAGTGTTACTCCACCATAACCATAGAGGGTTCCGTTTCATCAGTCGTCGTGTCTGGTCACAACGTCCTGATGAAAGTAAGACAAAACAGTTACACTGTGGGGTAGATTATCGTAAAGATACTGGAAGCTGTATTTTCACAGCACACCTGCAACAGAACTTAACACGTTACAAACAGATCACAGAACGCAAACCATCTCCATCACCAGTCAAACTAAGTCAGTGATAAACACGACCATTGTCCCGAATAAAATGGCTGTTTGACACATCAATACACACACACACACACACAAAAAATACTTTGGTGTAGTCTTTTTCAAATTTTTAAATTAACAGATGTAAAAACAATGATGGAGTGTAAACATCTCTGCTTTTAGCAGTGACGTGTAAAGTGTCACTGACGCTGCATAGCGAATAATTTTGCTTGGTTTTTGGCCAATACTGTGGCAAAAATGAGTAAACTCATTTAGGTATTTTTGCAAATCACTTTGTGTGTCTGAAATGACAGCAAAAGTCTAATAAATCATGTTTGATGAGCTTGAATCGCTCTCACGGTGGATCTTGTGATTAATCACAGTCAGAGTGACAAATTAAGACTTTGGTGTCTGTGTTTTTGTGCAGCTGTCTGTGTTTTTGTGTTCAGCAAGAAATTGTGCACTGGTGTTTGTGATGGTGATGGTCAAGTGTTGTTTTTGGTTTCACACGTACAGTTCTAAGGTACCAATGGAACTGAGCAACAGTGTTGCTTCTGTTACTTGTGAATAAAAAAAAAACCCTTTGTCACTGTAAACATTCCCTGATTTAAAAAAAAAAAAGCCACTGTGAATAGACCAAAGCAATGTCTCATTTTGTTTTCCTTCCTGCAGTACTTGTATGTGTAAATGTTTGCTCCCAGTATAATTTTATAATCAACAATACTTGTATAAAAAACATTAAATGTATATTTTCATGCTGTACATTTCTTGAATGAACCAATTATGTTTTGAATAAAAGATAAAATCGGATAGCTGTATCTGTTTTTGTTTTCCCATGAAGATTCCATTAAAAGAACTAGTTTTTCATCAGGTCCACATTTCATGAAAATCAGTCTGAATGTTCACCCAGGATGTGACACTTCTGGGTTGGCAGTTTCTACAGTCTGATCATTAAGTTTCATGGGCTGAACAGGGTTGGTATTTGACAGTATACAGAAACGTGCCGACTGGCTGACGTCTGCCCTCTTCAGGTCAAAAAACAAAACACTTTTGTGTATTAAAGGCACTCATTTGTCAGCCTGCACCTTTAAAAATTCCTTAGTGCGATACGCTCCTGCGCTCAAGGTTTGTTTCCATTTTGGGAGCTTTAAAGATGGTGAAAGTTTCAAATGTAAAACTGTCCTTCACCAGCATTGGCCTCCTCACCATTTATTATGAAAATCTTCATGCTGTTTGCTTTGAGTGTTTTCATTCTGCTGAATCTTCCAGGAATAGGAGGGGAAAAAATATTTCTGTCTCCTTTCATAGACTTTTGGGGACTTTGACCACAAACACCATGGGGTCTTTGGCCTTATTGCTGAAGGCTTTTCTGATGGCGTCGACAGCATGCTGATGGGTAACTCCCTGCAACGACACGCCATCCACTGACACCAGCTCAAATCCAGCCTGGGGACACATGGAAAGACACACATTTAACAGGCTGAAACTCTGAGACCAAATGAATTAAATGCATCAAAGAAATCTGAAATCTTTGTAAATTAAATGTTGATAACCAGATTAAGAAATGAAATGCACAACTGAGGCTGCAGGATCAGCAGCAGCAGAGAAGTTGCCATAGTACTTGTAACTGAACTCACTTTTCTGAACAGAGTTCAGTCTCTCTGGACACGAGGTCAACAAACATGTATGTTCAGTAAACGTGTATTTTAAAACGGACTGCGACAGGCAGATTATCGCCACATTCAGTGTCGCGTTACCTTCAGCACTTCGCAGGTGGAGGCGGCGCCGCCTGGAAAGATCTTCTCAATCTTCACGACTGGTTGAACCTTCGACTCCATCCCACCAGAGATGCTGATGCCTGGAAAGACAAAACATCAGCTGCAATGGAAGGTAATAATTTAATTTTAAAAAATTCCAGACTGTAACCACGTGTATTCTGAATACAGACATAAATGTTAGAGCATAGATAAATCTTGGCATATTTTATTTGTCATTTCAATGACTAATTTAGGCCTAAAAAAATAAGTATTTCAGTCTGTAGTGTAAAACGCCCCAAAGACCCCCGAGGTGATACCCTGGGCTGCGTGAACCACAACTGACCTTGGTGCATGCAGCCTTTAGGGTGTAGGAAAGTGACCTTATGTATGGGTGCAGCCTGTAAAGTGGGAGACTGCAGGAATGTGAACCCATCTAATCAATGACCCATTTCTGTGCCTGTTGCTTTAAATTGAAAGGAGCTGTTCTTTGCCACACCCCTTCTTTAAAGCAGGGGGGGGGGTATGGGAAACATTCTGACTAAACAGGCTTTGAGGTGCGTTCCCACAGGGTACGTGAGTTTAGCATTGCCCCACTCTCCAATTAAGTGCAAGAGGGCTTTTATGCCCCCCCCCCCCCCCCAAAGCGAGCATTTTGCAGACTTTGTGTAAGGGAACTACCCACAGCGTTGAAAAATGCAGGGTTACCTGGGGACGTCTAGAAGTATAAAAGTGAAGCGACTGTTTTAATGAAAAAATAGCAATAATTCAGCATTAAACAAGACAAAATGTAGAAAATAGTTGAACCACAAAACACAAACTATACAATACAACTTTAAAACAAATTATGAAATTTGGTGAACAGTTAGGGCCTATCCTGGATTTCCATTGGATGGGAAGTGTTTTGCCACAGCACATCTGGTATTTATCTGCATATTGATTTAGCACGTTTTCGACTGAATCTCCTGCCTGCTGGTGCCCAGGTGGCCTTGAACCAGTGGCCTTCCTGTTAGGAGGCACTAATGATAATCACCTGTGCTCCCGGGGTGCCCAAGAAGGGCTGTTCTTCCGACGGGCCATTATTTGAGAAACCTGTACTTGAAAGGCAGACCTGCTTAAGAGGAGTGGAGCTCTCTGAAAACTTGAAATTATCTAATTAAAAAAAAAAAAAAAACTGCTTCACGGGGAGCTGGAGCCTATCCCTGGGCAAGAGGAGGAGTACAGCCTTGACCAGGCCACCAGTCTATCAAAGATAGATGACATTCACACGCTTAGTTTAGAGTCAACAATTCATCTAACCTGCATGGTTTTGGGAGTGGAAAGAAGCTGGAGGATCCGGTGTTCAAACATACGAACTCCACACAGTCCAGCTTGGAATCACAAACTTGCGACGTTCTCACTGTGAGGCAACGGTGCTAACCACTAAGCCACTGTGTTGCTGTCAGCTTTGAGCACTTATTTATTTTTTAAATGATTAGTCCATGTCAATTTAGAGATGTTGCTGCACCGGCTCCGATTTTGCGCAAAATGTTTTGAGACTGAAAACATCAACAGAATTTGAGGTTGATTTTGCTCAACAGACATGCAGCAGCTTATATACACACAGACACACGCACACACACACGTACAGGAGCGTTTGGAGTTCAAATGAGTGCCTTTCTAGTTTAAAGAGCAAATGATGCTGACAGTGTTGGAAAATGTGACACTGGATGAGACGTCAGGCAGCACATTTACCCAGAGACTGTTTGGTTTTTGAGACGCTGACTGTTTTCACTTCGTACTCCTGCTCCGTCTTGGTGCCGTTGAGTCCGTTCATGGGCAACGCCTGATGGCCGTTCATTTGTTCTGTCCCCATTTGTCGGCCTGGACCTGAACCAAACACCTGCAACAACAAGGGCCGACTCCTGCGAGGCGCGCTGGGCAGCGTGAACACTGTGTCTTTACTCCTGTCTCCTCCTTCCCCCTTTGTGACTGTGGAATGTCCGTTCCTAAACACTGACCTCCCTCTCTCCAAAGTTACATCCCCGTTATCTGAAGGCAAGCGCAGTGAAACCTCATCAAAGTGGATGGAATGCATCGTCTTGCTGTCTGTGCGGCGACGAGGTCGGGAGTCATCACTCTGGGCCAGCAGCCAGTTGGGGAGCATCGGACTCGTAGGAGGAGGTCTGAGGTCTTTGAAGTCTGTGTTGTACCCGTCCAAGGGTATGTCCAGTAGAGGAGTGAAGGATCTGGAGGTGTGGGGCCGAGACCCAGACAGACGGAGCTTCTCCAGTTCTTCCAATAGGTGGATCGCCTTCTCCACCTCCTCAGTACTGTGGAGCTCAAAGCCTCCTCTGTAATCTGAACAGCAGCAACGCGTCAGAAACTTCTCATTCTCATCATCTCACTCACGTTGGTTAAATATGGCAGAAAAACTTAAACCGACCTGGGATGGGAGTGATGAGGTGGCGCTTAGGTACTCGACCAGACATAGGAGAGCGAAGAGGAGGAGTCCGCACTGAAAAGACGAGAGACGAAGGCTGAGACTGGAAACGTGTATAACAGCAGCTGGAACATTTTCATTTTTGCTGAACATAAATACAGACAGAACCTACGTACGTGAGCGGCACTTAAGAATATCATAGGCCTCAGCTTCAAACGGCATCACCGTGTCGTTAAATACCCTCAGGTCAGGAGGAGGAAGTAACATTCTGAGGATCCACACAGGAAGAACAGGAAAAAAAAAAAAATATTGTTGTGTGTCTCTTTTTTTAAATTAGTCTTCAGTATGTTTTAGTGGAACATTTGGGTCTAAGATGATTAAACTCCAAATCCTTAATCCCAGTCTGCCACTGAGTATAATGCCACTGCTGTCAGCTTCTAACTGCCGCCGCTGCACGTTACACACTTTGGTTTTGCAGAATACAGTTTAAATAACTGCTTCAAAGCAAATATTCAGTAAACAATTACATCATTTTATTTTTGCGTGTGTCACGTTATTAAAAGGATGCCATTATACCGATTTCCATCAGATTAGGAAAACGCTTAGCTGCGATAAAGCAGGAGAACTGGGTGCCGTCTTCAACAAATAGTACATGTAGCAGATACTTTTTTTGTGCCACTTGAGATACTTTTAAACTGTGGCAATTTATGTTTTCATCCCCGTTTGTTTATTTGTGAACAGCCTGAAGCTCACAATTTTTCACATATTATGAAATTTTATCTTGATAAGCAAGAACTGATTTGATTTTCAAGGTCATAGGTCAAAGGTGAAACTCAAGAAAAATCTTGAAAAACTGGAGAAATACCTATTTTTAACATTGAAGGAATTTTAAAAAATGAATAACTGTCAAAAAAGATCACATTTCTTTCATATTTGAGAGCGTTATGTAGGATGGTATCCTTTATAAACTGACAAAGTTTGATCTCAATCTGGTCCAGATTACAGATTTTGTGGCCATTTAAATTTACCATTGAAAACTGTTAACGCGGCGGGGATGGACACGCTCACTCACAGCATTTTAAAGGATACATCCCTTGGCTTTTCTAGAGTCTAGGAATAGCAAAATATCAGCACCCAGTGTCAAAAATGTGCTGCCATTTGCCAGTTATCCTACTTACCTGACTTCTCTCAGCAGCAACAGCTTCTCAGGTCTGTCCAGAATGGCCAGTAGGTGGCAAGCCAGCTTCTCCACAGACTGTTCTGCCACATACTGCGTGAGAGAATGTCAAACGAGAAATTTTTATTAAAGCGCTGATCACTCAATATGATGACAACAGCCTCACCACATGGTAAACGTCCTACCCGACGGCACGCCTGCATCACAGCAGCCGCCTCCTCCTCGGACAGCAGCCTGTGGGCCATGTCCTCCACCACACCCAACATCTCTGAATTTGGCGGTGCACCGAGCCCTCGACCATCTGGCAACATCGCAGATAAAAGTCAGCTCTGGATCATACAAAATGTCAAAACTGAATCATAAACGCAACTCTGCTGTTTAATATTTGAATCTGTGTACATTTAGCATTTATAGTACAATATGACAAAGTCACAGTGCATCAATACTCACAAAGTACATCAAATATAAGGTTTCACACTTTGTCAAAATTTTAAATTTTAAATTACATAAAATCTATACAAAAGGGTGAAGCCAGGCCATTTAAAAAGGATATCTAGTACTGCAAGATATTCTGAGTTTTGACAGAGGTACTCACAGGCTAAAAAATAACAAAAAAAAAAAAGTTTTCTGGAAATTATCAGATTTTCAGATCTGGAGTGCACCGCAATTTGTACCAGACACTGGACCTCATGCAACAACCGTTCTAGACTTGTTTTCAAATGGTGCTTGGTGTGATTTACAGTAACTTCAGGTATTCGCCAATTTTCTCATATTTTGTAGGTCCAAATAAAAAGTATACAAGTGAACCGGACCTGTAGTAGGAGTCTTACACACTTAGTCTGCTGTCAGCCAAACTGTGCATCTTGTAAGGAGGTAAACTGTCACAATCACATTGACAAGATGGCGAACTGCACAATCTTCAATGCAATGTTTTCCTAAATGTATTCATATACGTTCACCATTTCATTACTTTAAGATAATGATATTTCTTTATTAGTTGGGGGAAATATATATATATATATATATATATATATATATATATATATAGCTCACTCATAATTGCTAAAGGTTCACCACTGATTAAATTCTTGCATAATTTGAATGAATTTGAGTGAATGACGTATTGAATCGTGACAGATGTACTGTGATACATATCATATCGTGGAACTAGTGTATCGCTCTGCCCCTGCTCTTGGCCTTCTCCTGGGACAGATGGACGGCTCTGACATACATGGGCAGGGCATGTATCCTATATATATATATATATATATATATATATATTATACAAATAATGCGCCTCGTCCAGTATAACTTTTCTGAATCCAATATTTCTCTATGTTGGACGACTTGCCATCCATCAATTATGTTCTCCACCCCCCTCCCAAATTAAGCAAACAACAAAGAGTCAAGTAAATTAGATCAATTTATTTTGTTAACAGCATATGATTGATTCTGATGCGATGAATGCTTCTAAAATGTCAGTAGCGTGCTTGTTTACCTTCTTAGTGTTTCTGGCATCCTTGGAGTTCAATAATTCCACCACTTCCTCCTCTGTGAACTCAGCAAACCTCACTGGCAGACGATTTTCTGCTGTTGTCGACATGTTTGTTGCCATTTTTTTCAACCAGCGTCTGTCAGCTAGTTCCTGACCTTCGTATGCCGCGCTCTGACTGGCTAGCTGTTGGCAGTAAACTCTAACACTATTGATCAGTGGAAACCGATCCCATATAACTTTTGGTCCTAGCCTTTTTGGATCCTTTTGGATCCAACATAACTTTCTGGCAACCAAGCATGCCAAAATACAGGTGAATGATGGACAGAAAGGCTAATCTGTGATTGGCTGTTGCAATCTGAGTGGAGAACATATATATATATATATATATATATATATATATATATATATATATATATATATATATATATATATATATATATATATATATATATATATATATATATATATATAAACCCCAATTCCAATGAAGTTGGGACGGTGTGTAATATGTATATAAAAACAGAATACAATGATTTGCAAATCCCCTTCAACCTATATTCAATTGAATACACCAAAAAGACAAGATATTTAATGTTCAAACTGATAAACTTTATTGTTTTTGTGCAATTATTTGCTCATTTTGAAATGGATGCCTGCAACACAGTTCAAAAAAGCTGGGACAGTGGTATATTTACCACTGTGTTACATCACCTTTCCTTCTAACAACACTCAATAAGCATTTGGGAACTGAGGACAATAATTGCTGAAGATTGAATTCTTTCCCATTCTTGCTTGATGTACGACTTCAGTTGTTCAACAGTCCGGGGTCTCAGTTGTCGTATTTTGAGCTTCATAATGCGCCACACATTTTCAATGGGCGACAGGTCTGGACTGCAGGCAGGCCAGTCTAGTACCTGCACTCTTTTACCACGAAGCCACGCTGTTCTAACATGTGCAGAATGTGGCTTGACATTGTCTTGCTGAAATAAGCAGGGACATCCCTGAAAAAGACGTTGCTTGGTTGGCAGCATATGTTGCTCCAAAACCTGGATGTACCTTTCAGCATTGATGGTGCCATCACAGATGTGTAAGTTGCCCATGCCATGGGCACTAACACACCCCCATACCATCACAAATGCTGGCTTTTGAACTTTGCGCTGGTAACAATCTGGATGGTCTTTTGCTCTTTTGTCACGACACGACGTCCATGATTTCCAAAAACAATTTGAAATGTGGACTCATCAGACCACAGCACACTTTTGGGGATGCTCCTTTTATACCCAATCATGACACTCACCTGTTTCCAATTAGCCTGTTCACCTGTGGAATGTTCCAAACAGGTGTTCTTTGGGAAAGTTGATGAATGCTCAGTCTTTTGTTGCCACTGTCCCAACTTTTTTGAAACGTGTTGCAGGCATCTATTTCACAATGAGCAAATATTTGCACAAAAATAATAAAGTCTATCAGTTTGAACATTAAATATCTTGTCTTTGTGGTGTATTCAATTGAACATAGGTTGAAGAGGATTTGCAAATCATTGTACAGTATTCTGTTTTTATTTACATATGACACAACTTCCCAACTTCATTGGAACTGGATTTTTATATATATATATATATATATATATATATATATATATATATATATATATATATATATATATACACACACACACACATTGTGGTATTACATAAAGGTGGAATGCAGGTTAAGGGGTTAAATACCTTTGCTGGGTTTCTCTGAAGATGGGGACTTTGAGCGCCCCCTGGAGGTGTCTCTCTTGCGTCCACCCTTCAACAATAAGTTGACAAATGTTTTGGAGCGTTGCAGGGTACTCTTCCCCTCTGAGTCTTTCCCTTTCTGCTTCTTCTCTTTCTTCTGCTTGACCTCTGTGATGGGAAAGCAATGTGAGGTTAATGTGCATGTCACCATCGTGCACGTTAAACCCCCTTCATGCTACCTCACCTGCCACAGTCACATGGCTCTGTGACCTACTGATTCGGCGGCTGGGTCGGCTCAGAGCCAGCAACACGGCTGTCTTCGGTGATTCTTTCTTCCCTTCATCATCTTCTCCGCGGATCGCCGTGTCTCTGAGCAGAGTGGTCGGTCCCCGGCTGCGCGTTGTGTCTGCGCCTGTTTTTTGAGAAGGAAGATCTGTCTGGATGGCAGTCTCTGTACGGTCCGACTCAGACCTGCAAAAATAAATTAATCCCATCATACCTGGTATACTCTCTTACGGAACACATGTTGGGCAGTAAGGTGGCTCAATGGTATAGAAAATTAACCCGCTACATACGTCACAAGGACAGTTTTGGACTGGTTGTAAAGTCCTGGAGAGATGCAGGGTACTCTCCCCCTCTGAGTGTCAAAATATTTCCACCAATAAAACCATTTACCTTCTGCATTATACATCACCAGCAGGTAAATCCTGTTAAAGATGTTTCAAATGCTTTTTTACACAGTCATATAGTGGCCAACAACTATTTTGTATGTAAAGATTTGATGTAATGGCATCCTGTGCAGACAATGAAACAACATTCCCTTTGTGTGTGTCACTGTGAGAGCTTTTCTGTGCATGTTTACTACAAACAAGGTCAATCCTGTTGTTCCATTGCCCCTCCCTATGCAAAAAGAAACTACAAAATTCACTGCATAGCTGTTAAAAACATCTGGTGGACAGTAGTGACTTACAACCCCAATTCCAATGAAGTTGGGATGTAGTGTAAAATGTAAATAAAAACAGAACAAAATGATTTGCAAATCTTCTTCAACCTATATTCAATTGAATACACCACAAAGACAAGATATTTAATGTTCAAACTGATAAACTTTATTGTTTTTGTGCAAGTATTTGCTCATTTTGAAATGGATGCCTGCAACACGTTTCAAAAAAGCTGGGACAGTGGTATGTTTACCACTGTGTTACATCACCTTTCCTTCTAACAACACTCAATAAGCATTTGGGAACTGAGGACACTAATTGTTGAAGCTTTGCAGGTGGAATTCTTTCCCATTCTTGGTTGATGTACAACTTCAGTTGTTCAACAGTCCAGGGTCTCAGTTGTCGTATTTTGTGCTTCATAATGCACCACACATTTTCAATGGGTGACAGGTCTGGACTGCAGGCAGGCCAGTCTAGTACCTGCACTCTTTTACCATGAAGCCACGCTGTTGTAACACGTGCAGAATGTGGCTTGGCATTATCTTGCTGAAATAAGCAGGGACGTCCCTGAAAAAAACGTTGCTTGGATGGTAGCATGTGTTGCTCCAAAACCTGGATGTACCTTTCAGCATTGATGGTGCCATCACAGATGTGTAAGCTGCCCATCCCATGGGCACCAACACATACCATCACAGATGCTGGCTTTTGAACTTTGTGCTGGTAACAATCTGGATGGTCTTTTTCCTCTTTTGTCCGGAAGACATGACGTCCATGATTTCTCGGGCCCAGAGAAGGCGGCGGCGTTTCTGGATGTTGTTGATGTATGGCTTTGGCTTTGCATGCTAGAGTTTTAACTTGAACTTGCAGATGTAGTGACAAACTGTGTTAACTGACAATGGTTTTCTGAAGGGTTCATGAGCCCATGCAGTAAGATCCTTTACACAATGATGTCGGTTTTTAATGCAGTGCCGCCTGAGGGATCGAAGGTCACGGGCATTCAATATTGGTTTTCGGCCTTGCTGCTTACTTGTAGAAAGTTCTCCAGATTCTCTGAATCTTCTGATTATATTATGGACTGTAGATGATGGAATCCCTAAATTCCTTGCAACTGAACGTTGAAACCATCATTCTTAAACTGTTGGACTATTTTTTTACACAGTTGTTCACAAAGTGATGATCCTCGCCCCATCTTTGCTTATGAATGGCTGAGACTTTTGGGGATGCTCCTTTTATACCCAATCATGACACTCACCTGTTTCCAAACAGATGTTCTTTGAGTATTCATCAACTTTCCCAGTCTTTTGTTGCCCCGTCCCAACTTTTTTGAAATGTGTTGCAGGCATCCATTTCAAAATGAGCAAATATTTGCACAAAAACAATAAAGTTTATCAGTTTGAACATTAAATATCTTGTCTTTGTGGTGTATTCAATTGACTATAGGTAGAAGGGGACTTGCAAATCATTGTATTCTGTTTTTATTTTACACAATGTCCCAACTTCATTGGAATTGGAGTTGTAAACAAACATAAAAACAATAAAACTTATAGACTAAAATTACTTCTGACCAAGAACATGGACTAGAATCCACATATGTCTGGCTTCTACACAGAGAACCGTTTAACCCGTTAAAAGATCCTAACTGGTGTTCATTCTGCTTGAGAAGGGAGGGCCGAGGAGGAGTGGCCGACATTTATAGCACCTTCAAGGTCATCTCTTCAAGAGAACAATTTTATTGAATCGGTTACGAAGATAGTTATGGGTCATTTGATTTGTGTCAAAGGTTAAGATAAGCCATTTGTGTCACTTTCAAGAAAAAAGTATTTCAGGGCCCTTGAGTAATTTAAGCCAAACAAATTTGACCTCTGGCTTTCGTGGTTACTGAAATACTGCAAATGTGAATTTCATCAGGGTCACAAGTTACAAAGAAAGAAATAAAATCATTCCAGACGCTTTCAGCAAAATGGTTAATTGTAGAAAATAGACACTTGGTGTTGGTGAGTAGCTTTAACAAGATCTGCCTACAAGCCTCAGTGGTTACAGAGATCTGAGTATTTTTGGTGATTTTGTCTGTTACTGTGGTAACATTTCAGTTTCTGATAATGTTTCATTATAGCCTATAGAAAATTGTATCAAAGAACTACTAATATTATCAATATTAATAAAAATAGTCATAAGTACACTTTTTCAGTTATTTGGGTCAGTATGCGGATGGTGCAATCTATGTGTCCACAGTGCACACATAAATTTAACCTCTGGTCCTCAGTGGAGATGCAAACGTCGACCATGTCTGAGCCGAATGGCAGGCTGGGGGGAAACATGACTTGGGACAGACCGCTCAGCGAGCTGACAGGAGTCCCAGATGACAGAGAGGAGGCTGAGGAGGTGGAACCAGAACCTTGGGAAGAAGATGTCTGCGCGCCATTGGCAACTGAAGAAGAAAACACAATATAGCATCAGAGCAGAGTTATGTCTGATTAAATACCATGTCTTAGTTCTTAATCTGCTGCAGAGCCTAACTTCCTAAACAATGAAGGACTGATGTTGAAAAAAAAAAAATGAAAGCAGACACATACGCTTATTGAGCCACCTGTATTCTGCCACCATCTCCTTATACGCAGGGTATCGTCCCGCTTCCTGCACAGATATGTTCACAGATATGCAAATGAGATACAGTAGAGATCTTTAAACTTTCATTGGATCCTTATATTTGATAAAGTGTAACCCGAGAACCACGGACAGCTCCGTCTCCCAGAAACAAAATTCCCTTCTTGACTTCCTGAGTAACCTTTGATTGTTGGGAGGCTTTAACATTACTCTACGCTTCAGTTTCATCCCAAAACAAAAGTTGCATGGAACACATCTCGGTGCTTTGATCTACACCTGATCCCAGCTGCCTGGTGAATAATGCACACGACCTGGCTATTTTTCACAGTGCGAAACCCAACCTCTGACAAGTAAAGTGAGTGAGGAATATTAGTGCATGCCAGCTGCCGAGCCCAAGCCACACAAACCTCCACCGCAGCCAGTGTGCAGAGACGACGCTCGTGCAGTTGCATGAGGTTTGTGTCTAATCTGTGAAAGGCATAAAAACTCCGGAGGGAAAGCAGAGACATGCTTTCTAATAACACAGCGCAACAAAGACAAAGCGATATTGTGCAATGTGATACGGCCTCTTCAACTCATTAACAGTATTCAACACCAAACATCCTCACATTCAACTCAGACAGCTGGAAGGGTCCCGCTTTATTTTCCAAATTCATCACAAACTCTTACCAAACTGGATTAATTTTACATTAAAATGTTAAATATTTTGATCACTGATGATTTAAAAACAAGTCCCCAAAAAGCCAATTGTGTGCCCTTGAACCTGAAATGTTGTTTTTAATAATAATAATTCAATAAAATAGTAATAACTGTTTTACTTTGACTTCAACTATTATTGCAGTAACATTGAGGCCACACATCTGCTGGTTTCTGTTACTGTAGGCAGTAAGTGAAATATGTAAAGCTACTGCAAACTTATTTTCCCAAATGTGCTTTACAAGCATTTTAATGTCAAAGCAGCGGCAGGTGCGCAGTAAAGACTTTTACTGTAAAAGTCAAAACAGAATTAACCCCAGGTGGACTCCAATTAAGCTGTAGAAACATCTGAGCTTAATTTTGAGCTTCATGGCAAAGGCTGTTAATAGTTAGGTACATTGTGATTTCTTACTTTTTTAAATAAATTTGCAAAAATCTAAAACGAAAAACTTTTTCACATTGTCATTATGGGGTTTTGTATGAAGAATTTTAATGAAAAAAAGAAAAAAAGAATTTCATCCATTTTGGAATAAGGCTGTAACATAATAAAATGTGGAAAAAGTGAAGTGCTGTGAATACTTTCCGGATGCACGGAATGTGAGAGCGCATGTTTTGAGCTTTCACATGAGATGGAAGAGTGCATTTAGCAGTTAGGCTAATGTAGTGTTTAGTAGTTGAGAGAGTGAATACTTTCTGGATGCACTGTATTGCATGCATAATTTCATTAATATTGCATGTACATGCATGTCTTGATGTACTAAAACTCATGTTGTTGAGCTCAGGGTTTCTTTCCTGTGGAACATTCCATGTTCACACCCCAGTGTGTTTGGATGTCCTGTGCCCTAATAATAACGTTAATAATCACCTTAATGGTTAGCATGACATGCGTGTGGCTCTTGAGCACTTCAACCGCACTGCTGTGGCTGATGTCCTCAAAGCTCACTCCATTGGCAGCCAGGATCTGATCTCCCATTTTGATGCCATTCTGTTCTGCCAGACCACCGGGATCCAGTCTGACACAGAAAACGGAGTATGATCAGCTTGGTAAAGAAAAAGACAAGTAGTTTGTTTAATTCTGACAGATATTTCATTGGGGAAGCATGGTGGCTTAGTGGTTAGTACTGTTGCCTCACAGCAAAAAGGTCCTGGGATCGATTCCCACCTGTAGTCTTTCGGTGTGGTGTTTGCATGTTCTCCCCGTGTTTGCATCAGTTCCCTCTTGGTGCTCCAACTTCCTCCCACATCCAAAGGCATGCAGGTTAGGTGGATTTGAAACTTTCAAGTGTCCATTTGGCTTCTGCAGGGGACTATCTACCCTATCTCAGATCTTGTCTCTACGCCGAATTATTGAGGAGATAGGAAATGCAAACAGGGAGCTTATTATGGACTCAATCAATCATGAAGTTATGTTTGAAATCCTCGCTCTTAACGGAATCCAAGATAAGATCATCTCGGACATCAGAGCATTTTACTGTAACAATATGACAAGAGTTGTCACCCCAGATGGTGAAACCGAGGCCTTTGAAGTCATGTGTGGCGTCCTACAAGGAGACACACTTGCTCCCTTCCTTTTTATTATAGTGCTGGATTAGGTCCTCCGAATCTCCCTGAATGTTAACTATGAAAAAGGGTTACTCATCAAACCTAGAATAAGCCGTAGACGCCCAGCAGCATACATCACAGATCTCGATTATGCTGATGATACTGCAGTCTCATCAAGCTCTGTTGCCAACACCGAGGTTCTACTTCATGCCCTGGAAGATGCAGCACACGCTGGGCTGCATTACAACTTCTCCAAGACAGAATTTATTTCTACTACAAGTAACTCCTCTTCCTCCATCTCTCTTAAATCTGCTGCGCCAATCAAGCATGTTGGAGACTTCAAATATTCAGGCTCATGGGTTGTGGACTCTGGGACGGACAATAAGATGGGCCAAATCTAGCGATCAAATCTCCCAAACAAGCTTAAAATCTATTCACCACAGTTATAGAACTGATTTTGATGTATGGCTCAGAAAACTGGACACTTAAAGCTCGACTACACAAACGTGTAGCTGGCTGCTACACAAATCGCCTCAGAAGGATACAGAATCGTTCATGGTCCTCACATCCCACACTCAGGCAAATATACGGGGACATTCCACCACTAAGTGAGCAGCTTATTCAACGCCGGGCCGCATTCGCTGGTCCCTGCTACCAAGCTAGATGAGCTAGATTCAGAGCTCATTTTATGGAAGCCATCAAGGAACAGATAACTTTCCTTCCCTGATCTAGTCAGTGGTGACTCAGGTATCAATGTGGAGGATCTGGGAGCAGCCATGGGTGACCGCGACTGCTGGCGTTTGGATGTGTGCTGTGTCGTGAACATGGCCGACAGATGATGATGATAAATTGTCCATAGGTGTGTGTGTGTGTGTGTGTGTCTATATGTGGCCTGGACAGACTGGCGTCCTGTACCGTCCTCATGCCCTGTATGATGCGATAGACTCCGCCACCCCCTGTGACCCTTAATTGGATTAAGCGGTTGAAGATGAGTGACTGACATATTTCATAGAGTTTGTACTTACTTGGAGACATAGATGCCCAGACCAAACTCTTTGCCTCCACGGATGTTAAAACCCAGGCAGTAGTCGTCAGAGGTTGTGTAAAGGTGGACAATCCTTTGGAGGGCGCCGCCTGAGCTGGCCTCAGAAGGAGTCCGTCCACTTTCCTCCACCACCATCCGCCTGTGGATCAGGTCCACCCTGACGGATAGTTTCTCTCATTGTTACACTTCACCACACACTTATTTTTGTGGTAGCATTAATATCACTGTGGTTCATCTTTCTCACCACGTGGTCTTCTCCTTGGAGTAGCGGATTCCGGGGACTTTTCCAACACGTCTAACCACCATCCTCAGCCTGTTGTTTCCTGTCAGGACTTTAACTGCGCTGCTCATGGTGATGCTCTCCAGGCTAATGCCGTTCACCTCCACCAGTTTGTCTCCGACACGCAGGCCTGCTTCCTCTGAAAAAGCAAATGTAGAAGGTATTCACAAACGCACAAACTTACCCTCTCGACTTCCATAAGTCACCATGGTGGGAATCCATCTTGCCTGCCGTGCTGTTGTCCTCCACCTTACTGACAAAGATGCTGAGGCCATGTTCTGAGCCACCGCGCACGCTGAAGCCAAGCTTGCCATCCACACTCTTATCCACTGTGATTGTATGAATGTCCTCACTGTCATCACCACCTAAGCACAACATGAGTGGTGTCTCAAACAGCCATAAAGGATTACTAAGGTTGCAAAAAACAAAACATGTTTCATAACTGCCAGGTGAAATGTGGGTGTCCCCTTGGCCTTCTCCAGCCACTGGGGTCCTCAACATAGAGGCACCAGTGTGCTGGATCATGCACAGAGAAACGTGCTACATGGTCATTGCATTATGATGTTCCCTCATAATGCAAGTGACCTTCCTTATATGATTCTCCCCAAGTAACTGTCCGTTTCGCACAAAGTCATTCCAGGAGTACCCAAGAATCCTCTTAAAGAGACCAACATGTAGTTGTCACTGGTTTGCGTCCAACTCTCATCAGACGTGTATCTTTGCAGGGGGGCTGAGTTGGCGTTTAAATCCTTCCAAAATATCACACACATACTGACATCATAAACAAGGCTTTGTGAAGCTTTGAACCAAATGAATTGCTTCAAAAAATGTTTTGCTCTTATTAAATAATAAAAATGCTTGTTTAACCAAACGCTTCAGAAACATTTCTTGAAAACACTGTAAATGGCCAATGAACTGATTGCTTCATAATGTTTCTTGAATCACTCAAAGTACTAAATGAAGCAATTGCTTGTTTTGAAATGTTGTACACACTACATGAACCAAATCTTTCAAAAAGTAGGTTCATCCTCCCCCACCTCTCCATTAATGTTGAAATCACTAAATGAAAGTGCACTTCAGAAACTATTTTGCTGTTTTGAAACACTAGGAACAATAAATGATCACATCACTCAGTAATACTTTTCCATTTCAAAATGCTGGGAACAGTAAATGACTGAATGACTCACTTGGTTTCAAAACACTAAATGAAGCAATTACTTCAGAAAATGATTCACTTTAAAAATGCTTGAAACAGTGAAACATCCGTTCAAAACAATTGGGAGTAGTGGCCAAAAGGTTTGCTGAAGGAGACCTTTGACTATTTTAAGTGTTTTTCACGACCCCCACCCTTCCCAGAAAACAATTAGTGGTTCCGCCTCTGTAGTCCTCACCATCCACAGGGGAGTTGATGAGGATGACTCTGCCCATGGGTGAAGAGGATCGCGTTCCTCGGCGTCGCTGTTCCTTCTTCCGTAAAAGGTTGCGTGTAGCTGTATGTGACCCTTGGGTTGCGGCGGTTGTCTCCCTGCGCGACGGTCCTGACGAGTGAGCCATGGAGGTTGGCAGGGTCCTCTTTCACTCCACCGGGGTCTCAGCACCGGACGGAGCCTGTGGCAGACAGGAGGAGGACATCTAACAATTTTTCTGTTGCTTTTCTATGCTTTACATCTTGTCAGCAAGCTAATGTACCCATGTGTGTTCCAAAGTGACATTAAAGTTTGTATCCAAACATACCTCAGACACTGAGGTGATGCCGCTTTAAAATATAACAGCAATATTAATTTTATGTCTCTATGCTTCTCTGCCTGTTGTTTTAAGTGGCAAAGAGCCAGTTCATACCACACCTCCACCGCCTTTACATCTCTATGCCTCTTTCCAAAAAGAATTGAGCTGTGACATCACGTATCCATAACAATGCTCAAGGTGGTTCTTCACTATCTTTTCAAAATGCCTATTTTCTGTTTTTAAGACCACTCAGAGTGCAATGTGTGGATCTGACTGACTAAACACACAAGGTGAGTTAATTATATGTTTAAAATGTATCAATCTTCAGTTTGACGAGGGAATGTTAACTTAGTTTGCACATGGAGCACTTAAAAAAGCTCCTGCTATTCACAAAGCTTCCTTCAACAGGGTTACACACACTGGCAGAGTTTATAGCAGAGTGACCTCTTTAGCCACCTGATCCATCAACTCGCTTACTTATTACAGATCAAAAATATACAAACAGAACTATTTAAACTAATAACACTGTGAAAAATGAGACAACATCAGAGACATTCACAGTTAAACTCAAACCATCACAGACATTAACAGTTGAAACACAGGCTTATTTATCCATATCATCCAGACAGGTATTTGTAAAATATGACCCCTTTAAGTTTGATGTGACTCACCGATGGTCAATACTTTGTGACATGACAGATGCCTCTTTGTCTCTGTGGAGTCACAGTCTGGTCCGTTCCTGCCCATGTTGCATTTCTCTCACCCGTCTTAAACAAAAACTGAAGGATGACTGGATTAATAAAGCACATTAAGAATATAACAACGCATCAATACTTAAAAGTTAGAAATGCGATCTCATTGACGAATTTAGCTGTTGGGACCCTGAACAAACATTGCAATCAAAAATAAACTAGAGCACGGCGCTCGTAGAGGGCAAATCTCCGCCAACAATAGTTTCCAATTCCACAAATTTTTACCTTTGAAAAAAATTCAAGGGCAAACTCCCGTTAGAAGTGGCTTTTCACAAGCGAAATATAATATTATACAAATAATGAATGTTTATGAATTCAATGGTACAGATATTTATACGGAAGAATGAAAAACATTCATTATTTGATTTATATAATGGTGAAAATAGATCCTAGTCATTTGATATTTTATTAATTTATAAACAACAGAAAAGGGACTTACATTTTGGGGTTCCACTAGTGCTGTGACGTCAACAGTCCAACACAAACTTTAAATTGGAGTCCAAAATTGTTCTCAGTCAACTTGCAAAAAACAATCCTGACAATGTAGTCCGTGATCAAGATCAAGAGTGTTTATTGTCATACACAGTCGTACAGTGTACACTAGCATAACAAAATTGGGGCACAGCCCTCCCCTCAACGCCAATCTCACATAAATATAAAAATAAAATAAATTAACTAAAACAAAGCATACACTTATCAAAACCGTATGTAAAATTCTGATGTGTATTTTACACCTGGCCCGACTTTAAAATGACACATAATCGTGCCAAAAGATAGCATTTAACATGGCTATGGACCTGTTACAGAAACTGTCTCTGTCTGTCAGTGTTTTAAGCACCTTGAACCCTCTGCCAGAGAGCAGCAGCTGAAACACCCCGTGTCCTGGGTGTGTGTTGTCTCCCAGAATGCTGAGTGCCCTCCTGAGACAGCGGGTACTGTAATGGTCCTGTAGGAAGGGGAGAGGGTGGCCAATGACCTTTTGGGCGGTATTAATAACCCTCTGTAGTGCCTTCCTGTGTGCCATGGTGCAGCTGGAGAACCACACAGATGCAGTATGTCAGCACACTCTCAATGGAGCAGCAGTAGAAAACAGACAGTAGCTCCCTCCTCAAGCCGGTCCTCCTGAGGATCCTCAGAAAGCGGAGCCGCTGTTAGGTCCTCTTCACAACCGCCGAGGTGATGGATCTCCATTGGAGATCTGCATCTACCTGCACACCCAGAACTTGAAGCTGTAAACCCTCTCCACATACTCCCCGTTTATGCAGATGCCTGCAGATCGGTCTTCCTCCTCCTGAAGTCCAAAATCACCTCATTTGTCTTGGAGGTGTTGAGGACAAAGTTGTTCTCTGCACACCACCCATGCACTGACTTCTGCACTGAAAAATTGTCATAAATTTGTCCAGCTTTTCATCCTAACTTCATCCTCTTCATCCTAACAGCTCTTCATGACTCCACACAGCTTGCAGCGTAGTGGATTTGTTTTTGTGTTAGAAGAATTAGCACCATCAATTAGCTTATTCAAATCGTCGTCTGTCAGCAAAACAAACTCCACCATATTTAGCTAAACACCGACCCCACGAGTGGGCGGGGTTTGTAGCGTGCAATGGAACAAAACTTATAGAACCAAATTTGCATGCTAAATGTAATGCAGCACAAATGGGACGAATAATCCATGTCACGTGACATACAAAGCACCAATCAAATGACAAGGATCCACTCAGTTGTTATATTGATTGATTGATTATAAAATCTTATATTATATTGTATAATATATTATATTATCTTATATATTTTGCATTATATAATACAAAATATAGCTCAAAATGGTTTTTCAATGTTAAAATCAAATATCCGCTTAATCCACAATACGGATCAGATGGAAATCAAACAGTCTATTCATTGAGAGTGGCAGTTTGCACCTCATTGACACAAATGAGAGACTGAGACACTTTTGATTGAGATATAATGCAAAATGTACACCAAATGGACTTTTCAATGTTAAATTCAAATGTCCACAAAATCCATAATCCCGATCGATCAGATCCAGATTAAACTTCGTCAGGCGATAGTGAGTGCCAGTCTGCACCTCACTTTCAAATATGAACGTGATTGGGGCATGTTTGATTAAGATATAATGTAAAAAAATACATTAAATGGGGTCTTCAATGTTAAATTTAAATAGCCACAAAATCTGGAATCTGGATCAGATCCAGGTTAAACTTTGTCAGTTGATAAAGGATACCACCCTACATAATGTTCTCAAATATGAAAGAAATGTGAACTTTTTAGACAGAGGTATGAATTTTTGAAAATTCATTCACTGTTAAAGATACGGATTTTTCCAATTTTCCAAAATTTTTCCTGACTTTGCCCTTTGACCTTGAAAGAAGTAAAGGTCAGAGTTCATAGAAGAGGGCCATATAACCTTCAAAATTTGAAGACTGTGTGGGGAAAAATGGGCCAAAATCACACCTGAGCAATACATGTGACTAGTTTCTCCGTACAGGAGGAGTCTTGAAACTGTCATTTATATTATAATACCCAAGTGGCCTGTGTGTGTGTGTGTGTGTGTGTGTGTGTGTGTGTGTGTGTGTGTGTGTGTGTGTGTGTGTGTGTGTGTGTGTGTGTGTGTGTGTGTGTGTGTGTGTGTGTGTGTGTGTGTGGGGCTTCGATCACGCAAAAACCAGGGAGAGCTGACATTTGCCACTTGGTATGTGTATGTGTTTTGGGTCAAGGATGAACACTGCAAAAATGGAAAGTTGACAGGACAAGTATTTTTGGAGAAATTAGCTATTTTGGCTAACCAATAAACAATGGACTTTGTGTTACAATAGGAGTTTGAGGTTTTGAGGTTTTAAATGTTTTGTGGTTCATGTTACTTTAACAGTGTTGTTAGTAATTTTTTGTGTTTTTGTAGTTCAATTGGTTTAGGAAGTTTAGCACAGCCCCATGTTGCTATTATCATGAGTGAGTTAAGTCTCATGTTGGTACCATGAGTGAAATGTTTACTGGTTTTAATGTCTTCAGCCATAGTCTTTTTTTTGTCAAATTAAAAGCATCTGCTTACAGCAGCTGTGCGTGCGTGGGTGTGTGCCTATAACTTTGATCAGGGACGAACACAGCACAGCTGACATTTGCTGTTTGGTCTGCTTATGTATTTTGGGTCAAGGATGAACGCTGCAAAACTAGAAAATTGATAAGATAAATATTTCTGGACAAATTAGCAATTTTAGCTAACTAATAAACAATGGACATTGTGCTGTAATTGCACCATGGGAATTTGGGGTTTTGAGGTTTTAAATGTTATTATGGTTTATGTTAGCTAACAGTGCTGTTCGTGTTATTGATTTATTGTGTTTTTGTAGCTCAATTTGTTTTATCAATTTAAATAAGTCTCCTGTTGCTCTGGCACAAGGAGTGAAATGTTTAGTGGTTTTAATGGATTCAGCCACTGTCTTTGTTTGTAAAATTAAAACCACCTGCTTACAGCAGCTGTGCGTGCATGCAACTTTGATCAGGGACAAACAGAGCACAGCTGATATTTGCTGTTTGGCATGCTTATGTATTTTGGGTCAAGGATGAATGGCGCTAAAATGGTACACTGATAAGAATAATAGTTTTGGAGAAGCTATGAATATTAGCTAATGTTGCTAATTACATTTTAGATTCACATGCCTTTCCAGCAGGGGGCAGTAAATCATGTTTATATTAAGTGTGAGTGTAAACATGGATGACACAAGAAAGTGAAAACACTTCTTTCCATTGTAGTCCTTTTAAAAATGAAGTGACAAAATAGAAATAACAATAAAATACAAATAATAATGATGATAATAATAGTGTGTATATGATAATGATAACCTAAACAATTTATACATACATTAAGACAGTAAATTAACATTAAAAATTACATAAGTAACAGGAAATAAAAGGGCTGAGTTCCTCTTCCAAAACTGTTGAGGTCTAATGTTCTAAAAACATTTTGGACTCACAAGCCATTCCAACTTACTTGCTTAAGTTATTACCACCCTTGAAAAATATCAGCTATCTATTTTATAAACACTACCAAATCTAGAGCCCGAGGATACCCACGGGCAACACACTAGTTACTAATAAAGGCTTTTGTACAAATTATTAAATAAATTTCAGTAAGCATGTTCAATACTTTCTCCCGTTGTCATTCCATTTTATTACACTTGACTTACTTATTTGTTTTGTTTTGTTTTTTGCATGTGTGGATTAGTTGGGTTGTTAACAGACATCTGGTGAAAATTTCATGCCTGTACAACCTTTAGAAATATGATTTCACTCCCACTCAAGTTCAACCCTTACTCCAATTAAGGATCACATTGGGGGGGGCTGGAGCCTATCCCAACAGTCTTTAGAAATATATTTACTGGAAAAAAAAAAGGCAATTTGCTCCGTACTTATTTTACCCACTGTATTTATCTGGGAGGTATTCCATTTTATTTTCCTTCTTACACTGTCTGCAGGAGGGTGTGCATGCATGAGATTTTGAAATTATCTGCTTAACGTTGACCTCATCTGATGCACATACACACATAGGTGTCAACCTGACTCCAGAAAGGGCAAAGAGGGTGCAGGTTTCGTTGTAACCACCAACTCCACCAGGTTATTTCACTGATTACAGCAGCCTGGATGAGTTCATCAATGAAATCACCTGGTGTAGTTGGTGGTTACAACGAAACCTGCACCCTCTTTGCCCTTTCTGGAGTCAGGTTGACACCTACGTACACGGGGCATGCATGCTAACATCTGTGAGATGTCTTGTAAATCACTTCTGAAGTGTTATCTGGTTTCAAAATAGCATTTTTAGATTTACAAGTGTTTATTTATCACTAGCTTTTATATATGAGAAACATATTAGATTTATACAGAAATAAGCTGTTTCAGAGTGTTTTCTGCCATACTGACATATTCTGTTTAAGCAAACAACCATATAACATCACTGTGCCTCTCTACTCTGATTGGCTGCGCCTATGTGCAAATCGAGGGAAGCCCCCACGTGATCTAGGGGATCGCTTTCACAGACTGTATGGGTTGCTACCTTAAGTAGTTGAAGGCTGTTCTTTTGAAACTTTTTACCTTCAGAGGGACTTTTTTCCCAGACAATGCAATTTTTGGTCATTTTGGCAATGCCATATTATGAATGCCCTATTTAAAATTATAGTGGTGCCAAAGAACATTATTTTTTACTTAAATCTTAAAAAACTCGGAGGCTGTATACCTTTAACCTGTGGATGCCCCTCAGGTTGCCCCCCATGCGCCACACTGGTTCTTCAGCACCACGGACAGCAACACGCAGCAGCCATAACAACAATAATAATAATTATAATAAATCTTAGTTATTATAAAATATCACAACCAGAATACAGATTAAACTATGGAACTGCGCTTTAATTCGACCTGTAGTATGTTTTAGCTCAATTTAAAATAAAACTATTTGCCGCGTTTCAAACCGATAACGAGGGCTTCGGTTTTAAAGCGTCTTCCACACAACAAATAAAACAACAAAACAACTTACGGTCACAAAACACCTTCCGTGTGTGTTTTAATTGAAACACGTACTGAATAATACACCAATAATAAGTTTATGATCAATAGTTTTACTTACCGGAATCTACGTTCTGCAAAATGCCTGAACGCACCTGAAACGTCAGGAAAAGCTCCGCCCACACGCGCCGTTAATTGGCTACATGGCTGCAAACGGACATACTTTGATTGGACGGTAGTACTGTCAATCATCTCCAAGCTCGTTTAATCATCTTAAAACTGACAAGTCGTTATTGTTACCTGGACACGAAGACCAGGCGTTTAACTAGTCGACGGGCAACAACCCAAACTCAGATTCCAACTCCTCCATCTCTAAACTTAACGTGTTTCCAAAAATATTCCAACTTCTAATAGTACCCTGAAATACCTTGTGATTTTGAGATCATCTTTGAGGTAAAACAAGATGTGTATTATGCATATCATGAATCATTTTTAAAATGTTATTTAAACATTCAAACATTCCAATTTGATTTTAGACTATGACCTGAATACAATGTTATGCTTGAATTAATTAGCGTGCAGTTAATATACTGCATAAAGATCTTTCGCACTTCAGTTTTGAAAACTTCAAGAAATCCTCAGGAGTAAGCATACCCTGATTTTCAAGGAATTCATGAATGAGGATCATTATACAAATGGCAGTGGTGTCAAAAGTACACACATTTGTTACTTAAGTAGAAGTATAGATACTGCTGTTTAAAAACACTCTGGTAAAAGTTGAAGTATCAACTTGACCTCTTTACTCAAGTAAAAGTGAAAAAGTATGTGCTCCAAAACCTACTTCAAGTATAAAAGTATAAAGTAACCTTTAAAAAAAAAAGAAAAGATGCCACTATATGAATTGGAAGCTTAATTTAAAAACTGATTCGTTCTACATGTGGCCCAAGACCCAAAACCCAAAATTACCCCCCAACACCACCTGCACGAAAATGTTTCAATTCTAGAAGCTCTGAAATGCAATCTGGGACTATTCCAGACAATAAACTGCAGTGAGTGCAGCATCCATTTAGTGAAGGGGAAAAAACAAACAAACACAAAAACACAACTTTCCTTATTCAAATTCATTCCAGTAGTATTCTGCTCTTACTAGGATGCAGCAGTTTTCTAGTTTGATAGTTCTGGAGAAAATCACTGAAGAAATTAACACAATGAAAATATGGTTTGACCGAAACAAACTCATTAAATAAGACAGGGATGAAGTGGAGGTATAAGAATCACTAGGTGTTCACAGGAAACATTAATTTATGTATGTATTTATTTACGTATGTTCATTGTTAGTTGCTTTTATATTTTCTGTTGTGTTTCTATTCAGGTTCTTTTTGCCTCTTTCTCTAGAATTGTATATAATAATCATTAGATTATTAATATATAAACAAAAATAAATTTAAGAAATATTACAATTTGAAAACAAATGCACTCGAACGTGATGACAGCTGCAACTGCATAATGCTAAGTTTTAACATTGAAAATGCCATAGACATGCTAACGCGTTAGCGTCGCTCCCGTTTTTACGTTATAAAATACATCCATCAACTGTTTCAGAAGACCATAACAGGTCAGTTTAACATAGAAAAGGTAAATAATACTCACATAAGTATGCTCTTTAGGGTTTTAGCGGGGGAAAATTAAGCGAAAGAAAGAAAGAATAAACGAAGCAATGGTCATAGCATTGCTTCAATCTGCGAACTACTGCTTCGATTGGTTCACGGTTCACAGCAAAGCCGCGCTGCAGAAAAGTTGATTACAGGCGCACATGACGTGAAATATATATATAAACATTAAACTTAAGCCAAAAGTAACGAGGCTGTTTGTTTTAAAAATGTAAGGAATAGAAAGTACAGATACTTGTGTGAAAATGTAATGAGTAGAAGTCAGAAGTAGGCAGAAAAATAAGTAATGGAGTAAAGTATAGATACCTAAAAAGTGTACTTAAGTACAGTAACGAAGTATTTGTACTTCGTTACTTGACACCTCTGACAAATGGTGACAGTTTATCGGGCAGCATAATGGAATGTCACCCCGAGGGATCACCCTGAGGAATCATTGTTGCCCAAGGCCGAAGGCCACGGGCAACAATGATCCCGAGACGTGACATTCCATTATGCTGCCCGATAAACCAGTCACCATTTGTTTTATTATACATCTGTGTAGGTAATATCTCTACAATTGTGTGAAAAATTTGCTAAGTCATTTTTTATTCTTTTTATTTGACGCAAACCTTCTGCTCTCCACCATGATGCCGTCTGCGACGCATCACCCCTGCGCATGCGCGAAACGTTGTTGCCCCGTTATGACAAAATCGGTCCGCAATCACTCATAATGTTGCCCGAAATGGTGCAGAATCAGTCAATAATGTGCCTATTGTTAACTTTGGATGGTTTATTGTGAAACGTATTGCAATTATTACATGCGAATCAGCCAATCAGAACAAAGGATTTCAGTCATATGTATAATAATACAAAATAGTTAAAATTCTGCCTAGAAAATTATAGTTAAAATTCTTACATGCATTATTTCAGGAGAAACACATGAAAATGGAGAACCTTTTTTTATTCCTGATGGGCAAAAGAAAAAAAAATTCCAAATACACCTCTGGAACCCAAACTGTGATGAGTTCTTTCCTGGCTTGAAAGCTAGTGTGTAAGATTTAGAAGTGTTTATTAACAGAAATGGAATATACTCGCAATTTTCATAACTATCTCTTCACCTGCCACAAAGAATTGTGCTTTTATAAGTTCAGAAAGAATCCTTCATATCTACATGGGAGCCCCTTCATGGAGGAGGTCCTCATGTTGTGCCATCACATTGATACGGCAACCCAAAAGGGACATACTTACTCTGCATTTCTCATTTTGCGGTGAGGCCAGAAGGCCAAGGGAAAAGAAGAGAATCACTGGTTGCTCTCCTACACAGTGTTACACTGTCTGCTGGTTGATAGTGCACGTTAACAAGTTTGACAATCCTCATTTTTGTGAGAGGATCATATACATTGATTATCACAAGAGAAGGCAAAGTTGCATGAATCCCAATGCTTAAGAAACGAAAACACGAATGGAACACGTAAATGTGGTTCAATAAAGGTTTTCACCTGAATTGATTTGGGTTTATCGCCATAATTACTCAGAACATGAAATCTGCGGTGTAGACTATTTAGTGGTGTCTAGTGGTGAGGTTGCAGATTGCATTATGCTGTTACTGGTTATTATTTTGTTTCTAACCCAGTGGAGTAGGGTTAGTAATAGTGAGTTAATGAGTAATAGTGTCTCCAAACTAATGGTGAGACTGGGCTATTCATGTGAGACTTTTATTGTAAGATGTTTTGAGTTGATTTTGAGCACCTGTCTGTCTCAACATTAGTTTAGACAGACCATCACAGATAAACACAAGTACAGAAAAACACTGAATGTAGTTTGTACACAGATTTCATGTTAAAAAAAAGCTAGCGCATTACCCATGGAGAGCCACGGGTTCTAGATTGGATAGTGTTTATAAAATAGGTAGCTAACATTTTTCAAGGATGGCAATAAGTTATGCAAACTTTCTACAACGATTTGGAATGGAGTGTGAGTCCAGAATGTAATTATCAATGTCCATTGTTCACTGTTACAATACAAGCCTTACAATATAAAGCGCCTTGGGGCAACTGTTTGTTGTGATTTGGCACTATATACATGTGCTCTGATGTCACTGTTTATCTCCATAGAAACTACCCAAACAATCTTTCATACAAACTGTTTAAAGGGACATTACAGTGTTGTGGTGGAAATTACGGCAATAGTGTGGGACAACTACATTTTGTTTAAAAAAATCACAACAGTTGTATGACACTGAATACCCCAATTATGTTTTGATTATTTTACTGATATTTTATTCAGCGATATTTTAAAACATCAGAAAAAACATTTCTTTACATTCATTTTTATCATTGAAGATCAAAAGTCTGGGTGTGGGACAAGCACAAAACAGCCATATTTGCATATAATGATGCTGAAAAAAAGGTGAAAAAGTCATCATAGACTACTAGAACAAATTTCTTAACACACTTTCATTGTAAAGATAACTATAAAAGTGTGAAATTTCCCCTTTTATCTGTTTTTCATACAATATGATCAAAGGACATAAGTGCCCGTAGTCTAAGAATCACCCACCTACAGGTGTACACAGAGGCCACTTGGCTTTTAATATATAGTTCATCAAAAGACATTACTTGAAAGAAATTTAAAAGTTGTGAAGTTCTTTAAAATATTATCCACATTTATTGACTCTTATTTTCTTTGCAGCCTCCAGGATGTCAGAATGACCAGTTTTTCTCCAAATTTCTTCTTCGTGTGTTCCAGAAGTATGCCCTTAGATGGAAAGAAGGGGACAAATATATGCTTTATTTTTCATACATTCAAACATTAATAACCTATAGCTGGGGGTCATTGCACAACACCAAATTTTCATCAAGGTTTATTACACATTTCAAGCAATCAAAGGAAAGAAGCATGTACCTGCTTCCCTCCTCCAATCACAAACAGTCCACCAAGAATGAAACCCTCTCCCTTTTTGATACCCTGGTAACCATTCACATGAGTGCGACCCAAATTTAGCGGCACGCCCACACAGGTGAGACAGAGTCAAGTTCTTTCTTCTCTGTTTTGGGCCACAGAATGTTTCCTGTACAGTAATTAAATAAATGCATACAGTAAAAAGACATGTAGATTATATAAAAAGGGGGTAAACAGAAAAGAAACCTCTCAGCAGGACTGATGCTAATCAAATACTATGCAATCCACAAAGATCTCCGCACTGAAGTAGGATCTGAAGTCTTGGACCTCTGTGCTGCTATCGTTCTTCACCACAGCGTACAGAGGGACCCCGAGCTCCTCCAGCTGGGGTTTCAGAGAGGACATCTCTGTGGCGTCCTGCAAAAACAGAAACTTTACTCACGCAGGCCAGCAAGCTCCTTTTCCCTTTAAAAAAACAAAACTCAAGGTCGCCACAGCAGGTCAGAGATGGATCTGCTTGTTTGCCACTGGACGCCCTCCCTGAAGCACCTCTAATGCTACATGGAGAATCACGCACACCTCTTGGTGATACTCAGTGGTATCCCAAGCAAGTACCAATCAGGAGATACTCTGCTTCCCTTATGAGATCTAAGGGGATCAGAGTGCACGGCTGCAGAAAACTGCATGGTATACTTTCAACTGCATTAAAATAAGTAAATGTTAACTTACCTCTCTACCCAAAACTCATCCGGTGCCACCTCCCAACCAGAATCCATTCCTCTCCCACAGAGCCTGACCTTTCACCTTCTTTCTATCTGCATAATCACACAGACATGAATTTAGAAAAGGTAAAGTGTGCATGCATCACAGAAATTCACAAGACATGAGCTCTTATAGTCAGAGTTTTGTGCATAAATATCTCCCACACCTGTTGTATTTCTCTTTTTTAAATAAGTAATGCACACATATTAAAATGTCCATTTTTATCTACCTCCTGTTGTATGTATATTTGTGCTGCTCAACTCGGCTATCAGGAACATGGCAACCATCACCGTAGCTACACACTGATGTATCACAGATGCAAGGTTGGTAAGGTTAGACCTGACTTGTGTGAGGCACCTTGAGGCAACTTTGTTGTGATTTGGCGCTACATAAATGAAAATAAATTTAAATTGAAATGCAACAGCTCCCCCATCAGGATGGACACAAACACTAGAAAGAGCATCAACCATTCATTATTCTCAGCTGCAATACTACATGACACTATTTTTATTGTAAATAAGCATCTTATTTTAAAATCCCTGTGGGGATGACACCGTAGCACCATAGTTATCTCCACACACATGTGGCTTCAAAGTGGGTGAATGTTTGTTTTTACAGTGACTTGGACATTAGAGGAACTAAACCTACAACCTACATACTGTGAGGCAACAGTGCAAACCACTACCTGCAAAAGAAACAGGAAGCTACTTGAGCATAAATCTGACCAAAAGTTCACACATTCAAAAAGTGAATACAAAGTTAAAAGCTATGACCACATCAGTTCCCCTGGCAACAACTATTTAAGGTTCCAAACAATTGATGTGGCAGCCATCACTAAATGCTTTGTGGAAGGACAAAATGCACTTGAAATACCATGACTTGAAAAGCTGTTGGCCAAACAGGACAACATGACTCACCAGGACAAAAATGTAGAGTTGATCACCAGGGCAAAGGTCGAGCATTTGCCAAAGTTACTTTTGGGTTCATGGCTTCCTTCCCGATCGATAGACCCCCTTTTAGGTGATGTTGGTGGAATGCTCACTTAAGGTGAACAATGTCACATTTCTGTTAGATTCCATGGATGTGATCTTGGAGTTTGGTTGGCCCTCTGGGACAGTAGCTTACCAATTCCCAGGTGTTAATTTGGGGGTTTTCTTAAGTGATAAAATCTGTATTGTCCCAAGCTAATATTTTGTAAAGTTGCTTGTGGTACCAGGTGTTTGAATTGGCTCCTAAGAAGTCAAAGATTTGCTTCAAAAGGCTTGACTTCTTTAGATTTCTTTTCCACCTCTTAAATGCAAGGCGGCATTGGTTCTACAGCTACAAGGTTTCTCAAATAATGAATTCAGATAGTGGTGCAGCTTAGTTAAAATTTCCATAACAATCGTACAGTTTGTGATAAAAGCATGAAATCTGGCACACGTATTTAAAATTGTTTATTTTCAGATATGGAGACATCCTGGAACTGACCTCTAATGAGCTACAGGGGTCAATAAAGAATTGCACAGGGGTCAAAATTTAAAAATGCTCCAATCATGTTGAAAACTATATTTTTTATATATAAAATATTATTTGATCATAAAGATTCCAAAAAGGTATGGTTTAGACTATGACTAAATCTTCTGGAGTTATGGGGTAAAAACAGCAAAAATGGTGACGGTCAGTTTCAGTTTGTACAGGGGTCAAGTGTTAAAGTTGCTCCAATTTTGGTAAAATTATGCAAATTATTGGTCGAGTTAATAACATTTTAAAAAAGAAATAGTTTGTACCGTCTGTCATGCTTAGTTATACTAAGGGGTGTGACATGTCATAGAATCCAATGGACGTGAACCTTTTTTTGACCTTTACTTTGGAGACCAAGCATTCAACATAGAGCTATTCCATATATTAATCCTATTCCCTTAATCAATATTTCGCATCACTTTCCACCTGTACAAACTGAAGCTGACCTTTGTTACCATTTTTGCTGTTTTTACCCTATAACATTCCGTCGTAAGTAGTCCAAACTATACCCTTTTGGAATCCTTATGATCAGACAGCGTGGTATAGTATATAGTGTGGTATTTAACACGATTGGAGCATTTTTAAATTTGGACTCCTCTGTCGTTCTTTGACCCCTGTAGCTCATTACAAGTCAGCTCCAGAATGGCTCCATATCTGAAAATAAACATTAGCTAATTTAGAATGTGTGCCAGATTTCATGCTTTTATCACAAACTGAACTATTGTTTTGGTAATCTGCTGTACTAAGAACCTTGAAGTAACTTCAGTTTCTGTACTCTTCCATGGGCATTAATCTTAAAATATATATTAAAAAATGCAACTATTGCAAGAACTTAAGTATGAACCAGTTTCCATAGTTTTTAAAACTGCAGCACTTATTGCACAGCTTTTAAATATGAAGTCTGATCAGTTGCGATACTGAAGGACACTAAAAGCTGCTGTTGCAGAGAGGAAGAGGGAAAAAAACAAAAAAAAAAACCACTTTCACTACAGAAAGCTAAACTGACCTCATGGTGCTGCCACAGAGATATTCCACCCTCCCTCCAAAGGTGAGAGAGATCAGCCAGTTTATTTCAAGAAGTCAGTGAATGTTTGTTCATACAGACCATAAAAATACACAAAGATATGCTTTATTGTTGAAAGATCAGTCTCTTGGCTACCAAGGTCACCAGCCAGCCACAGAATAATAGTAGAATCTTAGCATCAGACATCAAGTCTGCTCTCTCACAAGAGTTTAAAGACAGACCATCATTAATACTCAGAGCTGCTTATTATTTGCAGGCCAGCAGTCTGTTTTCCCAGAGACCACTACAATAAATGTACAGCCAGAGCGCACTTTCCAAACAGGTCAATTCCCCCCACCACAAGTCAGATTCCAGGGAGTTGCCTGATGTGGACTGTACCACCACTTACAGGGGAGGGGACAAATAAAGCGAATCCTGACTGCTTATATGCAGTCATTCTAGCTATTAACATTAGTGTCAGATCTGCCAAGTCTACAAGGATCTCAGCAGCATACTCAACATCCAGACTACCACTGATCTTTTAGTGGTCTAAGAAGAGTCAAGGTATTATTTTAACTCAAAGCTCCAAGGTTTGTCTATACACAAATATTTGAGATTCGCAAGCTCAGCTGTGCCTATTTTTAAGGCATTATTTCTTCTCAAAAGGCTCAGGTTCTTGTGGTATTCTTCTAGCAGCTTGGAGGACATCTTCAATGTTGGCCTTGTCTCCAAACTCAACCTCTCTGTGCTCCAGCAGGATTCCCTGCAAGGGAGAGGGACAAAATAAAAAAACTTGGTCATTATGCTCATTGTTGCTCCCTTCCCCATCAATGACAGACTAACCCTTTAGTGCAAGGGTGTGGCTTAAGGTCTCTGGAATTAGGAAGCCCTGATGCCTAACAGAATGACACCACATCCATTCTCTCTTCAGTCCACAGCAGCAACAGGTTATACTGTATGACATTTACCTGATGTCCTCGTCCAATGACAAAGACTCCGCCAAGGACAAAGCCCTCGCCAAAGATATTTCCCATGAAGCCCTTTCTAAAAGCCTGCAGACCATTCAGCCACACACCTAGACGAAGGAAGGCCAGAAGACCCAGCTTCCTTTCACGGGGCCCATAAAAACGCCTCTGCAGACAGATATGAACAAATGGGGACTTGGTCAGGTGGGTCCTGGAGAGATTTCCCCACAGGTCCTAAATAAGAACCGCACAAATCTAAAGTAAACAGTACCTTCTCATCCAAGAAAATCTCCCCCTTGAAGTAGGGTCTGAAGTTCTGGACCTCTGTTCCAACATCCTCCTTCACCACAGCATACAGGGGGACCCCAAGCTTATCCAGCTCAGGTTTCAGAGAGGACAGCTCTGCAGCCTCCTGCAGACAGTGAGCACCCAGACAGTCACAAGATCTCAAACTCCGTCTAACTGTCTACGCAGCTGGAGGATTTTATCTCAACTTAGACTAACCTGCTCACCTCTGACAGTTTTGTGCAACATGAATTTAGATCATCAAAACATTACAGATTTGTGGTTTTGGGGCCCAAAAACATTACCTCCCGTGTTGTTTTCCTGACTACCTTTGACCTCAGTGAAATTATGTAAAGGCGACTTCATGAGTACTTAGGAATATAGACTGGCAGTGCAAGAAGAATGACTGCATTTTGCCTACAGTACACAGTAGGGAAGGTTCTCAGTTCAAACCACACCCCTGCCACGTTTCTCCATGGAAGGTAGCGTTGTGTCAGGAAAGGCATCCAGTGTATAACCGGTGCCAATTCAACATCTGGATTTGCTGTGGTGACCCTGAGTACAAACAATAGAGCAGCTGAAGAGACTTACTTGCGCAGTTACTGTGCCAGTTTGTTTTATTGTCACAGGCCTACTGTAGCTGAACTTTAAGGTGAACTGTTAAACATGACTTTGCCCCATGTGTTCTTATCACATTGTCATGAAGGTGATAATATGAAAACAGTTCAGAGTATCAATGCCAGAATTGAAATAGAGGGAAGACAGGTGCCCACAAAGCTAAACGCCATAGAACTTGATCTCCACAGAGTTAGTTTGCTCAGCTTTAAACAATGATGTGCCAGTGACTAAAAAGGGATTTATCAGACAGACAATCACCACACACATAAAAAAAAAACACACCAACACATCCACATATTGTTGCTTGTGTTTGCATCAGTATACCTCTCTGCACAGAAATCATCCAGGTCGTCGGACTGCCATGATAACAGCTCCAGTTTTCTCCCACAGAGCTTTGGCTTTGAAAGACTTTTTCTCTGAGTGAAGAAATGAGGTAAGAGGTGAACTGAGCAACAGACTAGTCACATTCCACTATTAAAAAAAAAAAAAAAAAAAAAAAAAAAAAAAAAAAAAGTTCACTTACCACAAAAACAACTCAACAAATACAGCCAGACTTACCTGCTGTGAGAGTTTTGAGCTGAGCCTCCTCTAGATAGTGAAGAGTAGCTTTTAATGGTGGAGTGAGAAATATATCAGTGAAATAATTAGTAACAGCAGTAATAAAGTTGCCAACCAGGGCAACAGCATTGCTAATCACCCCCATGGCTCCCAAAATCTGTCCTCTGTGAGCTTGAAACCACTGCTCAACAGAGTAACAGCTCTAAGTGATTCACTAGGCAGTTTAAATTCTACCGAAATGGGCTCCTCCCACTATTTCATAAACCAGCTTTTGTTCTTTGTGGTTTTTTTTTTTTTTTTTTATCAGGTGACGTGATTGTACACAGCTGCTGCCAATCAGCAACATCAGCAAAAAGCAAACTTGAGGGAAAAAAAAGATAAAAATGGAAACAAAAGTCATCATTGTTCAGTGTGTCAAAGGTCAGTGATGACTGTTGGTGTGTAAACATCCGGTTTAGGAAGTGGTTTCTCAGTGAGATTTTACACATTGTGCAAAACGGCAAGTTTTTGATTTTTCGCTTCACCACTTTTAGTTTAATTACACAATAAAATCACCAACAAATTTTAAAAAATTCTGCCAATAATATGTAATTATTTTTCAGTCACATGCACTGTGTATTTGCATAAATAAATCAACAATAAACTATAATTTAAAAAATATTGATTCGGCACATCTAGTAGCTTTCACAGGGTGTACTTTTTATTTGGTCACTTGTTCGCAATCCCTTTGAAATCTGACGACTGAATAACTCAGACAGGATATGTATTATATTGGATTTGCCATTTTTTGGCACAAATTCTGGTATTGTAATTTGTAAACATTCAATGGTATCTTTTATTTCCAAGGTTTTAGAAAAGCTGATTATCATAGTATTCTTGACTTTCAGTCTGCTTTTCATGGGCTGCGCTTCACTATCTTTTCTAATGATATCTTAATATACAGCAGAATAATCTGTCTTTTATTGTTTTATGCCTCTTCAACAAAACTGATCACGATATCCTGACTGAGAAGCCTTTGGATGAGGTGAGTTGGTACACGCGCTTATTTTATCTCAAGACTTGTTTAGTTCTCGATAATTATGTGTACTCTAGTGCTATTCATGATGTGCCCCAAGGATCTGTTGTGGGACCTACTTTATGTATTTTATATATGCTTCCCTTTTCCCTTTGCATGCCTTGAATTCTTTCTTATATGTCTGCTGTGGTGATGATACTCACTTATACAGCTTGTTTAACCCTCAAAATGTCACTATATTATCCATTCTGCAGCTCTGTTTTAATAGTATCAGGAATTAAATATCCAATAAACTCTATTTTTGCTCCCATCAGCATTGCCCCTCAGGTGACTGAGAACTCTTTTGGCTTCAGTCAAATGCCAGAAATATAGGTGTCATATTTATTCATTCTTTCAGTTTGAATTAACATCTCAATTGCCTTATACATTGCTGTTTTTTAATACATGCTCTGATGTGTCGCACAAAGCACAGGATGTCACTGTTGGTGAGACCATCTGAGTGTGAATATGAAAACTATGTAACACTAATGTTTCTCTTCAGAATAACTATGCAAGTATATAAAGATCACACCGCAGTTGTGTTTTGGGAGTTTTGCTCAGTATGTAAATGGCCGATTCCTGATTTGATCACGTGCGATCTGTTTCTTCTTCCTGAAAGGCAAACATAAAAACAAGATATAGACATTACAGACATTTTTTAAAAAACATTTCAAATAATTCAGAATTCTTGTTTATATTTTTGGTATTTTCACTTTTGAGCTTCATTACAAAGGCTGTGATTACTTACACTCAACAAAAATATAAACGCAACGCTTTTGGTTTTGCTCCCATTTTGTATGAGATGAACTCAAAGATCTAAAACTTTTTCCACATACACAATATCACCATTTCCCTCAAATATTGTTCACAAACCAGTCTAAATCTGTGATAGTGAGCACTTCTCCTTTGCTGAGATAATCCATCCCACCTCACAGATGTGCCATATCAAGATGCTGATTAGACACCATGATTAGTGCACAGGTGTGCCTTAGACTGCCCACAATAAAAGGCCACTCTGAAAGGTGCAGTTTTGTTTTATTGGGGGGGACACCAGTCAGTAGCTGGTGTGACCACCATTTGCCTCATGCAGTGCAACACATCTCCTTCGCACAGAGTTGATCAGGTTGTCAATTGTGGCCTGTGGAATGTTGGTCCACTCCTCTTCAATGGCTGTGCGAAGTTGATGGATATTGGCAGGAACTGGTACACGCTGTCATATACGCCGGTCCAGAGCATCCCAAACATGCTCAATGGGTGACATGTCTGGTGAGTATGCCGGCCATGCAAGAACTGGGACATTTTCAGCTTCCAAGAATTGTGTACAGACCCTTGCAACATGGGGCCGTGCATTATCCTGCTGCAACATGAGGTGATGTTCTTAGATGTATGGCACAACAATGGGCCTCAGGATCTCGTCACAGTATCTCTGTGCATTCAAAATGCCATCAATAAAATGCACCTGTGTTCTTCGTCCATAACAGACGCCTGCCCATACCATAACCCCACCGCCACCATGGGCCACTCGATCCACAACATTGACATCAGAAAACCGCTCACCCACACGACGCCACACACGCTGTCTGCCATCTGCCCTGAACAGTGTGAACTGGGATTCATCCGTGAAGAGAACACCTCTCCAACGTGCCAAACGCCAGCAAATGTGAGCATTTGCCCACTCAAGTCGGTTACGACGACGAACTGGAGTCAGGTCGAGACCCCGATGAGGATGACGAGCATGCAGATGAGCTTCCCTGAGACGGTTTCTGACAGTTTGTGCAGAAATTCTTTGGTTATGCAAACCGATTGTTTCAGCAGCTGTCCGAGTGGCTGGTCTCAGACGATCTTGGAGGTGAACATGCTGGATGTGGAGGTCCTGGGCTGGTGTGGTTACATGTGGTCTGCGGTTGTGAGGCTGGTTGGATGTACTGCCAAATTCTCTGAAACGCCTTTGGAGACGGCTTATGGTAGAGAAATGAACATTCAATACACAAGCAACAGCTCTGGTTGACATTCCTGCTGTCAGCATGCCAATTGCACGCTCCCTCAAATCTTGCGACATCTGTGGCATTGTGCTGTGTGATAAAATTGCACCTTTCATAGTGGCCTTTTATTGTGGGCAGTCTAAGGCACACCTGTGCCCTAATCATCGTGTCTAATCAGCATCTTGATATGGCACACCTGTGAGGTGGGATGGATTATCTCAGCAAAGGAGAAATGCTCACTATCACAGATTTAGACTGGTTTGTGAACAATATTTGAGGGAAATGGTGATATTGTGTATGTGGAAAAAGTTTTAGATCTTTGAGTTCATCTCATACAAAATGGGAGCAAAACCAAAAGCGTTGCGTTTATATTTTTGTTGAGTGTATGTACATGTGATTTTTTTTTATTTTTTATAAATGTGCAAAAATCTAAAAATCCCTCTTCCACATTGTCATTATGGGATATTGTGTGTAGAAGTTTGAGGAAAAAAATGAATTTCATCCATTCTGGAATAAGGCTGAAACATAAATGTGGAAAAAGAGAAGCGCTGTGAATACTTTCTGGATGCACCGTGCATACCTAATCTTCTAACTGTAAGGTTATTACATTTTTTTCAGCAGCTAATGAACACATATACTGCAGCAGTGTAATTCCTTATTTCCTACACTAATTAGCTAAACAACATTTCATATATGAAGTGGAAGAGGAAAAAAATCGAGTTGCTGTCAAGTCTGGGTTCTGTTAATCGCAACTTCAGGTCTATCTTCCACCTTACTGCAAACTACACTGAACAAATATAAACACAACACTTTTGTTTTTGCTCCCATTTTCTCATGAGCTGAATTCAAAGATCTAAAACATTTTCTATATAGACAAAATACCTATTTCTCTCAAATATTGCTAAATCTTGTCTAATCTGAATTAGTGAGCACTTCTCCTTTGCTGAAATAATCCACCTCACCTCACAGGTGTGGCATATCATGATGCTGATTAGACAGCATGATTATTGCACAGGTGTGCCTTAGGCTGCACACAATAAAAGGGCACTCATGATGAAGTGACATAGAGGATTTTCCTAAAAAGAAGACCAGAAAGTTCAGCTACAATATGCTTGAAGGTATATCTGAGATGCAAGCCCAGAACTGATGTTTTGGTGAAGGAAAATCCTCCTCTATATCACTTCATCATTAATAACTGGTGATGCAAAATGTGTAAAATACCAAGGGGCCGAATGCTTTTGCAAGGCAATGTAATTGAATTAAAACTTAATTGAAAACCCATCAGACGTTTTTGTATAAATTTCATTGGGGAAGGACATTTTCAGTTGTGCTCACATGAATTTAACTTCATCCTATAATATGTTGCTGCTACAATTCTCATATCACAGAAAGCATGGTGATGCGAAAGCATGTCACGGTGACATGTCATGGACCTGCACCTGTCACTAAACAGCTAAAGTAATCTGCACCCTGATTACTGTTACACTCTAAAAAGTAATTCAGTGGCTTTGTATATAACAGTAAGAAACAACTATAATGATTTAATAAAAATCTCTGAAACACATTCAATTCATTGTTTGAGTTGGATATACCAAATGAAATCCCTAAAAATTTTAACAGTTAATTTTATCTTAACTTTACATTTATTATTTGAGTTTATTTAATTGCACTAAATTAGCATTTTCTTAACAAATTATATTTTTTGAAATATACGTAATTTGTTTGGTAAATTTCATTCAGAATATTTTGAAAGGCCTAATATACTTAATATTTTTACTTAGATTTACCAAGATCATCAAGTATAATTAAATGATTTCACAGCTTTTTAATTTACTCAATATTTTTAAGTGTAAAAATGTTTCACCTAGTAACAGTTTGTAGAGTGTACGATGACAACCGGTAACTCTCTATAAGCCAGCACCATGGCAGACAAAATGAGGTAAGCATTCCTTGCACGAAATTGTAAAGTGAGGACAACATTTGTAAAAGAGATCAAATATCCCGATAATTTTGCTTGTCAGTCATTCACCAACTCAATAATCTACATGTAGAATTGACGATAAAAGAAATGAAAGAAATGAGTTTAATGCCAGTATCTGCCTAGAAAGTAACCTGTGAGCATGTAGCCCCGTTCCCTGTCCAATTAGACTGGCCAGTCAGGAGTACCAATATGTACACCAGTGTAAATATGACATTTCAGCATTTTGACATGGTCTTGTGGACAATGGACTGAATGACACAGGATTTATTTTATTTTATTTTTTTATGAATTATTTACAAATAAGTGGTTAATTTTATTTTAAGAAATGTTGTTACATTTAGCCCTGTGACAGACTGGCATCCTGTCCACGGTGTACCCTGCCTCGCGTCCCATGTCTGCTGGAGTAGGGTCCAGGCAACCTGTGACCCTTGACTGAAGTAAGTATAGAAAATGGGTTTATTGATGTTACATTTTTGTCCTTTTTCTTCCGCTTCACCTGAAACGTTCTGCATTGATGTGATGCATTAACATGACACACGCTTTCGTGAGCGTGATGTTGATTTTTTTTTTTATAATTACTTCTTCAGCAGGAAAAGCCTGGTTTGGTTCGACACTTTCACTTTGTGGATCTGACTTCAACTTGCCAGCATCAACTTCAGGGATCTTCTGGAAAAAGGGTGTGATGAAGAAAAAGTCAGAAATAAAAATATGAACATGCCTTTGCTTATCATTTTGGGTTATGAAAGTTCGAGGTTCACTTATGGTTTATAACGGATTGTAACTTGTTCCTCTTGGCATTTATCCTCATACTCTAGCTGCATTGCCTTCTCTGAGTCTTGTACCTTCTGTTCTGATCTTGTGGTTCTTGTACATCTTCTGTTCTGATCTTTAGTGGGAGCTCATTCTAATGGACCATTGAGATCAGGATCAGTGATTTCAAATGATCAGGTCTCTCTGTAGTTTGTTTATGATAACTACATACAGAGAGTTTTCAGGTTCCATCTGCCTCCAGGCCTTCATCTGTTAATTTGGACCTTTTTATTTAACCTCAAATTTTGCCTTTTAATTGCTTCCTCATGGCATTTATCCTCATACTCCAGCTGCATTACCTTCTCTGAGTCTTGTATGTTCTATTCTGATGTTGTGGATCCTTTAACTCTTCTGATCTGATCTTGTCGTTCCTGTAACTCTTCTGAGCTGATCTTGTGGATCCTGTAACTCAGGGGTGGCCAAGTTCGGTCCTCAAGAGCCACATTCCTGACACTCTTAGTTGTCTCCCTGCTCCAACACACCTGAATCCAATGAAAGACTCGTTAGCAGCCTTTTAATGAGCCTTTCATTGGATTCAGGTGTGTTGGAGCAGGGAGACAACTAAGAGTGTCAGGAATGTGGCTCTCGAGGACCGAACTTGGCCACCCCTGCAAACTCATCTGATCTTGTTGATACTGTAACTTTTATGATCTTGTGATTCCTGTAACTTTTCTGATCTGATCTTGTGGATCCTGTAACTCTGCTGATCTGATCTCGTCAATCCTGTAACTTTTATGATCTTGTGATTCCTGTAACTTTTCTGAACTGATCTTGTGGTTCCTGTAACTCTTCTGATCTGATCTTGTGGCTCATGTAACTCTTCTCTTCTGATCTTCAGTGGGAGCTCATTGTAATGGATCAATGAGATCAGGATCAGTGGTTTCAGGTGGTTTCTTTGTAGGCGGTTGAAGTGAACCAACTACAGAGTAACCACAAATTGAGCAACAAGGTCAATTTTAACCTCATAGTGACACTCGCACATCTTATATTACCTTATTTTAAAATATCTTGAGGTGAACACAACAGGAGGTAGAATAGGTTCATCACCTTCTCTTCATCTTGGTCAGCTTCTTTCACCTCTATTTGATTGGTGCTCAGCTCCTCCTTTTCAGTTTGGTCTTCTTCTTGTTTGATGCTTCCCTCATCTGTTGTTTTGTCTTCTTGTTTGGTATTTGGCTCCTCCTGCTGGTTTTGTTCATCTGCTAGATTCCTGCTTGGCTCCTCCTCTGTTGTGACTTCTACATGATCACCACTTGGTTCTACCTCAGGATTTTCCACAGGTGTTTCTTTCCACTCCTTTTTGACCTCAGACAAGGATGCCTCCTCAAGTTGATTGTCAACAGACTCGTGATCCGTGTCTTTATCTGGACCCTTCATCTGGAAGACATACCATCTCCTTAGACATCAGTCATTTAACACCTATTGCCACAC